>NW_011369945.1:5958679-5975872 GCF_000735185.1 Notothenia coriiceps
TCACTTAAAGGTCTCCTATCATTCTATTTTTAGGCATATATTATGGGTCTCAGATATATACAAATATATAAAAAACATGTCTATGAAGTGTTTTGTTCAAAATACCAAACAGATCATGCATTTTAGACATCCCTGTATTCCAGCCCTGTTAGAAAAGGACTGATACTGGGTCCTTAGCTTTAAAAGAAAATAAGAGGAGGAGGCGGAGCTAATGCCTGCCCAGAATTCTACGAGATACAGCTAAATGCTGCCGTGATTAAACGCCATATCATGTTCCAAACCACATCGAGGATTCTCTCTGAAACAGTATGGAGCTCAAAGGATTTCTCTCTTGCCGGTTATACCACAAGGTGAGTTCCTTTTTATTTCCTGCTTCTTCACACACATGCTCTCCATTACAGGTTAGCTCTGAGTGTTAGCGATGCTAATGTAAACACCGACCATATTACGTCCAAAACAGTCGGGCATTGTTTCTGATAGCAACGTTTCTGATAGGGCCGTGGGTCCACATTTCAGATATTACGTCATATCGGACGCAAATCTGGATCAGCTCCGTTGTAGCCCGTTTTTAGAGATTTGGGTACGGAGGTTTTATTTGCTGACGCTGCGTGAGTTCCCCGACACACCGGGGACACATCTTTATGTATAAAAAAAATTAAAAAGTGCATTTTGCATGATAGGTCCCCTTTAAAACAATATCCTAAATGTTGTTTAACATAGAAACACACTTCTCTCTTGGGTGATGTATAGGATTATGTTATGAAATCCCATTTTCATTGTTTTTTAATAGTACAATACCAAAAATATACATTTTCAATCAAAAAGTATGATATGGAATTAGATATTTCCAAATAGGAAAAGAGTTGGGGACCCCCTACCTGGCATGACCTCATCCTCCTCTCGCCACTCTTCATTATCGGCGTTGCGGAGGAATCGTGCAGCGGTCCTGGGGAAGTGGTGGTATGCCAGTCTGCAGTATTTCTCTCTGATAAACAGCGCTCCGAGGATACTTATGGCTGCCTGCTCATAATCCTCAACTGTGATCTGGAGGGGGCAAAAGTTCGTCTTTAGATTTGTTGAAAAATGTAAAAAAAAAAAAGGAGAAATGCTTAAAACATGGGTAAGAAGATGGCCTTTCCCCTGACACCCCTTAAGCCAAACCTTTTTAATATATTTATCTAGAACACTTCCTGGTGATAAATGACCAACCTCCCTGGGTCCTTACAATAGGTACAGACTTAAATTAGTTTTTGAGTGCCTATTTGTTTTTGCTTTCTTTGTCAGCTCTTTTGAAATGCTGTTAATCCTCTTTGAGTGCTGGAGATGAATCTACAGTTACAGGTTCGTATTATTTTTAGTCAATGTGTGTCAACATGCTGGAGTGTTAGTCCTGTTTACCCCTGCACAGTAGTCTCCACTGATGGTTACTCTCTGGAAGTCTGGAAAGTTCTCTGGAGGAAAAGGCTCAGGTGTGGTTGGGGGGATCAACGGGGCACGAGGAAAGGCCTGAACACCACCAACAGTCGACTGTGAACGCTTCAACATGAAACTCTTCATCCTAGTCACACACATGAAAGGACAACTCAAATTAAAACTGCAAAACAATAATAATTGTTTTCGATGTTAGGACGTATAGGATGTGCAGAAAGAGAGGTGTTTTCAATCAAACCCACTTCTTAGCACACTCTTCAGAAAACTGTGCAGCCAGCTCCCTCTCCAGGGTCCTCTGCCTGTCCTCATGCAGACCGATGGGACAGTCCTCCTGCACGTTGAACAGAGACAGAGCTTCCTTGTTGTCTTCCTCCTTCAGAGCAGAGGCGTACACCTGCTCTGCTCGCAGACGTACTTTCTCACCCACCTCGCTCATCGAAATCTTTTGGAAAAGCCTAGGCATATCTGAGAAAGTCAAGAAAGATTGAAGTTTTGGTCAATGTTTTTTTTGTCCTAAATGTTGTGCTTAATAAAAGGAAATCTGCAAAGTTAAACACATTTGAGTCCACATTGCAATATAGTATATGGTGGTTTATAATTGTGAATAATAGGTCATTATTTCTCATTGCAAGGGTACTGAAAGATTTAGTATACTGTTTGCTTATATTCGAATGACATTCAGTTCAGATGAAGGAATATGTTTTTTTAATCTGAGCATATTGCTAACATGTTGTATATGATATCCCAGGAGAAATAATATTATGTTAGTGGTTGCAATACATTCAAATATAAACAAGGTAAACAGGAGACCTGTGAAAATGAGTTTGAGGTAGGGGTTGGCGGGGTTTAGGTGAGGAACTTGGCATGTTTCGCAATGCCACCTCATAACTCACGAGTAAACATGTCATGAGTGACAACGTGTTCTGCCAACGTGCCGGACAAGTTACAGTAAACACATCGTCACTGTCAGAGCTGTCCTAGACTGGCAGTGACCCCTCAACCCCCGGGGTCACCTATTCTGACATTACGCAGCACAGTGAAAAGGATGAAACATGACCATATCATCACAGTTTTTAGTTTGTATGACGCATACGTAGTACAACGGTTTTTAGCATTGCATTATCCTGTCGTTCAGATAAGATATGAATTTGTCTTTTATGTCAATTAATGACTGCTATTTTGTTAAACATGATTTTTTTAGAAGATTGTTAACAGTTGAGTATCCTGATAATACAGCTTTGACTTTAAATGGTAACAAATGTTTGACCCTTTGTTAGAACAGCAATTATTTGCATACCATATTTTCAGTTCCCTTGACCTTTTGGTTTGAGCTGAGCCTCGATCATACCAATGGCAGGAACTAGGGTCCTATTTTTATCCGTGAGACCCTGTGAATTCATACTGTATTTTGATCAGCACAAGAAAGTTATTTTTTAAATAGCTTTGCCTGCTTGCTTTATCCCTGCGTTGTGAGAAATATGGCTCCCATCCAACATCCCGTCAATAGCGGAGATGTTTGTCTATACTGATCACCATGTCATCACTGTTACTAAAAGTATAAATGTCGTAGGCAGTTGGTCACTTCGCCTGTTCCAGCATCTATCCTCACTGTGAAAGTATTTAAATCAACAAGCACAAGACAAGATGTGTTGTTGTATCAAATAGCAAACGTCTCTTCTGCAGTCTCACCATCCCGGGTGGTTTACATGCAACTATATCAGTCAACTATCTTGCTCTCACATCATCACAATTTCTCTTGCCTGTTCTTTGGTTATCCAATTTCGGAAGCCGGCATTCTTCACGTACTTCTTAGCGTGTCAACACTCTCTATACTGGAACAGCTGAGATGCCTCTTGGATGACCTTGACTTACCCCCCCCCCCATTATGGAAACCTGAGTCACAAAGGGCCGTCTGAGTATGTCGGCAGGGTCTTTTAGCAAACGTTATGACATTTCAATGAATATGCTGATCAGTACTTTTTGCGTGGCTTTTAATATCACACAAATGCTTACATTAATATAATTCATCAGTAACATCCTTTGTCGAAAGGTGGTATACTACTTTCCCATAGAAAGTGGATTCTCCATTGAATCTCAGACCGTGAGAGTGGACCTCCTATCAACCAGTCATTGTCAACACATTTCATCTTATTGTCGCTACAAAGCTCTATAGTGTAGGAAGCTCTTTCTTTCTCTTACCTTCTGCTGTGAGTTTGGCCATGTTTGGCTCTCTCAGTCTGTGTCTGTTGAGTCAAGTATTTCAGCTTTCATGTGTTTCTTCTAGACTCCCTAGCTCTTAGTTTTGGCTCCACTATTTATCTTTATTTGCCACTTGTGTCCCAGGGAAAACTTTAAAGTGTTGCTGGAAACCTCTTGACACTGTCCAGACTGTCCTCAGGTCTGGTATCTGTGTCTCTCTTTGTTATACGATGCTTCTCTCCTGGGTTTTCACTTCTCCTGCCTCTGTCAGGCTTTGCTCTGCTGTTTATCTGGTCCAGTGTCTGTATGTATAATGCAGCTGCTAGTTGTTGCTGTCAGGATAGTCCCTCCCTGTCTCTATTTTAGGGTTTTGAAAGCGTCATGGCAACAGGGGCAGATAACCCAAGCTGGTATGGCACACCTGGTCCTTACATGTGAGCAGAGATGGGGCATTAAAGAGGCAATACACACTTTAGCTCAGAGGGAATATTAAAGCCCTGGGAAAGTACATTTAAACATTATAATTGTTCCTAGATGACTGATTTTAATCATAGTTTTATCCACTGACCGTGCATCACAAAGGCCATTTATGAAATGTAAACAGTTTTTGTTAAAGCCGTTTATAGAATCCATTATCTACCAAAAGCAAATATCCCCTCTGTTCTTCCTGGTTGAGCTAGCATATGGGTGTAAGCTGCTGCTGTCAATGTGTTAATGGTAGAAAGTCATGTTTGACAAGAAATGTAACTCCCATAATTTGACAAGGGATAGAAAACCACTATGAATGCCATACAGTTAATGCTGCTTCATAGTTAGCTATTCACAATATTGTGTATTACTGTCAACAGTCTCAGTATTAGGTATTAGTATTGTGTAGAAGGATTGAGGTAGACTTTGATTTACCACTACTGTCAAAAGATACATGCATTATATGTTACTTGTTAGATGCTTTTATCCATACTGTGGACAATCCCCACAGGAGCAAAAATAACAAGGGAAGTAGTCAAATACATTTCCTGTTTGAAAAGCTGCAAAAATGTGCTCGTAAACTTCCTGAAAATGCATGAAAGTGAAACGACTTGAATTAAAATGGTTAGTCATAAATGCATTGCACTGTTTAAAGACTGAAAGTGAAATGTAAACTGGCAGAGTGTGATTTTTGTCTGTTAGATGTGGACATAAAACCTAGAAGTTAACAGCTAGCTTGTCTGAATAAACATTAGGTTTTACCTTTTCTGCGTACGATAGCTTCATACCCCTCCATGGAAGACACTCACAAGTTACACACCAGAGAGAGTATTAGTTTAAGATAGAGCTGTTCATTACATGTCACTTGTTAGACGCTTTTATCCAAAGCAACTTACATACTCAATACTGTGGGCAATCCCCACAGGAGCAATTCGGGGTGAAGTGTCTCAGGGACACAACGACATGCTGACTGCAGTGGGGTTTGAACCTGTGACCCCCTGATCCGACCACCAACGCACTAATCCACTGCGCCACACGCCTCCCTGCTACGTACATGCTGTAGTGAGTGTAGTCTGTCAGATGGTGCATGTTTTAATATGTGGAAATTAGAGTTGAGTTACTTTAGTGAGCCTGCTGTTTGTTCTTTGTTTCTTCATGTGTCTGTATAGTAAGTATTTACTCACCTTTCCCAAAGGAGGGTGTAGACTGCTGCTTAACCAGGGGCGTGTCCTTTCTGCTCATTTTGATCTGGATTAAGAAGAACACAAGCTTTAATTAACATTAGACTAACCCATCATTCAGTTATGGATTAAAGGAGACATAAAAAAAAACCTTCATAACACACAAGGGGACGGGTAATAACCGGAAAAGCATGACATGTCTCCTTTAACTGGTTTGGGAGTGGTTTTTCATTTGAAACAGCTCAAAGAAATGTAATGAATACGTTGCTCCATAATAGTTCAGTATTTTACCTTGCATTTAAAAAACGTGTTGTATTGAATTTATTTATCCCTGTATATTCTTTTCTCTTGTATTTGTTTTTTATGATTTTTCGAGTTTTAAGCTATAAGCCTAAACTGTTCTTTGTCGTCGGTGGTGGAAGCAAAGTCATAGGGGACTCTACGAACCGTAAGTGGGTCAGAGGACGATCATAACACTGCTGATTTAAAAACACTTCTTATCCCAGTTTTTATTGCATCCTTTCATAGAGCAAGCTGGCTACCTGTGGTTAAACCTGCAATGCCTTCCTCTTTCAGCGGTTAGTTATTACAAAAACACTGTCAACATGCTTTTGCTACCCCAACAACATCGTCGTAAAGGATAAAGTGATCCCATGTTTGGAGTCTACATGGTGACTTTATGGCCTGAAAACATATTTAAACGTAATATAACGGATTTTTTAAAAGCTTTTTGTCAAGCAATGGATCATAAAGCAAAGTGATTTGTTTTCAGATCTAAAGCAGAAGTAAGATTTCAAAATGGTGCAATATTTAACTAGTTCAGCCAAAGTAATCGCACTTCCTTTCAGTTGGTCAAAACATTTCCTTCACAGCCTTTTTTCTTTTTTCTTTTTGCAATAGAGGGGTCCTTTCAACTCTATTTCTGTAAAGCTTAAACATAATACTGTACTCTGTATACAAGGGCTGGTTTGCCTTCGCTAACTGTACGGAGGCTCCGTCACTGGTACATTTTTATATACAAAGCCATGTTAGGGAAACGTCCATCCAACATCTGCTCCCTGATCTCACGGCGAATTGTAAGTGGCTACTGCCTGAGATCGCATGCTGTAGTTTTATTAAATGTGCCAACTGCTAGGACTGTCTTAGGGAAGACAGCTGTTAGATGCACAGCTCCTCTGTCTTGGAATAGTCTGCAAATTAAATGGAAACTGAGCAATCTGGTGCCACTATATGTTTTTGAAGCTCGGTTGGATGCTACTCAATCGGATGCTGTGGATAGTTATTGTAAATTGTAATCCCTGTAATGATGCTGGATGATGTCCTTTTTGTTGTTCTGTTGTTTTATGTTTTTATGTTTCATGTGGAACCTACTTGAGCAGGTCTCCCTTGAAAAAGAGATCAATGATCTCAAGGGATTCACCTGGATAAATACAGATTTGAAATGAAAATACTGGATAGTAAATTCTGAAAAAATTGAAGTCAAGACGATTTTTTTAAATTCTTTCTAATTATTTTTGGAAGTATGCATATGGCCAAGATTGATATGAGCCGTAGTTTTTGAATGCTCATAACATTTTGGAAGTACACAAAAAGAAGCCATCAATGAAACAAGATATTGTCTATCTGAGTATAGTGGTAAGAGGTCGGCTTCAAAAAGGGATTAAAGTTAGAAATTCTAACTACTAACTCAAACTAAGATACGTTTGAACCTACGCAAAGTTACTGCAATTTAGTGCAACACATCCAAGTTGGTTGAGCTCTATAAGAATGGTCCACTAGTGCGACTAAACCACACTGGTGAATGTTAGTTGTCTGATCTAGAGTTCAACCTTAGAGATGACAGACACTTGCGAGAGTAAAAGAAGTAGAAGAAAAAAAAACAAGGCTGGCAGTCGGTTGAGAAAGTTTCCAAACATATGCTCTGGTGGTTCTGGAATTTCCTGTTTCTTTTTTTTTCTTTTTGTTCAGTCAAAGAGCTTTTATAAACACACATTACAACATTGAGCAACAACACTGAGTCACACCTCTGTGTGGTTTGTTTCTATTTAGGTATTTGAATGTTCCTAGAATTTACCAGCTAATGTGGCAGCTGAGGTAATAGGAAGCTAGTATTCCCTTATAAGGAGGTTTGAATATCTAAGCCTTGAAATGAGTCATTTCTGACCACAGGATGATACAAACATGACAAGTAAACACGAAGTCATCCTTTCATTTCTTTGTAAAGGCACGTTGAGGCTTGACGCATTACTTGGGAAATACCGAGTTGTGTCATGATTTTGGAATGCTTGCTGCAGTGTGGCATTTCAGTCATACACTATATATTAGAAACTGGTTTGAACTGTTCAGCTTACTGCATCGCTATTATGCTGCCAGAATTATCAAAGAGATAAGAGAGAATGCTGTTGTAGGTGCTTCCCTATTTACATTACATGTCATTACTGTGGACAATCCCCACAGGAGCAATTTGAAGTGTCTTGCCCAGGGACACAACGACATGCTGACTGCAGTGGGATTCGAACTTGCTATCCTCTGATTCGAGAGTCCATCATACTATCCACTGAGCCTCAGCCTCCTACAATTTATTTAGTTGTTATTTAAATTTGGCACATTCACGATGATGGACACAAGCGGCCGAGATGGGTTTTCCCCACAGGGTGGCTGGTGTCTCCCTTAGGGATAAGGTGAGAAGTTCAGTCATCCGGGAGGGACTCAGAGTTGAACCGCTCCTCCTTCGCGTCGAAAGGAGCCAGTTGAGGTGGTTCGGGCACCTAGTGAGGATGCCACCTGGGCGCCTCCCTAGTGAGGTCTTCAAGGCACGTCCAGCTGGGAAGAGACCAAGGGGTAGACCTAGGACCAGGTGGAGGGATTATATCTCTTCTCTGGCCTGGGAGCGCCTTGGGATCCCCCAGTCAGAGCTGGTTGATGTGGCCAGGGAAAGGAACGTTTGGGGCTCTCTGCTGGAACTGATACCCCCGTGACCCGATCACGGATAAGCGGGAGAAGATGGATGGATGGACATTCACGATGACTGTGCATTTTTAGAAAGTGTGGTCACCAAGATTACAGAAATTGTACTTTTGCAATATTTGTGGTCAAACATTATTGTAACATTATTACAAAAAGCGTATTGTTATCTAAACTTTGCTGTTGACTGTTGCAGTTGTAGTGGGATATTAAGTTACACTATAATGGGGCTAACATGTTGTTCAGTGCACTCTCATTTGATTGTCCTCTGATGCACATAAAGACATTTTTACCCATGATACCGATTAAACAAATCTCTGTGGTTTGGTTGGTCCATCACTTTAGTCCAGACTTTATTATCTCAACAATTGGATGATTTGCCAAATAACTTGGTACTGACATTCATGGTTCTTTGAAGTCCTAATAACTTTGATGATCCTCTGACTTCTAATGCAACAATAAAGTATGCATTTTACATTTTAAGTAGTTTCAAACTATTTTAGTACACACATTCATGTCCCGCTCAGGATACATTTGTATATCTAAAAGTAAAACCCCAATATGTGGATTTATGACCAAACAGTTTGTCACTTTATGGCACCAATTTCCCTCATCCTTGGCTGTGTTTAGTTCTAATCATGTTAAAGTCGGTTTGAACAGACTTTGCTGCCGCGGACGTTAAATTAATATAATGTAGTATTATCTGGTTTTCCTCATATTGCTGTGTGTAAGAACAAATACAAGAGACAGTCAAGTTCAATAATGATTCATAAATATCGATCATATAGTATTTAAAGGTAGGGTGGGTAAGAATGGAGAAACCAGCTCGAGTGCGCTAGAATTTGAAAATACACAACCGGGAAAAAATCTGCCTCTTCCTTACAGAGCCCCTCCTCCAACACACACGAACGCGCACATGACCAATGAGGGCACGAGATAAGTTTGTGCACAGATGGAAGGCTGACAGGCAGGTAGGCCATCCAGTTACTTTAGCCGGGCCGGCTCAGATGATTGGTCGTGCTTTTTACAGAACCACGGCTTCCACAGATGACATTTTTTTATGTATTTATTGTCAAAGCATTTAATTTATTCATTGCTATCGAGATGTTAAGAGCATTCCATGGAATATAACAAAAAGTGTTTTTGAAGTGAATTACATACCCCACCTTTAAGTAAAGGACTTTTTTCATAGTTCTTTAAAGATACAATTATGCACCTTCTAAACAACAAAAAAGACAAATATTTCAAAACAAGCAGGCATTAGTATATAATAGTCGAAAGATGGTTTTAAATAGTAGTATTACACTAAGTAAATGAGCATATGCATTTTCCTCTGATGCTCATGCTTGGATAGGTTAATGTAAATCAAGATTAACATTTTGTAACTGTTTCTCCAGCTGTATGCAAATGACCTACTCTTGTACGTCCATTTTCCTAAACAGGAATGTTATCCCTCTAATGAGACCTGGCTTGTCTCTGGAATGTGCAGAAACAAGAGCGAAGGCCAGAATATACTGAACAGACTTACAGAGGAAGAGCTGAGGCTAAGACATGTAAACAATTGTTTGACCGTTCATTACATTACAACTAAAACTCAGTTATAAAGTGAAATAACTTAAAATGTTCCTATTCGTCTATTCTTATGCCTCCCTAGATGCTTACTTATCTGGAACAAAAAACGAGTCATCAAACCCTAGAGTCAAGTAAGGGTTAGAGAAAGAATGCCAGAGTGATTTAAATTACAAGACGTGACTGTAGATACAAGAGCAACAGAAAGAGAAGTACAAAACTCAGGTGCAAAGAATAGTTGTGATGGCAGCTTACTTACTGTTTGAGGGCTGTCAAAAACAACTCTTGTGACTGTAGAGAGCCTTTTCAGGAATCACCAGACAGAAGGCAAGTCTTTGCAATGAAGCCTCTTCTTGCCTGCAGACAAACAGGGTGTTTCCTCTTTCACTTCCAGTCTGAACAAGTGTACCCTGTGCACATTTTAAAAAGCTTGAAGATCCAGTGTTGAAATTAGTTTCAGGAAGTGATCTGTATCTATGTTGCTCACTGTAGTAGAGGAAGTGCTGAAGGAGGCTTGTATTTGCACCAGTACTTGTGCCCCTTTTTTCAAGTGCATGGAAACTATTCGTAGACCACACCCATCTTTGTTTAACCAGGATGTATCTGCAGCTCATTGTGCTGGAAAGGTTTCTGATTGCACAAAAGAATGTGCATAAAGCACCTGTGGCAGTCAGATCAAAGTTAGAGCTAAATAGTGTGCTTTCTTTCTCAATTTAAGGCTACATTTTTTCAGAAGTTAATGTTGACATCCACAGGAAAGGAAGTCAAATGAATTCAACTTCGCCTTGATCTGGCCTTGTGACACATGTCAGGGTCAGAGGCCACCGCGACTGGATCTCCTGAACAAAAGTGATCAATGTTGAAAGACCCAAAACACTCAATAATGCTTAGTTACATCACTGAGATCCAGATCTACTCGTCTTGTTACCTTACCTTATCAATATTATACAGAATTGTTAAGAAGGTAGATAAGAAGGTACGGCACGCCTATAATATGATGATATTGATCTTGATATTTTTCATGCCAACATGACAGAACATACGTCTCTGTTACATAATACAGTTACATTAAATGTATTATATTTCCTGTCAAAACATATTTAAAGATACACCCTGAGGAACTGAATTGTTTTTAAATGTCATAGACTAAATGATGAATGTAGAAAATAATTTGCAGATTATTGGTAAAAAGAATGTTACTTGCAGCCTAACTAAAGCTTTACTGTTATACTTTTGTTAACCGTAACACTTATCTAGAGATGTGTAGTAGGGCAAATGCTTCATTTTAACAGAGGAAAAAAGGTACCTGGAATGGCTTTACTAAAATAAGTTACTGTCAATTTTACAAAAAGCAAATAAAAATCAGTGGTACACATTTGTCTTTGGTTTACCTGTAGTATTCTAGTCATGGCAGAGGTGGTTACTGTGTGGTGGACTAAAGCTTACAACACCACCTTCTGGATAGAAAATGAAAATCATCCATCAGTAAAGTCCCTCTCATGGCCTCCCTCATGGCTGGATCCAAATGTGTATTCTGTGTTTTGGAGCGTAGTTGTATCCTTTTTTATGTTTTATATGTCTTTTTAACATTCAGCATGTGGAAACGCACCCTTAATACCAGATTAGCTGAAGCAGGATCCCAGTTAAAGCGAACCTTTAAAGCTCCGGTCTGTGCAGACTGGAATTTAAAGAACAATAGACCGTAACCCAAACAGTGAAAATCTAAAACTGCAGTAAGTTGTTGTAAAATGAGCAATTTAGATACACTTCGAGCCGATTTCCTTTTGAATATTGGGTAACACTTTATATTAAGGTACACAAATTAACCATCAAACTAGTTGTTAATTAACATGCATATTAGCAGTATATTGGCTCTTTATTAGTCATTAAAAAACACTTATTAATGCCTTATTCTACAAGACCATATTCTACAAGTAATAAGCCATTAGTTGAGAGTTTTTCCTCAATAGCCCTCTAATTAGTGCTTATTTATTGCAAGTAAGGAAGTTGTTGTACATGAGTTTTGGTCTTAATATGCTCTGCTCAATATGGGCCTAATAAGGCAGTAGTAAGGGGGGGAGCTGAGAGAGGAGCTGTGGATTATTGTTATTGATTAATGCATCAGTGTTTCTTAGGGTCAAAAACACTAAACTCACAACTTAAAATGAAAGCGTTTTAGTTTATTTAATAAAAGAGCACATGTTCAATGTGAAAAGAGACAGTAGATATAGATTAGTTGCAATTTGGTGCTATATATATACAGTATATATATATATACAGTTGCAACAAAAAGTATGTGAACCCTTTGGAATTACCTGGATTTCTGCATAAGTTGGTTATAAAATGGAGGAAGCCAGTGCTGTCCAGAAAAAAACATTGCTGCACGTTTGAAGTTTGCAAAAGAGCACCTGGATGTTCCACAGCACTACTGGCAAAATATTCTGTGGACAGATGAAACCAAAGTTGAGTTGTTTGGAAGGAACACACAATGCTATGTGTGGAGAAAAAAAGGCACAGCACACCAACATCAAAACCTCATCCCAACTGTGAAGTATGGTGGAGGGAGCATCATGGTTTGGGGCTGCTTTGCTGCCTCAGGGCCTGGACAGATTGCCATCATCGACGGAAAAATATCAAGACATTTTGCTGGAGAACTTAAGGCCATCTGTCCACCAATTGAAGCTCAACAGAAGATGGGTGATGCAACAGGACAACGACCCAAAGCACAGAAGTAAATCAACAACAGAATGGCTTCAACAGAAGAAAATACGCCTTCTGGAGTGGCCCAGTCAGAGTCCTGACCTCAACCCAATTGAGATGCTGTGGCATGACCTCAAGAGAGCGATTCACACCAGACATCCCAAGAATATTGCTGAACTGAAACAGTTTTGTAAAGAGGAATGGTCCAAAATTCCTCCTGACCGTTGTGCAGGTCTGATATGCAACTATAGGAAACGTTTGGTTGAGGTTATTGCTGCCAAAGGAGGGTCAACCAGTTATTAAATCCAAGGGTTCCACCCTGCACTGTGAATGTTTACATGGTGTGTTCAATAAAAACATAAAAACATATAATTGTTTGTGTGGTTTTAGCTTAAGCAGACTGTGTTTGTCTATTGTTGTGACTTAGATGAAGATCAGAACACATTTTATGACCAATTTATGCAGAAATCCAGGTAGTTCCAAAGGGTTCACATAAGTTCCGTGAGGTCAGCCATAGGATTCTGCAGAGTTGCTGAGAAGCCTAAAGTAGGCGGTATCGGCCACTGCCGTCTCGACAGTGACGTCAGAGTTAACTCCGCCTGCTCCAGCCTGATCCAAATAAGGGCAAAGAGGCGGAGCCGAGGCGGGACCTGCTGCCACCGAGCTGAAAGCTCCAGAGCTAGCTGAGGCTACCGAGCTAAGCTAACATGCCACTGCCGTCACATTTTACGTTTCTAAGGTATGTGTAAAATGTGACGGCAGTGGCATGTTAGCTTAGCTCGGTAGCCTCAGCTAGCTCTGGAGCTTTCAGCTCGGTGGCAGCAGGTCCNAGGCCTACAGCTTTCATGCTTAAAACATAACTTGGTTTTTAAATGAAAGAGGGATCATACACGAACAACATAACGGGTTAGGGCTAACCCTATTACAACAGAGATCAACAACCGATAGCAGGGCCTATGCACAGAATGCAGCTATTCAATACTCATTCTTGTTTAAGAATATGAGCGTGTCTACTTGCTCAGGAGAGAGCCGGGTGCGATTCACAATCAGGCCAGCTGTAGAGAAGACCCTCTCAGCTGGAATTTGGACATAAGATGAGGTTTGAGTCTGAGTGATCTGCGTGTAGGGAGGGGCAGCAGCCATATCATTAGCTAGAACTAGCTAGATCTGATGGATTTGGACATAAACGCGAGTGAAGTATAACGGGACGAGAGAGAGAAGCATGAAGCACATTGTTTACAACATAAGGGCGAAACATATAAAGCTTTCAAAGTTTGAAACTCAAACAAGTTTCATACACAACTGCATTCATCTGCAATTATATAAACACTTCATAATCATTTAATTAAAGTGGACCTATCATCCTATATTTGAATAATATAGTGTAGGACCATACCTATATAAGGCATATTTATACTTTTTATTTTTCAAAATACCAAACAGATCATGCATTTTAGCCATTCCTCATTTCGCTCAATTTAACACTGTCTTTTCATGGGCTGATTCTGTGAGAACAGCACCATCTACAGGCCTGGCATATGTACTACAGCGTCTCCAGCGCTTTCCAACGGCAATGTCCGTGGCTGTCTCCTCCTTATTGGCGGAGTTGGCCCAATAGCCGTAGCGCCACTTCTGTGACGTCACAGAAGTGTTCAAATCTGGATCAGTCTGTATCAGATCCGTTGCAGCCCCTTTTTAAGAGATTTGGGTATGGAGGGAAATAGAGAGGGTTGTGTTTTCTGACACTCGGTGAGTTCCCACCGAAACAATAGTGGGCAAATAATATTATAAAAAATGATGTTTGATATGATAAAAACCTTAAAGGGGACACATATTCATGTATACAAGCCGTACAAAAGTGCATTTTGCAGGATAGGTCCCCTTTAAGGTTTTTATCATATCAAACATCATTTTTTATAATATTATTTGCCCACTATTGTTTCCATCCATTCACGGTGTTTGCTGCAGCGCCGCATAGCCATGACCCTCTTAATGTCAATTAAATGGCAGTTTAATACGATCCCATGTCTAGATAAGTGACCAAGACACTTTCACACAAATGGTGTCAATCATACTGTTTTATTAGTTTATAATATTTACTCATTTTGCGTTTTGTCTTTCTTATTTTTTACGTTTGACCTGAATTGAATGTCTGTTGTGTGCCATATTGTTAAAGCACTTTGAGCTGCATCTGTGTAAGAAAAGCACTGTACAAATGAAATTATTATTATTATTATTATTACCAGGTCATGATAACATTTCAGTATCACTGGGCAGCTTCGGGCGGCTGTGATGGTTTCCTCTTGCTCTGTGGGGCTGTTTGCTTTATGCATAGTACTGAAGTTGTTACAATAAAAAAATGTTTTTATGACAAGCGTTTAAACTGAGAGTTAGAGAGCAACATGTTTACATATCTGCTTGAATTGTTTTTTCCTCAAAGCTACAAGCTCCTGCCATGAATCATTTTATTGGCGCCTTCATCCCTCTCATGTCCCAATAGAGCTTATTGGTAGATTCAGAGGAAAAACAAGCTGAGACTATTTTGTCAGACTCTCTCAGCCAACGATGTGCCGAGCAAACAAATATATCAAAATGATTGAGGGAAAAACTATAACAGTAAGATATCCAAATCCCACAGATACCTTTGGCTGGAGGCGTCATAGTAAGAATGTTGTTTACTACAAAGTAATAATGACGACTTTAATAGACAAAATATCCATATCACACGGTTTGTGTTTCAAACGGCTGCACTTTTTCACACTTAATCACATTCAGTTGAAACACAAGAGGCTAAAGTGCAGTTAAGATAACATTTAAAGATAAAATCATAACTGCAATGAAATGAATCTTTGTGTTTGAGCGAGTGATAGCGCTCCCAATTAGTTTTTCAGGATTATCTGTATCTTTAAATGTTGTTTAATAATAAGAGGCTGACCTTTTTAAAGACATCACTAAATAGTTCTGCATTGATATAAACATTAGCAAAATGATCTCCTATTAAAATAGAATGAGCCATATGTGAAAGTGTGGAAAATGAATGATAACGTGAGCACGGATATTACTAAAATCAGCTGTACACAACAAGTGTGTTCTGTTACAGAGATGGTCGCTAGCGTTTGCTCAACATCATATATTGTGTTATCAACTTACGCAATAAACACACAGCGAAACTCTGGGTTATTTCCCTCTGGACATTTGAGTTGTTTCTAAGATGGCAGTAAAAAAAATGGTGCGTTTTGCAATTCAACATTTTAGTATCATTCTGTTTTTATTGCTGTCTTTTGTGTTCATTTCAACAAGTAATACATTTCAGCAGTACCGAAAAACTGAATCTGAGTACACTTTAATATCTGTTTATTTATCACAAGTACTATCACTTTTTCCATATACAACTTTTATTTAGCAAACAGCAACATATGCAAAATGGGATGCTTTCTTTGTAGCTGACCTTTTTTTGCAGAATCCCGCGCAACGATGTATAGAAGAGTCATGTGACATTCGATTTTTGTTGACACAACATCAGCCAGAGACTGCCTGATTGCTGTTATCAATGCATTATAGCGACTAATATTTGCCCATAATAAAATAATCCTACCTTTCCCTTCAGGTTCCAAGGGGCAGCAGATGATCACCAACTGGGGCCCCGCAGCCTTTTCTGACGCAGAGCTCAGTCATAGGCAGAAGAAATGGCAGGAGACGAAGAACGAGAGCCAGGCCTAGTAGAGCCGGACTGCAAACATGTCTAATAATCACAAGAGAAGAAGAGAGGGCTGCTGGGAGATACGGTCTGCGATACGATGTGTTTAAGTAACGACTGGAAGACAGAGTTCTCTGATGACTGGGTTTTAAGTAGAATCCAAATTCAAGATTTACCAAGGTGATACGAGGCATTTTATGATTAGGGGGCATTAAGTAATGCGTTACTTTATGCCTTTTATAATCTTCACTGAGAACCAGCACATGCTTTTGAACAAGTCTGTCGTACATTAAATGAAAGGAGCAAAACAGAAAGTCAAGTCACATTTTCACAAAATGAAAGCTCCCTTTTTAGCTTTGTTGTCAAATGTATTGATCGCCATGCCAGTTGCTTGCTCTTTTATAATTGAGCAGCTTACAATGTAAAGTGGTAATGTGTTTAAAGTCCACTGAGTGGGAACTACAGGGTGTAAGATATTTATAAAGTTTGAGGAGCACATTGGCAAAGTGTTGGGTCATTAACTGATTTTTAACCCTAACAACCACCACAGATAACAAAAGGCGCTTTCACACCGGAGTACTTTTCACCGTACTTTCCCCTTTTAGTTCCGATAGTTTCTGGGATTTTGCATTCACACCAAAAAGAGAACTTGGTTCATGAGAACTTTTACCCCCTTTTTAGTGCCTGCTAGAGAGGTTGTACTTTCCTGGGGAGAAAAAAGTTGCAATTCCTGATTGGCTTGGCGAATTGCAAACCACGCCCCGTAAAACTCGGAAAGGTTTTGTGAAGCCACCATTGTATTTGCTGGCATTAGCATTATTAGCATTAGCCCCGCGCACCAACAGAGAGAGAATAACACAAAAGAAAACATGGGAGCGGTGGAGATGAGGAGGTGTCGGCGTTCTGGCGATTTACTCTGAAGGCTTCAGTAGAAGCTGCTGGGAAGTCCCAGCAGCTTCTACTGAAGCCAGTCCCTAACTCCTA
>NW_011369945.1:5975899-5996413 GCF_000735185.1 Notothenia coriiceps
CCGTGAAGTTGTTTGCGGCCTGCCAGTAAACCCAAAGCAGAAGAAGATGAAGTGACGTCAGCGGCTTAATTTCAGCTTCATTTGCGTAATCTTCCCTCAGGAACTTATTCCGGTGTGAACACGATTTACTCTTTAGTTCCATGGGGGAACTAAGTGCTGGTAACTAAGTACGGCAAAGTACTTGGTGTGAAAGCGGCTACATATAACAGGATTGGGCTTGTGCACGCCCTCTAAAATGTTTTAACAGTTGAGCATTGATTCAACATTTACTTAGTGCCAATGACAAATCAGTCCTAGCATAACAGTAGAATACAATGTACCGCTACCAGATACATTTTGAAAGACATCCACATATACTTCAGGGGCTGAGAAAAGTAAACCAAGCGCCACAAAGTCTGTGGGCCGCATGTTTTCTATAACGTATGATCTATGTGAGAGTAACAACTGAAATGTAAATACACACACACACCAATAACAAAAACATACTTGATTATGTATTTTGTACATGCAAACAGAGATGTACATGTTTATTTACATGTAGAGCGGGGAAGGGAGATCCGATGACAAGTTGTCACTCAGACGTCTGACCTGAAGTATTTTCGGCTGTCCACGCATGGTTATACCAAGTTGGACCACGTTTGAAATGCACTACTTTTAAGGGGACTCGTTCAAAGTTAGGTGAAGAGATGTTTATCCGCAACTATCAAGGAATGCTATCTTTAAATGAGTGTGATCTTTTAAAACGGCAACAAACTGTTCTCTTTCCTGTGGTATCTTTTTTTGTGATCATATTAACATGGAAAATAAGGGATTTTTGTACATAGAAAGTGTTTTGCTTACTACGGTAATGAAATGTTGTATGAGGGCAGCATCAGGATGACCGGTCAAGTTGTCTTCTATAGAAACATCCTAAATTGAAATAAAATGTACATTACGATTCACTAAATATTCTCATTATCAGGAAAGAGCTTTTTTTTCTCCAGTTTGTCTGACCTAGATTGGTATCCGTCTGAATACCTAACATTTCCTGCTTGTAAACACTGTCACGGCACTTAGCCAAAATCACACTCCAAACAAGAATGCTAACCGCTGAACATTTGTGTTGTTGTTGTTGTTGTTGTACTGTAACCATCAGTGCCTGTGATACTGTCATGACTCATGAGTGAACCTTTTGATTCTATTTTATGTTTTTATATATATGTAAAAAGCCTGAAAGACTGAACTATGGATTAAATACATCTGGAATAACTGGTGTTCTGTATTCAATGTATTTTGTCTACAACTTACAAATATTTTGGATTTGACCTTTTAAATATTAACGTTCTAGAAAATGGTGCACAAACATTATACAAAAGTCACTACAATATGATATGTGTATGCCCTTTATGATTATCTATCGGTGCTATAACGGAAATGTACAAACAAGGAATAGGTATTCAGTCAAAATATTGAAGATGGATGTTAAAAAAGGAATCCTATGGAAACAGGGTACAGTGGTATGTAGAGGAATTGTACATAATGGACATTTTAAATAATCGAAAAACTGCATTTCTTTTAAGATTGCAAGAAAAACAAGATGGGAAAAAATTGTCATTACTCCCAAAACAGCAACTAAGGCTACGAAAGAGTAACAGATGAAGTGGATAAAACAGAACACTACAAACTCACACTACCCAAATATTACTTTTGCCCTTTTGAATTTAGGCTATTTCTAGGTCTTTTTCTTAAATTGTGATAAGATGACATACATGATCTGTACTACACAACAAACCAACTTTTTACCCAAACCATCATATGATCACCAGGGGGTGCTAGAGCGCCACAAACACAACGCCTCTACAGACAGTGGTGAGAGAAGTTCAGTATTTCTGATCAGCAAAAGACGGTAACTGTTGCACGGCAACAAATACATGTATGTGTAAACTGTGTCTCATGTGGGGACACAACAATTCAGAAAAACTGAGATTTAATGTCCATGACTGACTTCTTCAATTTTCCAAAATACAGTTGATCATTATCTGGCTTTGTATGAAACAGGATCATGTACTGTTATATAATTATGTGTAACTAAATGTTCTGTTTTTCTATTGTCTGGTTTGTCTGTCCGGGACTTTACTTACATTAGATCTGGGGCACGCAAGGGAGTGTAATAAGGACTTACAGGGAATAAAATATTCTGGCCAATCGCAGATGGATACTGCAAAAGTTATTCTTAGGAAGAACTTTGGTTTAACACTAATTCAACTTGAAGAAATCAAACGATGCATATTTTGAATATAAGACACAAAATGTCTCAAAGGTTAATTTACAGGACAAGAACTTCAAAGATGAAATTACATTTAAAAAGTTTTACTTTAAATCTACAACTATCTAGCCAACAATTATTTAAATGAGAGAAGAGCAGAAAGAATTGTATCTAACGTTATTTAGCTATAACTAGAGCTTCAAAAAAACACCGAAAGTATCAAACTGATACTCAAACATCTTATGGTTTTGGACTGACCATAAAAGATATTTAAAGACATCACCTAAAATCGATAAATCTGGTTTTTAAAAAAAAAAAAAAACACATATCGGAAATCAGTAGTAATCGTTACTTTCAGCCCTAACTCAAATGGAGAGTTGACTGGAGGCTGTGTTTGACAAAGACCTGAGCGCCACGCGGCGTTTCTCTGTGGTTAATCTGCAGGTCAGGAACTTTTCCGCCCTCCAAGCAACCTGACAATGAGCGTCTAATCCTGACAAGATTCAATAAGTGTAATGCCCGATACTTCCAGAGTATAAAAGAAGTATCTACACGTTATTCAAAACAGGCTGCCTTGTAAAATCTGCACTTTGAGATGAGCCCCCCCTCGAAAGATCCCCAACAAAGTTAATTCACTCCATCCTCCCTGTGTATCGTGCAACAGTCTCTAATTTGAGTGAGACGGGACAGACCAAACAAACACAAAATACACTCCCAAAAATCTGTGGTCCAGATGCGCTCGGCACACATACCACAGCTGCACTAACATTGCTTTATGCAACAAGATGGCCTGTCATTAACGCCGAGTGCTGCGCCGGATGCGCTCAGTCAAACCTCCCCTCAGCCACCCCCCATAACCCCCAGCAGCGTCTGTATCCCATCAGTCCTCTCTCTTTTAAACATCCTCACACTCATCAGCCTGAGGTTATGAGGCTTGTGGCACGCGTGCTGCATTCCTGGGAGGTGATGCGAAACAGAAATGCATAAAATTCCCGATCTGGAATCCATCGCAGGGGGTGTGTGTGTGAGTGAGAGAGAAATAAGAGCAGCAGGGGGGGTTAGTTGGAAAATAAAGATGAGGCGGGGTTAAGGGGGTCTCACTGCCCCCTTGAGTACCAGAGCATCTGAGATACAAAGAGTCTGAGGAATTCAAAATATATAGGGGTTTGAAAGTTTTAGGAATTCTGGGTATTTACAGCGAGTGGGGTTTACGGAGCACAAGGGTACTCTTGGGACAGTTAAGTAAAACGCCTGCAGAACATTTACCTTCCTTCACAGTATCGCATATGACAATTCATGGACCCCAGGGGTGTGATACGGGCGTATTAAGAGTTCAGGGAGGCATCTGGCGAGAGAGTAGACAAAAATAGCATATCAATGCGTATTCGCATTATAGATCTCTACGGAATTAAAAGGTCCCTGGAGGACTCCTGTAAGGGTCAACGACACAAACAGATGTCCTCCCAACTCCTCATAAAAATGAAAAACAGCAAAAGTGGGTCCAGAGTGAGAAATGAACAGCAGCATTCCACTTCACACCAACAGAAATGTCTATTACTGTAAAGAGCTGCTAGACCTCAACCTTATTTCACCTGCGTGTCATCCCTCCTGTCCACCAGCACGTGTCTCTGCGCCTCGCCCTCCTGACATCACATGTGGGACTTAAACCAATGACTGAAGGTTGTAGTTCGATTTCGTGAGGTTCAAGGGTGCAAGGAGACGGAATTTTGGACAAAGGATCTGGCTCCAATCAGCGCATCTGACTGAGGTTGACTCTGCACCCACAGGAAGGCCGAGCCGAGGCCACAGCGGGGAAACCGAACTCTTCTTTCTCAATTGTTCATTCCAGATATAAATATCTTCTGACAATGTAAAGTGCAGTGGTAAAGGTGAGCCGTTCTGAGATACCAGTTGAGTTTTTACCCTCATGGGTCAGAGGTTACTGGGGACACATGTAAAAGTAGATGCACATGCACTTACCTACTGTAAATCATATTCAAATGCATGCACATGAATACTTACATGCATGCATAGTTTACACACCGGGGTGCGTGAATACTGCATGCTCACAATCAATTCACCCCAAAAACACATAAATCAAAACTAAATACCTACTTAATCTAAATGTGCTACAGATGCAGATTCTTTTTCTAATTCAGCCTTCTATGAACTGTAATATCGCTGCAGTGATGTGGTCTACTCTATCTGCGAGGAATGCTTTACGTGACAAGATAGAAAGACTTCAAAAGTCAACGTCTCATCCTATTCCTCCCCCATGAACACAAAAGAATGTTAGGCAAGGCGCAAATATAAAACACAAGTGTTTCTGTGAAGAAGAAAAAAAAAGATTCCCTGCAACCCCCATGGACTGCGCTTCTCTCCTGCCAGCACATGAAGTTATTTATTTTTCACTTGAAACCGTCTGACTCATCATTACTGACTGAGCCAAGTTTGGAGTTGGCCTCCTATCAGAGCATTGTTTACCAGCATCCTACTTAATTGCACGGTATATGAAATCATTCTAAAAATACCCATGGTGCAGAGGGCTTCAAAGGAAGTTAGTGAATCAATCAGTAGAGGTGGTAACCGGGTGAAAGGCCAAGTGCTTGATTAGGTAGATACATAATTACCTGGAGGCTCTTGTATCATCATCCCTTCCCTAAATACACACCCGTTCTCTCCCTCGGGGAAAAGTGTGTCATGAAGGTGTGAAAACATCTGCTATTCATGAGCACAGATCAACACAACGTGCTTTGTTTAACCTTTTAAAAAAAGACATATGACTAAAAGGAGGGAATGGTACCAAATCTTAACCGTCATGATCCTCCTGTAGACAGGTCTGGAGCTTCGCCACAACACCTCCCTTATTGGATGGACAAAGTGCCAGGATTTAAATTTAGAATCTTACGTTTCGTTAATCGGACACACCTAGTAACAATGTGAATTCCTGTCTGTATAAGCACTGAAATCAATACATAAAACACAACAGCTATTTGAATAGCTTGAACTGCTAATATTTCATAACATTTCAAAGTGTGAATTGAATAGGGGTTTCAGGATACAGCAGCAAAATGTAATTCAACTAATTCAAGACAGAGAACACTCTTTTTTTGTTTCCTAACTGTATCAGTCAAAAGCATCTCAACCATAAGGAGTCCAATATCATACATACATCTCTTTCCAGGACATTTACTCTTTCCGTAAATGTCCTGTCATCTCTGCTTATTCTAAGAAATCGTAACAATCGTTAAATCTGTGAGGAAAATGTCCATAATTGTCAAACATGTCTGAGTGACAAGCCCCCTATTTAACAGATGATTTAATGTATTTTATGTTTGAAAAGGGCCCTCACTAAATCTTCCAAACCTTTAAAAACAAAGGACGAAAAAAATAAACATTCCTGAAGTTAATCAGCCCATTTCCCAACTTAATTTGCAAGTGATGCCTTAAACCACAAAGTCCTAATGAAGACAATGTGACATCAATACTTTGACTGGAAAACGGGATATAAACTCTGAAATTCGAAGAAAACATTACAATCGTTTAGCTCACAAGAGCGGGAGAGTCGTATTAAAGTTTGAATCCCTCTGCAGGGAGACGAGGGTGAGCAAAGGCTAGCGATATTCGCCAGATTTCATTGTCTTGATCGATTTCAACGCAGCATTGGGAGAGGACTTTTTGCCTTTCAGCATGCGATGCCTCCGTAACAACATATGACTCATGGCGACAGAATGCGATGGAGCAGGAAACATCACTCGCAATTAAACTGTTAACTTCAGTGGAAAAACTATAGTAAACATGCTATTTTCGGAACACGTTTATGAGCCACTTGAGGGGCATCCATCTCCTGGAATAGTAGAAGACAATGTGGAATAAAGCCCCAAAACATCTTGGAAATGCAAGCTACGTTTGCTCTGCATGTTACTTTAGTTCAACAATAAGAAAATATATACAATTATAGACAGCAAGCACAAGATTCTTGCAGTTATAGTGTAGATTGGTTTTATTGGTGAAGGGCAAGGAATGTATTACTTTTAGAAGCACATATACACACAGCGAGTGAACGTTTCCACATTCACTTTATTTAAATCAAAGCTCAAAACATGGTTAGTGGGGAATCAGCTCTGCCGGCACTGACCCAATCTTCTGCTCCTTACAACCCACTGCCTGTGTTTTAACATGTTCTTTTGTTTTGTTTTATTTGTTTTGTTTTAATGTTCTGTATTTTAAATTGTTTTATTTAAGTATCCTAGTAATGTGTGTTGCATGTTTTAAATGCATTGTATTTACTTGTTTAAAATGAAATGTGTTTTAGGTTGACTTTTAAAATCTGTCCAGGGACTACAGATGAAAAATAGCCTCTTGGCTAACTCTGGCACATTTACAGAAATGTTCATTAATGTGCACTGTCCCTGTTAAATAAATAAATAAATTAAATAAATAAATAGGAGCCATAACACTATATATTTAGCAATGAGGTTTGCCAGTGAGAATCCCAAAAACAATACATTTAGTTTAGTGCCTTCAAAGAAGATGTGAATTCCCTGAATGTGAAGCTACTCAGTGGTCCTCATAAGAGCAGTGGATGTACTGCTCATACGTAAGTAATTAGGCTAAAAAAAGCCAATTTGTTACATGTTTGAAATCCAATTGAAACCTCACTAAGAACAGATTATAGCAGGACATTTCCAAAAAAATATTTGAAAGACCAAAGAAGTGAGATATTCATTGACAAATAGTACAAAATGAACAATATATCTGGTGGTGGTTGACAGTGTCTGGCAGGTCTTTTGATTTTTGGCTTTTAAAATCCATTTTCCATCCTGCAACCCACGCACTGGAATTTCAGGACTCTCCAAATTGATCTCTGACGTCTTTGCACTTTCAACAACAATGAAAGATAAGAGACGATCGAATAATAAAGCTATAAAACACACATATGTGGCAGTTGCAAGTCAAAAAAGATGAATCATCGATAAAAAGGTACTGTCTAACTGATTGGACCCTGATGAGGACCATCTGTTTGGATCAGAATACTTCCTAAACTACAATCATCAACATTCACATTATCATTATTCAAAAACCTTGTGATAAGGACAATCAAGCAAATATGATGCTTCATTGAGTTCATTATCATGCCTCTCAAAGTATTCTAAGGACTTGGTGATCTCCTATCTTCTCTTGCCACCACAACATGTCATTTCTAAATAAATGTTTCAAGACTTACCGGATGGGCTGCCACAACAATTCGTACAGATGTCATCACTTATCCCCTGACCATTGTCTAGTGCCATCATCAGGTCAAGTGAGTTCAGTTTGTAAAATACTTTGCCAAAATTAAGTGTTTACCAACAGTCTCAGTGATTTCAGCTTGGATTTATTTGGCAATTGTTATCATGTGAAAACTCAAACTAAAATTGAGCACATGGTAAACATTACACCTGCTAGTCATTAAGATTGTCATTGTGATGGACACATTTGGTGATCAGAGACTCCAGAAACAGTAAAACCCTTATTTTGTGAACATCTGGTGTATCATTAATTCAAAAGGAGTTACAGCACCATTGCAACACGCCACTCGTTTGTGAAATATTGACAATGGTCTTAAGAGGGACATGTCAAAGCCTGTTACAAAATGGTCAGAATATCAGATCCACTAACATCTGTGGCTTAATGTGTTGAGATTTCTGGATTGTTTTGGAACAAAATTCCACCCACATTGATATTCAGACACGCTACTCACATTTTCAACTGCTTAATAATGGAAAACCGTGGAACAATTTAGTTTCTAGCAAAATCATGTAAGCCTGGAATGATCTTAGTGTTCAAAAATTCAACACTGTCAGCTCCACACGCAGCATCCAAATGTACAGGCTGTATGTCATGTTGTGGAGATTCACCTATGAGAGGATGTGAGATGTTACTGCCAACAGAACACCAGATGGGTACCACAGGGTGCTTATACTTGTCAATAAGAGGCCAAATGGCAGTGTAACTGTAACAAATCAGAAATGAATATCCAGAAACAATTTAACATGACATCATCAGAGTAATACTGTCAGTTGGTAAATTCTGAATCCAGACGCTCATCTCTACGAAACTTCAGGTTGAGATAAAAGGTCACAAGAAATGATTAACTAGAAATATAATATATATATTGTATAATAAATATATATATAAAATATCTTTATGCATGAGGGTATGTATACTAGGCATTAACGCAGCGTCCACACGGCAGCGTGTGTTGAAGCTTGCCGGTGGGCGTGTCTAAAGCTCGACCAACAACCAATCACATGAATCTCCCGCACCGGACACACAAGCACGCAGTTTGATTGGCTAGAGCTTGTACTGGCATATGATTTGATTGGCTGGCGCTTCCGTCGAAGCTTGAAAAGTTGAACTTTTCTCAACTTTTGAAGCGACTAACGGAGGCAAAGCGAAGCGACGGAACCACAATGCAGTTCGGCAAAGCTTGACGTCACCCCATTCAAGGTGAATGGGAAGCAGCGTTGAAGCTTCAACTCACGCCGCCGTGTGGACGGGCCGTAAGACTGAAAATACAACTACATTTAAGAACAAGTGCTTAAGAAGGTTACATCTTTGGGTTGTCTGTTTGTCAGAAGGGTTACGGAAAATCATTGGGACAATTTTCATGTAGCTTGTTGGACGGGTTAAACAATGGCCCGGGCAGAACTCTTTTAATGTGGGAGCAAATTAAAACCACCAGGCCGATACACAGCATTTATGGAGACAGGGATCACAGTGGGTACTTAGGGCCAGTTTATTTTGTATTGTCATTAACATAGTGTGATAAGGCATTTGGTCTTTGCTGAAGTTTGAGTTGCCAAGGGCCCTTTTGGTTTTCCACCTGTAATTGATAAATATCTGGTCCTGTATTTTTCCACACAAAACAACAGATACTGTGATTTTCCATTGTTTGGAAATGAGGTTTGAGACATTTTTGGGCGTCACGTTTAGTCGAGTTCTTATCGCTCAGTATATTTCCAGGGAGTATTCACTTTCAGGCCCAAGAAGAGCACCATGGTATTACATACCAAAGAGGCAGGGTTATTAAAACTCCTTATAATCCCTGCCTTTATATCTCAGTAGTAATAAAAAACGACAGAACGAAATGTGTATCTATAAATAGACACCGAATATCTAATAATATCACATAATGGATGCCTGCCAATGTTGAGCTAACATCGTTCTCTACTGACCCCTGACTGTGGAAATCAAACACAGCTTCATCCGTCCCCTAACCAAACACCATATTGTCTTAATCTATTGTATATGTAATATCAAAGCTATTTTTGCAGCAACACAGTGACCACCTATGGCTAGATAAATATATTTTGATCATGAGTACATTCTGTTTTGGATTAATACAATTCTGCAGAACAAAGTATTTAAATTAGGTTTGCGAACAGGATCATGTTAGAACACAGATAATTGAATCATCTTTTTGGCCCATGAAGTGTACCTTGCTGTTGCCATGGCAGCACTTTGTTTATCTATTCAATGTATCCAAAATACATTACTCATGTTCTTCTAGAGAACTTTCAAACTTTTTTAAGCTACTGTGTTTTGTAAAGTCAAATCAAAACAGGCCTGACATTGGCACAATGGATCACAGAAATGTACCCTACAGACATGATGATGGTAATGATTACAGGGGTTGGTAGTGGATGTAATACATGCTGGGATTGCATCAGCGGAGCGCAGGTCAACACAAGTTTGAGGCAACACTGGGTAGGACTACAAGTACTTTATCAAAAGGACAGCACATCATTTGTGCAATGTTCAACAATTTCTTAGGGCGCTTTCAGACCTGCAGCTGTTCATTGGGCCCAATCCATGGAATAACTGATGTATGTTTGTCTTCTATCTGGTCCTGTTTTACACTTAACTCATGAAGTCATATAGACTGACCCTTTGTTAGGACAGTTTTGGTGAGGCATCCTGCACCAAGGGCCAAAAGGTCTAATTTCAGTGACTGACTGCAGGTCTTGCAGCATTTCTTGTATATATTCTTTAAAACCGTTGTCACAGAAAGTGCACAAAGAAATAGGCGATGAAGGGCATTATTAGTATTATTCAACTGCTTGACATGAATAGGGAACAACAGGTTGAGACAGGAGTTCAAAGAGGTTTGGTTTACAACCATATTACAGCGGGTATTGCATTACATTACATTTAGCTGACACTTTTATCCAAAGCGACTTACAATAAGTGCATTCGACTAAGAAGATACAACCTTGAAGAAAACAGAATCATATAAGTACATCAGGTTTCATAGAGCCAAACATTTCAAGTGCTACTCAACTGGCTTTAGATAAGCCAGTCCTTTGTTAGTATATAAGTGCTTTGTTAGTATATAAGTGCTTAGTTAGTATATGAGTGCTTAGTTAGTATATAAGTGCTTAGTTAGTATATGAGTGCTTAGTTAGTATATGAGTGCTTAGTTAGTATATAAGAGCTTAGTTAGTATATGAGTGCTTAGTTAGTATATAAGAGCTTAGTTAGTATATAAGTGCTTAGTTAGTATATAAGTGCTTAGTTAGTATATAAGAGCTTAGTTAGTATATAAGTGCTTAGTTAGTATAAAAGAGCTTAGTTAGTATATAAGAGCTTAGTTAGTATATAAGTGCTTAGTTAGTATATAAGTGCTTAGTTAGTATATAAGTGCTTAGTTAGTATATAAGAGCTTAGTTAGTATATAAGTGCTTAGTTAGTATATGAGTGCTTAGTTAGTATATAAGTGCTTAGTTAGTATATAAGTGCTTAGTTAGTATATAAGAGATTAGTTAGTATATAAGTGCAAGATTCAAGATCATTCTATGTCTGCCAGTTCATACCACTTTAGTTTCTGTTAACCGTATAACATGTACATGTATGTGATGTATTGGAAATTATTTGAACACAGTTATTGCAATATCATTATAATCATAAAGAGGTCATATGCATAGTTGTAGTGTTTTAGGTGGGATTTTGGACAGCTAACCTCCCCCCATATGATTTACTCACTCAAGTGGATTATTTGACCAAAGGAAAATTCATTGCTAAGAATGTTTTTAACTTATTAGAATTGAAAAAATGTATTTAAAAAATGCAAAACTTTGTTTGTTTTTTGTTTGTGAAATGTGAGGATGCTTGCAATATTTCTGTCACTTAATTGTACATTGAATATCTTTGGGTTCTGGGCTGTTGGTTTGCAATTTCATGGTCATCATTTTCCATAATTTTCTGACATTTGGTTTGCAGCCCTAATCTCAGCAGTGAATACCTTGAATACAACATGTCTATTTAACCAGTTACTGACATTCACATTTATAACTCATTGGCAATGAATTCTGAGTAAAATAAGGCTTTTTCAAAATAAATACAACATGGCTGACCAATCAACCATATCAAACTGTTTTTCTACTCCATTTGCCTCCTGGATAAATTCAACAGTTCCCACATGACATGTTATTGTAACAGAGCTGAGATGCTTCGGCTAACCGTTTTGAGTCAGGGTCAAATTTGACAATTGAAATTAACCTTTGAATACGATTTACCTATTGATTAAAACAATAATAATTGGTACGGTGGGTATTTTGAAAACAATGTGCACTTGAATGCAAGTTAATCGTTGTACACAGGTGGTCATGCAGAACCCTAACAACCAGTGGATGTAAATAGCACTCAGAGTGATTCAACTGGTCATTTGAAAGAGCGCAAGTTCAGTAAAAAGCACCGTGCATGTAGTTGCCGTAACAACACCATAGTCATTTAAATATACTTAACCTTTTGTAGCCATTTAACAATCACAGATGGTTGACTCGGACTGAACAAGAATCATCCAAAAACACATATCTATTAACAAATAAACTTGACTTAACTGCCTTAAAGCATGCATGGCCGATAAAAACACCCCACTGATTCCCAAAACAACTTTTTAGACAAATAATAAGAGAAAAGGCAAACAATATGCAAATGGCCTTGGTGCACATAAGACTCCAATTTGTTAAGCTAAAAATAAACCATTGACAGAGGAAAAAAAATGTGTTGATTTACAAAAACCTAAAATGCATTAAGAGGATTATTTCAAAACTTTTGGAAAATGTAAATGCACACAAACTAACAAGCCTTAGTCACGCCATTTGAAGGATTGCTGACTTGATTACAATCTTTGCATGTTTTTGGTTTTACTGTCTACATGTGGGGTGGATGGGTTAGACATGAACTGTCCCACAGTCCCTCCCACTGGGTCTGGCATTCAGGTACAGCTCCCTCCCTCCTTCTATAAAGCCTCTCATGTTAGCAGTGTAAACTTCAGACTTCAACTCATGGTAAACTCTTTAAAAACCTTGGGGGGGAATAACTACTTACTCTGCTAAACAATATACAACATACTTGGATGTGCATCATAAATTATCTACACTAAGTGCCAAGCTCAAACCTTAAGGTAAGTGGCTTTTCAAATAATCCTTATTTAAATTCAAGATCACTTTAAAAGGATTGCACAAGGACTCTTTGGGTATTTAAGAATGTAAATTGACTTCCTGTGAAATATGACATTGAGGTACTAAGAGTTTAATTAGTTACTTCTTTCCCGTGGTTTTGGGCGTAAGGATTAATAGATATAATATGGATTTATAATTGACAATGCAACAGAGTGTGATTGTTAACCACACTGTTTTGCAGCCTTTCCTGTACTGTCTTATCAATCACCAGATGTTGCAGTTCAAAGTTAACCTCCTAAATGTAATTTCTTCTAATCTTTGCCACTGACAGCTTCCAGCCAAAATGAGATTAGCTCTGCACACGGTCATCTGTTGCTGTGTTTTCACCACTGTCCTGCCACTGGTGAAATGTACCACAGGGGAGATCAACACCAGCCTGAAAAAAAGGTGAGCAGCCGATCAACAAGCTATGAGAGAACATTGTGTTCATTTACAAAAAAAGCCTCAACATTTTATCAATAAATATAGAAGTCATTTGCTCACCCTTTAACAACACAAGAGATGTGTATTTCAAGTAATATTGATATCAAAACATCCAGTAAAGTCAGTTCAATTCTGTTTGGCTATAGCCCGACACATAGTGGATTTTTGAAGCCGATCATAAGAGTCAGAACAAATAGAAACTATGTTTGATAAGGACACCTAAGTTGGTTACTATAGAATAATGATGAATTAATGTTGCGAAAGGCATTTGACAGTTAAGAAATGAACCATTCTCCAGTGGACTAAACTAAGCTACTTACCCTATAACCCTAACCCTACTTCCACATGTCTTCCTGTACTTACATTTCTTATTACTCAATAGGAATACTCGCAGATGTCGTTATGTCTGTGATTAGCCAACTTGTGGCCAATATGTCACCCTTGCAGATAAACATTTCAAGCAATTTCTTATCAATTTATATTTTCTGAAACCATCAAGTGATGATATTTCTTAACATCCTGAGAAAACTCAATTAATTGAATCATTATTTTTGCGTGTTTCTGAATATCATGATTTTAAGTCTCTACTTTTATTCTCTGTGAATAAGTGTCAGTTTCTTCTATCAGAATGTGTACTTTTCTTTGTGGCAGGTCCAAAGTATGGCTGCTCACCCGTATGAAGAGAGATCTGTGTGACACCTTATTGACAGCCGCTGAGAGCCACTCTGACCTCCATGTTGGAGAGCAGCAGGACGAGAATGGAAAACTGGCATCACTTCCGTCAAGGTAACGAGAAAAGCTACGTTTTGAGGCCCAAAGTTGATGGCTGATAATGTAGAAACAGGTAGTAGACAATGGAGGGATTTATAATTGATGTTCGGCTTTTAAACCATTAGGCAACCAGGAGTGCATGTGTAAGCTAAGGCCTTTATGATCTTCTGATTTACAGGAATTAAAAATGAAATTCCTTCCTACCAAGTATGGAGAGTTTAAGCTCCCGTATTTTCTGATAGAGATTTGGACCTCTAAAAGACAGGACTTACAGGCTGAATAATTCCTTCATTTCTCAGGCCACAAAACTGTAAAATGTTTAGAGTGACCAAACTGATGATACGATTTGTTTTTAACCACTGGGTTAGATGTTTATGTTGGTTTAAGTGATTATTGTACTTGATGTATTCATGCATTGTATTACTTTTTTTGTATCTTAGTCTGAATGCAAACGTTTCTGTCTCTTCTATGTTTGGCTGAAACACAAATTTGACCTAAAGGACAATACATTTAAAGTAAAAAAAACAGATATTTTTAAGATAACTTGTAGAATGTGAACTGACACATTTACATGAATTTAGATACATCTCGACGGCTTGGGTTTACACCCTGTCCACTCGTGTTGCCATGTCAGACTTAACAACCCTGGAAGGCATTCTTAAAAAAACGCATACATTTTCTTTATCCAGCTTTGGGCTACATATCAGACGCAGAAGAACGCCCAACAAAGCTGCAGGCTGCGCCTTGGTCACCTGTGCATTGCACGACCTGCTCTACAGTCTGCACCGGATGAGCAACACCGCGAGAGAGGTCAATGCCCCTGAGAAAAAGATGGGCTCCGGAGGGTACGGACGCCGCCGACGCTCACTCCTGGATGTCTCTCGACTCGCCCTCCAGACAGGAAGACAAAGGCGGAGCATTGAAGCTGGTCAGCGAGTTCACAGACACAAAAGCACACGCACAGTGTCCTAAAGACAGGCATGGAAAGGCAAAGGAGAATCCTTGTTGGGGTTATTTGCTCACAGCAGATCAAGATAAGTCCCCTCAGAGGTTTTATTCCACTGATTTACAACTACATTCACAAAAAGAAGGGCTGCTACAGTCCATCAAAGGAAGAATTGCATAGTTCACTCTGGATGAAAGAGAGATTTCAATCATATATTTCTGCATGCATCAGTCAGTCTGAACTAGGGATGGTAGGATACCCAAAATCTAGTAGTCGATACCGATACCAGGGAAACTCTTCATATTCGTTACCAAGGGAAACATCTAAAAGAAAACAATTACTGTGTCCCAAATACATGTAGTCTCAAGAACCTTAAGGTACTACCGGGCACTACAACCAGTAGTACTGTAAAAAAAAAAATTGATTATATAATGTTGGCGTTGACTTCGTACCAAAGTATCGGTTCTCGTGAAATCCCTAGTCAGAACAAGTGTATAATTTATGGATGAGTTCAAATCACGCCTGTGGGACTTGAAAAGAATGTCCGTCTCTTCTTCAGCTTCCAAAGCGAGCTTGGCAGCTGAGACAGAAGACAATTCCTGAAGATCTTCTCTGAAATAACCGTGACCTGAGGAGGAACGGAGGCCGCGAGCGGGAGGATTTTTCTGATGTTACCGGACCCAAAACTGCCACATGGACTACCTGGATTTGATTAACAGCTTGTGAAGTGCAATTTTGACTTTATGTACTACGATATCAAAAAAAACTTATACTTATCTGCTTGTATATAAGGATTTATAAAGCTACCTTATATTTAAGCAAACAACTATATTTTTATACAGGGAAAATATATATTAAACATGTCTCTTTTAAACTTCAATGAAGTGTGTATCTTAACTGTTAATAACCATCTTGTCCTGTATTCGTCATGTTGATTAAGTATCTTATTACTGAGTATCGTCTTGTATTTTTGTAATGTTATTGTTATGTTTTTATATTATTGGAAACTAATTATATTAGCGATGTCATTTGTTTGGATGATGAAAGTCTTACATACCAACTCAAGAAAAACTACAAATGAGTCATGCAGTTCTTGGCGGGACTATGGATGATATGTAGAGGGATGGAGAGCCAGTAGTAGAAGTACTGATCAGACAATACAAGTGTTGTGCTGCCATCTAGCTTTACAGAAAGATACATGTAACAAATGCAGCTTGAACAAAGCAGTTCATGTGGTTATGCTAAATGTTTGATCTTTAGAGCTTTAGTTTTGAATGTATCTGCTTTTTTGTTTGAATGTAGTAAATCCTAATGAACTCATGATTCAGCTGAAATGAATTGACATGGTGTTAGGTAACATGATTTATGGTCTTGGTGAAACGCAGCAGGAACTGTAATCGTTTTCAGCTGGCTGTGACATTCTTCTTTTTGAAATAAATGAATGCAACAAAGAAAAGAATTCAAAGCAACGTTGATGTTACTTAGTGACCTTATATCAAATATTCTGTTTGTACTTTCAAGCGATAGTGCTGAGGGGCAACGCAGTTTATGAGCCTTGCCATTTAATGATAGCATGTGTAGTTAAGTGTGATTAAATGCTGAGTTACAGAAAGTCAACAATAGTGTACATTCCATTCTAAAAATAATCCTTTTATCAGCTGCATGCTTTCAAAGAAACACATGTACGGACAATATATTTGTCTTGGGTCAACATGTTCTTATTGTGTAATCATGCCTATTCAACTAAATTAATGATCTTTCGCCAAAGAATGTAAGTTTTAATGAATGGGGAGTAGGGACAGTGTCGTCTCCTCAAATCTGGAACACTCCAATGAGTTGTGTACACAGACATTAATCACTATGGAATTTGAACTTTACTGATAGTGTGCAGAGTGGTCACACTGTCCTAAAATTAGAAGCAATTTCACCATTAATCTTTTTTTCCCTTTTCATTAAACTCAAAAGCCCCTTACTTAAATGAAAAGCTTATATAAAATGAATGGTTTATGTCTGAGTTTCTTACATCTCCAAATGAGTATCAACATTTCACCAACTGTAGGGGTGTTTAAAATAAAATGCAATTTTGATACTTTTGTTCTCTTTGGGAAGTCCATTCATAATTCCCCCTTTTTATTTTAAAAAGGCAACTTGAATGCAGCTCTCTTTGGGTCAACTAGACCACAGGGGGTCAACACAGCTTAAAGGGGAGGTCGCAAATCCTTTTTCAGGGGTTTTAAAAGGTCCCATGTCATGGCCATTTCTACTGATCATAATTCCATTGTTGAGGTCTACTAGAATAGATTTACATTGTTCAATGTTCCAAACTCACATTGGTTTCTCATACAGCATCTCTGTATAGTATGTGTATTCACTCTCTGTCCTAAACGGCTTGTTGGAGCTCCTCCCCCCCCTTCCTCCCTATGAGCCCACTGCGCTCTGATGTGTGTTTATGTGTTACAATGGCGTTTGTTAGCAACCAGAAAATGACACAAGTAATGAAAAACAGATGAAAATGGGGTCTGCAGTGTTGGCGGGACGTTGCGGGGCTCGCTGCTCCGCCCTTTGAGGCTCGAGGAGCGGACAGTGTTAGAGTGTTGTCCTTTTGCATGTGTATCTTGCTTTGTAATAGACAACTCAGGAGACAGCGAGTATCGTTAACTGTGCTCTATTATTTATTCTGGCTGTGTGTGGCTGTACGTGGCGAACTGTGAGTGGAGATCAGCGGAGCCGTGGCTGAGAAAAGATAAGGCTGAGTGTGTGTGTGTGTGTGTGTGTGTGTGTGTGTGTGTGTGTGTGTGTGTGTGTGTGTGTGTGTGTGTGTGTGTGTGTGTGTGTGTGTGTGTGTGTGTAAGGAAAATGTTTAATAGTCCAAGTCTTCTCGCTTAAATAGGTAAATACTGTGGGAAGCAAAGTGGTACCAAGTGGAAATGGAAGACAAATAACTATAATTGATATGCCCCATAAAAGCATCTTCGGCTGAATGGATGATGCTCGTAAGAGCTGTTGTCTTTTATCTGTTGTAGAATACAATTTCCCAAAGTGGGCTTTAATCTTTAATTGCAACATTTTTGTCAGAATCAAATCTCTGCTGGAAGCAAAACAGCTATAAACAAAAAACGTTGTTTGAAAAAGGCCCCACTGTATCTGCTATAATGAGGCTGCAAGAAATCCACACTCCCACCCCCATTTGTATTTACTTTACACTTGAGGATTCTGAGCTCCTGCTTGCATTGTAAAGAAAAGCCATTCAGAAAAGGCTCTCAGGTGGAGGTGCTGGGTTTAAATTAGGCTTTTTATTATTTACATTTGTATTCAATACAGTACAGGCAGTAGATGAATTTGCAAATGTTTTTCTCACTCTCAATTCTCACTTTCTGTCACCTTTCCCCTCTACCTCAACCCACACAAATTATGGAAATAAGAAAGGAGGGCATGAACATTTGAGAAATATTTCCGAAGTGGGATTTGGTATCATCGGTTGTGAAGGAATAATACAGTACAGGCTTCTGCATTGTGTGCAGTGAGAATAATCCCATTTTCAAAACTGAGAGGTGTGGGCGCCTGTATGGTTGTATATGTGTGTTTCAAACTAATGAGTACAGATCCAGACGGACAAGCTGCCAGAAGGGTTAAAGAGCTCTTTGATTCTACTTAATCCGCTGTTTGCTTCGGCAGTATGCTTGACTAAATTGATTATTAAAAAAACTGGAGAACCACTGCAGATATTCCCTTCGTCTCTCAGCAGCTCAGTCCTGCTGGGAACCTCTCTGAGACCTGGCTTCTCCTCACAGATACTGCTGTTCTGAATTCTAATTGTCTGGAAAGAAGCTTTTTGTAATCCATAGACCTCACACCCTCTGTGTCTGTTTACAATTTACCAAGTCACAGTGGAGGAAGAGAATAGGACTGGGATGAGCGATAATGTACTGGTGTCATGTGAATAATGTGTAAAGGGTGCACTTTAACCCTGGAATAAAAATCCATGATCATGCAAACTTTGTAATCCTGCTATAGTTATCATAGGTGATTTATGTTTCCCAGGGAATTTAAACAACCCTTTAACAACCTCTACAGGTCTTGATTTGAGGGGCTGTGGAGGTACAGAAGGATCAGGAGCCCTGCCCTCTTGTTTTAAACAGGGCAGATCTGTGCAAATCCTTAAAAAGGGTTAACCCACACAAGGTGGTGTGGGCCATCAGGTCCAGGCCGTGTTCTCAGGGTGTGTGCCGTTCAGCTGGCAGAGGTGTTCACAGACATCTTCAACAGGTCCCTGCTGCAGTCTGTAGTTCCCAGATGTTTTAAACACTCCACCATCGTTCCTGTCCCCAAAAAGCCAAAGATCACCAGCCTCAACGACTACCGCCCAGTAGCACTCACCTCCATCATTATGAAGTGCTTTGAGCGGTTAGTCAAAACCTTCATCACCTCCTCCCTCCCTGACTCTCTGGACCCCCTGCAGTTTGCCTAAAGAGCAAACAGGTCCAAAGACGACCCCATAGCCCTCACCATCCACACTGCCCTCTCACACCTGGACCAGAGGAACACACGTGCTGTTCATTGATAATAGTTCAGCGTTCAATACCATTGTGCCCTCCAAGCTGGTCATCAAGCTCAAAGACCTTGGGCTCAACAGCGCCCTCTGTGATTGGATCCTGAACTTCCTGACGGGCAGACCCCAGGCAGTGCGGGTGGGAAACATCACATCCTCCACCCTGATCCTCAACACCGGAGCCCCTCAAGGCTGCGTGCTCAGCCCTCTCCTCTACTGCCTGTTCACTCACGAACTGCCGTGGCCACACACAGCTCCAACACCATCGTGAAGTTGCTGAGCGAACACGAGCCGTCATCCGGCCAGATCACGCGAACGGCGACGAGACGGCGTACCAGAGATGGAGGTCGAAAACCCTGACATGTTGGCGCCTCCATCTGCAACGTCAGCAACAACCCCAAGGAGCTGAATTGTGGATTAAGCAGGAAGCAGCAGAGAGAGGGATAACGCCCCCGCCATCCGCCATTAATGGGAGCTACGTGGAAGAGCGAGTCAGCAGGTTTTGCTTCCAGGTTCCTGCTGTGTGCACATCACTGAGGACGCTGAGCATGGAACTCTTCACACGCACCCACCATCAGCCGAAAAAGGCTCCGAGACAGCGGGCTCTCTTCCTCCGCAGGCTGAGGTAGGTTCAACCCATGGACTCGCAGGATACTCTGCAACTTCTAACAGGTGGCACCGACCAGAGAGGTATCCCTGAACTGGCTGCCATCACGGGCCCTGGTACGCCAGCCTGGCACCGCCGCTAACTCCGTAAAAGGTCTTAACAGAAGGGTGGTGAAAAACTGCACCCAGCCACATCACCAGGACGGAGCTGGCGCATCATGGAGGAACTTTTACTCCCAGGCGGGCCTTCAGGAAGAAAGCCCTCAGGATTACCAAAGACCCCCCATAACCAGACTCAGGGACAGTTTCATCCCACCGGCCATCCATGACTATTAAACACACTGAAAACTTTGAACAACATCCATAACATTAAATCTCTGGCTGCTAGCTTACGAATTATTTATTCTAACTACATCATATTCCAATAACTTTTATATAGACTCTTATGCAGTAATTCACTATTCAG
>NW_011369945.1:5996458-6009520 GCF_000735185.1 Notothenia coriiceps
ATAATAATAATAAATCATACAGTATGTGACCGAAAGGGAGCAGGAGTAAGCAAACACAAAAATATACAAAAAATATACTGCATATTAAAGCAAACGATTAGGTAAAAGTATGAGCATAACAAATCACCCCGGTCCTCAAAGAACTCCACTGGCTTCCCGTCTCACACCGCATTCACTACAAACTCCTGGTCCTCACCTATAAAGCCCTCCACCATCTGGCCCCCCCCTACCTCACTGACCTCCTCATCCTCTACCAACCACCCCGGTCCCTCAGATCCACCTCAGCCGGTTTGCTCTCAATCCCCAAGGCCAAACTCCGGAGCTTCGGGGACAGAGCCTTCTCTGTGGCAGCCCCGAAGCTCTGGAACTCCCTCCCCCAAGACCTCCGTGAGTCTGATTCCCTCACCCTGTTCCAGTCCCGTCTCAAAACCCACCTCTTCAACTCTGCTTATCCTTAAACCCACCCCTCCCCCCTCTGAACCAACATCCTCCTGACTGCTTTTCTGTTTTTGTTTTGTTTTTGTTTGTGTTTTTGTTCTTGTTTTGTTTGTCGACCTGACTCATAATGTAAAGCGTCTTTGGGTCTAGAAAAGCGCTATATAAATCCCATTTATTATTATTATTGTTGTTCAGTATAGCTCGATGTAATCTACAGGTACTCAAATTAGTATAACTGCAGAACCTTAAACACAATCTACAATCTTGGCTTTTTCTCAAAAATAAATAAATTGTACTTTTAGGGCGGTCCTTTGAGTGTGGTACATTTTGGATTTGGCATTTAATGAAAATAGCTTGGGGGGGTTTTCACTCAATGTGATGTTTGTACCAAACAATCCTACACAGTCACCCCTGGTATACATTCTACAAATGGTAGATTACTAAAATGAATAAATAATGCAACTGTGCAGAAACAAACAAAATGAAACACATCAAAAAGCTGCACAGCATTTATGAATCAATAGGCTACTATGAATGAAGCTTCAAACTTTTTAATGCGGCTCTACTAAATAACTATTGTTCTCCAAATAAGTAAGTGATGGGTGGGGAGGAACTGCTCATAACTTTTTTTCTGTCTGCTATTTCCTGCAGTTTCCTACTGAGCCATAGTGTAATCCACATCTCTCTGACCTGGTACTGCTCCAGCGCGCCCTGCCTGTCCTCCTCCAGCTGGTCCAGCTGCTTCATGGCGGCCTGCAGCTCGTTCTCTTTGATCAGACGCTCCCTCTCCAGCTCCTGCTTCTCAGCCTTCGTCTCTGCGATGGCGCGCTGCTGCTGCAGGTGAAACTCCTCCAGCTCCGCCCTCTTTACGGCCTCCTCCTCCAGCAACCTGCTCCACACACACATCAAACATTGGTCAGTATATAAGTTATGTTTCCAGCTGAGCCCTGCAGTGTCACATTAAACACTTTCTAAAGCATATTATAACCTAAACTGAGCATAATGTGTGCATGCATGCACTTAGAACAGAAAACAAACCTTTTAGAAAATAAAGATTAATTGTGCAAATGTTTATATTCTTTTTTCTAAATGTATCTTCCCTTGCTTTTATTTGTTATGTTGTCTTACTATGTCTACAGTATGCACCAATACAATCCATCACATTTGTCCTATGTGAAACGTTCATAATCAACTGGATCCTGATCATAGTTTGTAGGCATTAGTTGCTACACATTAGCAACATTTGCAATTCCCACCATCAATATATACTCTTATGTATTTGTAACTAAAGTGTTGGAAATGTTCTAACCATTTCTCATAGGTTATAAAAGTGCAAAGTAATGAATGATCTTAATCTAAAATATGTGAAACAGGATGTAACAAAGTTTCCTCAGTCTAAAAGAAATTAAGCAACTTGCATATAAATCAACAGAAAGGTGGAGGGTGTTGTTCGACAGCAGGTGGCGCTGTAGTGCAATTGTGAACTAAATTGTTGGGTAAATGTAACTTGCATTGTTTATATTCTTAAGACATTATATACAGAAGGCAGTCGAAGATTAGATGAAACCAAAATGAAGTCACTGTTGTTTATTAATATGAAACATTAGGCTTCCCCATTTGGAAGTTGCATCTTGCACACAGGAGCTACAGTGGTGACAAAACACTCCAAGTTTCCTTTGGCATTATAATGATTTACATATTACTGTGGAATAAAGGTTGCTAAACGGTTTACTAAATGTCTAAACACAAGTAACTGAACTTTAACCTTTCCTCTATGAATAACAGCAGTACATAGCTGACTAATGATTAAAAACTGATAGCTGTCTTTGTGACCCAGCAGTTTAATTTGAACAGTGTGGTCAGTATGCTGCTGACATGCTCACTACTGGTTAGTCAAACGTGAGGTGGAAAGCAAATGTCAGCAGAGAAGGAGGAGGGAGGAGGAGGAGGGGAGGAGGAGGGGAGGGAAGTACAATGTCTGGCTGTGTGAGAAAGAGAGGAGCAGAATCAGTCCATGTGATTTCGGTTAAGAGAAACTAGTAAGTGATCATGATGTAAAATACAACCTAAATCTGAGGTGGACCAATTCAACCACCTGGTAAAAGAAGGCAACTAGGGAGGGAGGCGTGTGGCGCAGGTTCAAACCCCACTGCAGTCAGCATGTCGTTGTGTCCCTGAGACACTTCACCCCAAATTGCTCCTGTGGGGATTGTCCACAGTATTGAGTATGGAAGTCGCTTTGGATAAAAGGGACATGTAATGTAACTAGCATTCATACGACTGATGGTTTTGTTTGTGCTTGTGAACTAACACACTTTTATGAGGGCTGTTTGGTTATATGATGCATTTTATGATGTTAAGTGAGTTCAATGTAGGGTTGCAACCAACGATTCTCATGAATTATCCCTCCATGTTTCTCTAGGTACATTCCTTGGTCTATGAATAGGGAGAAACGTCCATCCCAGATTCTCAAAGTTGACAGTGACGTTTTTGAATGTAATAAGGAAATTCCCTTATTTCAAAACCGCATTTTTGACCGAACGTGCCTGCAGCCTGTGGACGGCCTCCTCGTTAAAACAACCCCTGATATTTTTGCTTAGTTGCAGAATAACTTTGTGCACGGGCTGTTCTATCAACGGACTCTAATAATAATAACTCTCTCTCCTCGCTGTTGACTGACCGTGCCTGCAGCCTGCGGACGGCCTCCTCGTCCTGCCGCGCTCTCCTCTCGTCCTCCAGAGCGTCCTCCAGCTGGCCGTACATGCCCTCCATCTCTTTGACCCGCTGCAGGTACTGCTCCAGCTCCTCGGACTTCTGCGCCACCTGCTCCTCCATCTGCTGCCGGACCTGTGGAAGCACGACAAACACTGTCAACACTCCTGACTTTTGTTTAACGAGTAGTCCATAAGGAATACATACCTTCCCCTCCCAGTGATGGGTTCAGACCTAATTTAGGTAATAGACGTGTTCTCTGTGCACTCAAAAGTGTTCTTGCCTGTGGTTTATCAGCATATCGCTTGAATCTTGACTGGACTGACTTTTATGCTACTCACAGAGATGAACATTTACTTCATCAGTTATTTTAATTATAAATGTATAATTTTAGGTACTTATTATCAACTAAAAGTATCAAATATTGACTACCTTCAGCTTCTAAAAAGGTGGATTTCGCTTTTTGTCATTTCATTTTACTGCAATTTTAGTTATCTATATCTATTCAACTTGTTTTTTGGTTCCAGATGAATATTTGTAATGGCCATTTTTTACAATTAGTTTATTTTTAATATTGAACTAATCTTTTTCTAATGAAAAAAATAATTTGATTTAAATCTATATACAGTATGTTAAACCCTCTCAAAGTTAGATTTAGTGCATTGCATACATTCATGTAACACTTTCACTCATAAAAGTAAAAGTGTTGAAGTTGTGACTTCCTGAAAAAAACTGATCGAAGATAAACCCCCATTTACACGGAAACGCAACCTAACCGAATTCAATATCAAAAAAGTATTTAGTTCACACGGATACGGCTCAATTAACGTGTCTGTTCACACGAGACCGCTCGACCCGCTGGAAACGCTGTAGTACATATGCCGGGCCTGTAAGTTGCACCACAAAATACACCAAAAGCAGCGAAGAAGACCCCCGAGCGCGGTTGCCATGGTTGCCCTTCTGTTTATTCTCCGCGGTGGATTTAGCCGCATGTAGTTCATGTAATTCTCCATGTCCACTTGTTGTTGATGGTTGTGGTAGAGGAGCTGTAGATTTTGCACTAACATCTGTAGCATGGGCAGTAGCAGTAGAGCAGCAGAGGTGTTCTCGTGTAAACAGCACATCAGAGTGCACTGAGCATGTCAATATGTTATCAGTAGAGGCAGTGAGGCGCAGTATAGATGCTTTTATTGTGGTGACATTAGCCGCGTTCACACCGCAGTACTTTTCCCACTTTAGTTCCGATATAGTTCCGAAATGTCGCGTTCACACCAAAAAGAGCCGGAACTACAATTAGTTCATCAGAACCTTTCCACCCCCTTTTCCGTCCCTGCTAGAGAGCAGGGACTTTCGTGGGAGAAAAAGGTTCCTATGTCTGATTGGCTGGGCGAATTGCAAACCACGCCCCGTAAAACTCCAAAAAAGTGTTGTTAAGCCGCCATTTTATTATCCTCGCATCAGCATTATTAGCATTAGCCCAGCGCACAAACGCAGAGAGACTAACGTATGGCAACACAAAAGAAAACATGGGAGCGGTGGAGATGTCGGCGTTCTGGCGATTTACTCGGAAGGCTTCAGTAGAATGCCAGTCCCCAACTCCGGGGACTTCCGGCCGGGGACTTCGGGTGGCAGTATACGCCGTGAAGTCGTTTGCGGCCTGCCAGTTAACCCAAAGCAGAAGAAGTGACGTCAGCGGCTTCATTTGCCTAATCCTCCCTCAGGGACTTATTCCGGTGTGAACACGATCGGCTCTTAGTTTCATTGGGGTACTAAGTGCTGGGAACTAAGTACGGGAAAGTACTTGGTGTGAAAGCGGCTAATGGTTACCAAAGGGGGCGGGGCTTAGCGGTCATTCTGTTCTTTCAACTTTTTTGTTTTTTTCTCTCCTTGTCCATCAACAGAGTCCATTTAAACGATTATTTACCTGTATTTTCTAAGCAAAGCTACATCAGTCGAGCCCACAGCCGGCCGGAGTGAATTACAATCTACCGGTAAAGTTATGCACAGTACAGTTGAAGTGGTATTTCAGCTGTCAACCTCACTGCTTTCTCAAGTGCTATTGTTGCCCATTATAAAAATAAATACACGATTATGTACCTTTCTTACCTGTTGTAAGTAAAGTTATAACAGTCGACCACAATCCGCCCAACAACCGGCCGGAGTTAGGTTTCAATCTGCCGGTAAAGTTATATTATATAAGTAGTATTATATAGTATTTCAGGTTTCAGTCAAACTGCTTTCTCATGTGTTATCGTTGCTATAGCAAGGGTTACCAAAAGGGGGGCGGGGCTAAGCGAACAGACTGTTCATGTAGCTCTTTTGTCCCTCAACAGAGTCCATTTACACCATTATGTACCTGTCTTTTGTAAGTGAAGCTACATCAGTCGACCTCAATATGCCCAACAACCGGCTGGAGTGAAGTTTCAATCTGCAAAAGTTATGCACAGTAACGTAGTGTTTCAGGTGTCAGCCAAACTTCTTCCTCAGGTGTTAGCCGGTATTGTTTTGTTCCGTATAGCCGAACTGATCTCGAGTTTTGGCGACAGCACGCACACGGACCCCATCCTGTTCATGGAGGTGTTTTTAGTCGTGCCCTCGCTGCCCACCGTGGAAAGAGGGAAGCTCTCGTAGACCTCGGCCGGTCCGCCTCCACACCGGCAGCGCTGCAGCGTCGCCTTCAGCTCCCTCTGGAAGTTGCTGTTGAGGAAGCCGTACACCACGGGGTTGATGCAGGTGGAGGCCATGGCGGTGAGGTGGCAGGCGGAGAACACGGCGTTGTGCTGGCAGTCGGGCAGCGCCTGGTGGTGCCAGTCGAACAGAGTGTTGAAGACGGTGAGCGGCAGCCAGCACAGAGCGAAGGCCACCACGATGCAGAGCAGCATGACGTTGATCCTGTGAGCGCTCTGAGTCCTGCGGCTGCGATCCAACATGTCCCTGAAACACAGCAGCAGGTCTGGGGTCAGGAACTCCACAAAGAGCCCCCGGCACAATGCATATACATTTATACATATGTTATGCATGCTTCTTAGGTAACATTGAGCTTTCTTTGGCTCTTTTCTGCTGTAACAAATGTAAATTTCCGCTCTGCAGGAAGCCTGGAGTCAGTCTTCTGAATCCAAACTGAACCCCCGGCACAATGCTGGGGAATATAAATATAAATAGAGCGCCTAAAGGAGTTCTGGCGTTCGGGGAGCCCTGAGAAGCAAATGAGCAAAAGACTATTCTGTTGATCTATTTTCTAGTCTGATAAAAATAGTTTCCTCTCCTGAGTTTTATAAACCGGTTGGGCTGGATTTGATTTGTGTTTCCAGGAGGAGAAAGCTGCATGTTGGACAGCTTAACCAAATGTCTGCTACCACCCTGACCTCAGCTGTTAGAATACTTATAATATATAGGTTTTTCTCATTTTGTTTACATTCTTACAGTAGCATTTCTGAACTGTATTCAGATGCAGGGAGCAAACTGCAGCCATGTTGGGTTCTGCATGCATACCTCATTCACACCAACGCAACTCTGGTTCAAGCTCCCTAGAGCTTTTCAGGTTCAGAACCGGTTCTTCGGTTTAGCTCCGTCTCTTTTCATACCGCCCAGAGTCCGACTTGTTATTGCGTCATCGTTTGTGTCATGACGTAACCGTTTGCGTGCCTGCTTCAAAAAGCCAGACCGCGCGGAAACCCCTCACAGCTGACACCGACAACAACATCGACTCCACTTCGAGCGATATAACTATTAACAAAGCACTTATATACTAATAAAGGACTGGCTTATCTAAAGCCAGTTGAGTAGCACTCTATGAAACCTGATGTACTTATATGATTCTGTTTTCTTCAAGTTTGTATCTTGTTGGTCGAATGCACTTATTGTAAGTCGCTTTGGATAAAAGCGTCAGCTAAATGTAATGTAATGTAATGTAACAACAATGGCCGATTGTGCTCCAGCTTCCTCTGCACCTCTTCAGAAGAGCAGATCCCCAGTAGGTAGCTGGTCTCTTCAGTGGACCACTGCCACAGACGAGAGTACAACTCCATCTACATCCTCTGTAAAGTCAAAGGGGTTGTATAAGATGAGACAAAGAAGACGTGACAAGAATTACTAAAATCAGACATATCAACGTAACAACACCTACGACCCCTGAGGTCAAGAGTTAGATTTTCAGCTGTTAACTGAATACTTTATCTGATCAATGTAGACATAGACAAATGGTAACCGTGTCCTTACGCACGATTCAACAATGTAACATGTGTATAAGTCTGCTCATCTATTTCATCTGTTCATAACTGACCATAATAAAATTCACCTGTTATCCGAGATGCTCGTAACAGAGCTCACACAAGATATAACGCAAACGTCATTTACCTTCTCCAAACGCTCGCTCACGCTATACCCCGCAACAACCTCACCACATGCGGGCTGCGCGTGGGACAAAAAGCGACGGCAACTTATACATTTAAGGGAGTCTTCGAACGACAACAGCCGGGAACTTGTTGCTCAAAGTAATATCACTGAGTATCACATATACTCGACGCAACGTATAACTCCCTGTATCCTCAACTCCTCTAGTCCCCTCTAGCGACCAACCACCAAACTGAGCCTCTTCTCTAGACTCCTTGCTGCCTGTCTCCATAAATCATAACCCATGTATAAAAGTGATTGTAGCCCTGATGACTTACTTCCACTCTCAAGGACCTTCCTACGCACGTACACACGGTGCGACAAGTCTTGCACAGTAACATATGACTTACAGAGAACTCTTCGCTTGGCGTCGGTAGCTTTCTTCCCTCCACTCTCTCAATATGGAAATTCATACCTAACACTCTATCATACACGACTATCTCTGACATAACATGAGTTACTTCTGTAAAACACCTCTCTACGAGTCCTCGTAATTCCACTCTTACTTGCCAGTCTGCACGTGCGCTAAGTACGTATAGTTACTCCCTACCTATGTGTAAAACCATAAGAACAATGATCTCGCCTCCTTTACTGTCTATATGTAGCTTGCACTATCACACCGTCTCTCCGCCCAGTAATTTGAGATATACTCACATGAACTTCTAATAAATCGATAGCTATCATCCACCTAAACATTCTTGCTTTCCTGCGTTCTCACCAGCTTCCCTCTGCATCTTATTCTCTATTACCAGTCTCTCCCACATCATATCCAATCTCCTCTCTCTCCCTCGCGGCTCTCGCCCGCCCTATATTATTCCACTCTACAGGATTGACCAGTATAAGAACAACGGATCACACACTCTCATCTTTCTCTCCCCCCCCTCTCTCCATTGACACGCTTGGAAACAATCAACATGAATACTCATTTATCTCACATCTATACGTACTATGAACAGAATCATATATATACACTTTACTATACTGGAAGTCTGTAACAAATGAACTCCTTCTATCATTTACTCCTCTTCATCTAAGAAGTCTACCATTGCATCAGAACTCTCATTATGATACTTTCTATCGACTATGTAAGTCTAGAACAAGCAGTTCATTTTCATATTTACAATAATCAGTCTCTGAAACTACAATAAAATGGAAAACTACACTTCACTTATCTATGACCGCTCATTGAGTCTAGGATCAAGGAATGGAGAAACTCATACTTTCAATTTCATTTTTCGAATTGGAAGTTTGTCTTTGTTTCATAGGAACTCATGAAGGATGGACCAAAATGATTAGGTTCTCATTTTCAATCTTTCACTTAGTTCTAGAACAAGACTCATCTTCATCTTCATCGTCTAGAATCAAGACTCATTTCATCTTTCATGAAGTCTAGGAACATGAACTCGCATTTCATTTTCATGGTCTCAACCATCCTTATGAGACATGTCATTTTCAGGACGTAGTTTTACAAGGAGTTTCATTTTCATTCTTTCTTAACTAGTAGTTTTAATTTTCAATTTCATCGCTGTCATTTTTTTTCATCAGTAACACGTTCTTAACCAGGTATGGGCGGGGGGGAGGAGGAGAGTGAGGAGTCCCTGGTAACTGCGTTGTGTGATTGGGGGGGGAGGAGAGGAGAGGGAGAGAGAGTCCCTGGTACACTAGACGGTTACCTCGGACCGGGAGGTCTGGTTCGTTCGGCCAGAGGAGAATGTGGTCGGAGAGACGACTAGAAGGTCATTGCGGACGCGGCGACGAGCGCGCCCACGATCGAGACGGATGGACTCCTAGAAGGAGGCGAGGACTCCTTCTGCGTCCAGACAGGAGACAAAGTAGAGGTGGCTCGTCACGAAGGCTACCAACCAAATGTTATAGTTCCTATGATTGTCTTCCGTGACTATGGGAGTAAGTGTGGTTTGCCACAAGTCCGGCCAAGCCTCGACCTCGACTTTTCGTGGCCCAAAGGACAAGTGTGGCGTCGCCTCGTCGGGTAGAAATCGAGAGCCTTTAGGCCAAGTAAAGTTCGTGGTTTGGTAAAAAGGCCGCGTCTCGTTTTTCGTGGCGTATGTTGGCAGTGCGAATGCCAGCTCCGCCCCCGTCCCCGTCCCCGTCCGTCCCCGTCCCCGGGTCCCCGCCCCCGGCACAATTGAGGACTTGTTGTTGTGTGTTTCGGCGCTAGACAAATAGGCGGTCAACACATGCGTGTCTGCTACCGTCTTTGAAATTNAACGGGGTGCTCTCTTTTCCTCTCCCTCTCCTGACAGCCCATCAGTCTCGTGCAGCTCGCTGAACCTGTAATAAGTGACCCGACAGTAAAGAATGCATATATGTAGAACTAGTTTAGCTAGTTCCAGAGTAGATAAACTAGCTAAGTGTGTTAGGTCTAACTCTCAAGAAAACCTCAACGCTCAACGGTCCGTCACAGCGGGGGAGCTGTGATCCGGAAGAGCTGTGTGTTCTCCGTCAGCAGCAGCTGATCTGATCTCTGATCTCTCGCTCGCGTTATACTTCACTCGCGTTGATGTCCAAATCTATCAGATCTAGCTAGTTCTAGTTAATTATATGACTGCCCGCTTTTCAAATGACCTAAACAATAAGCGTTGCTTGGCAACGGCGTGTGGCCTCAAAGTATAGCGCAGCATTATGCATATGTTTATATGAGGGGTCAAAATACCATGCTCATAAAATGCTCATATTTGTTTTCTCTTCATTCCCCACGCCCCAAAATAAATAAATAAACAAATATACCAATTTTAGGAAAAGTAATGAAGTTTGAGCATTGTGGGTTTTATATTAACAGTCGTTACACATATTTCAAAAAGCGCAAAAAGGGGGGTGTGTGCGTGTGTGTGTGTGTGTGTNCTCATCTCTGGAAGCCGTGGTACTGTAAAAAGCACGACCAATCATCTGAGCCGGCTAAAGTAACTGGATGGCCTACCTGCCTGTCAGCCTGTCATTCTTCCATCTGTGCACAAACTGACCTCGTGCCCTCATTGGTCATGTGCGCATTCATGTGTGTTGGAGGAGGGACTCTGTGAGGAAGTCTGAAGGAAGGGGCAGATTTTTTCCGGTTGTGTACTTTCAAATTCTAGTGCACTCGAGCTGGTTTCTCCAAAATTACATACCCCACCTTTAAAAATGAGAAATGTGAGTTCTGAGGTTTTTCACACGCTTGGTTTATTGACAATGAACCAACAATGTTTACAGAGAATTCATCAGAAAAGTAGAAAATGGAGAAACTCCAAGATGTTCCCTCTAGTTTATTAAAGTTAAATACAATCTGTGTTTTACTTCAGTACAGCCAAATGGAACATGGTGTGATGAAGAGTCATTTCGTGGCTGTTTAATGAATACAAATGTATAATCTGGAATGGAAGATGGACACGCTTTATTTAAAAGATCCAATGGAAACGTTATAATTGGAGACACAGTAAAAGAAGGGGAAGTTAAAGGTCACCTATTATTTAAAATCCACTTCTTTTAATTCACAGTCTGATACAAAACGTCCTCAGTTTGTAAAACATTCCTACAGAGTTTGATCTCATCCAGAGAAAAGTAAGGCTGAGTGGCATCGACAATATGAACACTGTTTCTAAATGCATTCATATGGAGTTTAATGAGAGCTTTCTATACTCAATGAGTTATGTTACAATGTTCAGAACCCCCATTTACTTCCATTGATAATCTCCACCACACTTTCTAAATACTATCACCATCATAATGACCATTTACAGTTGGAAGAATCACACTTCAAACACATGTGATGGAGCGGATTACATTTTCTTTCCAGAGATGGCGTTATTTTTGCCCCAAAATCTTTATTATTCAACCCGAAAATATGTCTTGAAGTGCGTTTGTCTACAGTTAGCATCCGAACAGGGTTTCCTTAGCAGACAATAACACACCCTTTTCTGTATATTACGTTACAGTTATATACCATATTCTTGTCACACTGTAATGCCACAGCTAACTCAATCAAATGCACAACAAGAACAAACTCGATTTATTTTCCTTGCTAGAGATGTTTTCCTGGGAACTGTCTTTTAGCACAATATCAACACATTTAGGACCTTCAACATGGTTTGGATCCGGGTTGGGAGGATTTCTTAAATGTATTCCTGCACGATTGCTAACTATGTGTTAGAAAACTTGGTCAGGAACCTAATCAGAGTACCATGTTTCACTAGGGGCTTTCACACCGTGCTTTTACCCGTACTTTTCCCATTTAGTTCTGTTAGTGCGTGGAATTTTGCGTTCACACCAAAAAGAGAACTTAGTTCAGAGAAATGTTAACCCCCATGTTTAGTGCCTGCTAGAGAGGTGGGACTATCCTGGGGAGAAAAAGTACCAATTTCGATTGGCTGGGCGAATTGCAAACCACGCCCCGTAAAACTCTGAAAAGTTTTGCGAAGAGCTATGACAATATATTGAATGAATGTTGTCCGATATCTTGGTCGCATGTATTAATCGACGATAAATAAATAAGATATTACCCGTTGTTATCGTGGAGAACTTCTTTCGTCCACTCCAACTGTCGACTTTATGGCGTGAAGTTGACATGAACGGTATTGAAAATGCCATCTAACAGTTAAGTGGAGCTATTAGTTTATATGTGTTATATGTCATAGTTTTTGTACTTTTCAGCCGCTTTTACTCTTTTAGATGAGGCTTTTATGACCGGCCGGAGTAGTCTCCACGCCCGTACTGACTACATCGCAAACCATCGGCATCATTTGTGTTGTCTCAGTTTGATGTCTTCTGAGCACTATGTACCTGAGACAAGTTCTCTCACCCTGTGTGTCGTCGTCATTTCTTTTTCTATATTTTCCAACTCTTGCTTCGTTGCTTTAACTCGGCGATTAAAAAATGGGGGTCGCGCTTGTGATATACCTCATGTAGAGTCTCTACATCTCCGGGCGCCACAATGCGTGTGTGTCTTCATGAATAGCTATGAATCCAAGGGTCGTGCGCAGTTCGGCGTCTACACTCAACTGGGGGGTACTGCTCTCTCTTTGTGACTTCTGCCGGTCTGATGTATGACAAAGTCTCTCTTGAGGATAGAAATGCGCTTATTCAGGACTCCCTCGTGTCTACCTTTGCCAGTTTACTTTCGTCGACTGCAGTGATATAAGACGACAACACCGGATTGGTCACCGTCCGGCTCGCCCGTTGCTGAAGTTGGCCGCACTCTCTCTCTCGGCTCCTCTCTTTGTAGGGCGACAGACTGCGTGTGATGGGGGCCTACAACCCCTGCCGAAGTCATCTTCTACGTCCCTCGAGGCGCCGTCGCCAAGGAGTGACTATAGAGAGAGTACTCATTAGTGTGTTCTTGCTGGGCCAACTCTGATAGTCAGGGCAGAGTTAGGAGGTGGCGTGGGTACTCAGCATACATATTTAAAACACCGTACCTGTGGTAAGTGTTTCACATGTTCTCTTTCCGCGAGAGATGCCGCAACCACTCAAGACGCTTTACTCTGAAGCTTATTATTAATGAGTAAGTTAGGCGATATTTTATTGTTG
>NW_011369945.1:6009565-6020084 GCF_000735185.1 Notothenia coriiceps
TGTGCGTGTGTGTGTGTGTGTGTGTGTGTGTGTGGTGTTGTGTGTGTGTGCGTGCGTGCGTGGCGTGCGTGCGTGCTTCAGCTACCGTAGCAGGCCAGCATGGGCTAGAACTGCTGTTGTTATGCGCGATTCCAACCCAAACTGGCAGGCCTCAACTGTGATTGATGAGTCAGAGTTTCATCGCAATAAAAACAGACATGAACAACGCACACACACACACACACACACACACACACACACACACCACACACACACACACACACACAACACAACACACCACACACACACACACTCAAACACTGGATTATCGGCCGCACATCGTCCATCCAGGTCACATTCTCTTGCACTCCACAAGGGGAGTCTCAAGCCTGCCAGATTCCTTCCAATTCGCTCCTCCCCTGGCTATTTCATTAGCGTCCCGTCCTTTTGGGGCAATACTGAAGGCCGCCCCCAGGGGAACCCGTAACTTGTCCACCATCAGACGGGGCCCGTCAAATTGACAATCTACTGTAGAATGAGCCTGCCATCCACCATTCCCAAGGCTGCCAGAGGCTGGAGGAAAGGAAACACCATTCCGCTCCTTATATTGGGCAACTTAATGGCTTTCACATCTCATACATTACAGGAAGAGCAGCAGAGACATCCGTAGGCTCACTGCCCCCCCACCCTCGACTCTGCGAGAACTACATCGCTGGACTGTTAAGGAGACAAAGCTCCTGCAATATAATATACCCTATCACTCCTTAGACATTTAATAAGAAAGCACTTCATTATGTGATCAGGTGATGGCTGTAGAGTAAGTGACATCATGAATGCGTGCAATGAATATGTGCAAATGCAAAAAGCAATACAGATAAGGCTAATTCATAATTCACCCTTGTTCGGGGTTTGCCTGCAAGACCCGCCAAAGCAGCTGATATGTTTATGTATGTTTATGGTAAAGCATATGGAATACACTCCCACAGAAACTGTTTCCGCCAAGTGAAAAATCAAAGCTAGGACCAAAGCATTTGAAATGGAAAATTATGAATTATATAACTGTTAACAGAAATTCATAAAATATGTTTGTGAAGGGACATTGGTCTCCTGTGATTTCAATGACACGAGCTTGTTTGTATCAATAGCGGTTTAAAGGGTTGTGCGGGCTATGGACAAATACGATGTGTTAGCAGTGTGTTCCTAACTTAATAGCTGTTCTCCCAAATGGGGGTACGCGGAGGCCCCTAAGGGGTAGGGTGGGGGCCCGGGGGGTTTGGGGTAAATGCAGGGGGTAACGTGAGATTTATATTATGTTAATGAAAAAAAAAAACCATAAGTTATGCATTTAAACAACTACTATGTAGATTAATACTTAATTCAAAGGTTTACAGTAATCTTGGACTAATAAAATGGGAAAAATAACGGGGTGCTCTCCTTTTCCTTTCTCGCCTGACAGCCCCATCAGTCTCGTGGCAGGCTCGCTGAACCTGTAATACAGTGACCCGACAGTAAAGAATAACATATATGTAGAACAGTTTATTTTCAGCTAGTTCCAAGAGTAGCATAAACTAGCTAAGTGTGTTATGTCGCTCAACGGTCCGTCCCACAGCGGGGGAGCTTGATCCGGAAGAGCTGTGTGATTTCTCCGTCAGCAGCAGCTGATCTGATCTCTGATTCTCTTCGCTCTCGCGTTATACTTCACTCGCGTTTATGTCCAAATCTATCAAAGATCTAGCTAAGTTTCTAGTTAATTAATATGAACTGCCTGCTTTTCAAATGATAAACAATAAGCGTTGCTTGGCAACGGCGTGTTGCCGCAAAGTATAGCGCAGGGCATATGCTTAAGCAATAGCTCTGACGACAGGCCGTGGATATGCTCATTATATCAACAAGCTAAGGGCAGTGGTTTCGGCCCGACGCGAAGCGGAAGGGTCGACAACCCGCTTAGCCTGTGATATAATGAGCATATATCACGGCTGAAGTGAGGCATTGCTTTTATAAAACGGTTAACCAGTGTGGCAATATGAAAGAAAAATACACACTCTAATTTAAAATAGTTTTTTATTAGTAAATACATGATGTTTTCAAAAAAATAGCCTCCGTTGCCTTCCTCCACAAAACATAGTGCAAGGTGGTTGCTAGCACAACACTACAGCAAGCGAACATATTTAGACAGAAGCCCGATGATCCATTATTTGGCTGTTTATTTACATTAATGTGTATGTTGCTGTTATTGTTGGCTCCCACTGAAAACTGTCCCCAGCATCCAGTAGCCATGGCTTAGCGTTGGTCACTTGTATAGGTTGAGGTTGTTCGAACTGCTTGCTTGGCGTGGCGAGAATATTCCTCCACCTCTTCTCCGGTCCCGAGATTTGGGGTTCCAGTAAGCTTGCTGGAGAGAGCTTTCGCACTGTGGCGCACATACGGTCAATAATTTCCTGCCTTTGGTTTTTCAAGACACCGCATGAGAAGTTTTTGAATTGGTGCTACCTTTTTTCCAGTTGGTCTACCCTGCTCTTACCCACGTTAGCCTCTGCATGTCGTGAGTTTAGGTGCTTTTTTTTTCTGGAGATAGGCACTGCTCAAATCCACTCCTCCATACTATAGTAAGCCCCCGGACAGGTCGAAAATTAATCTTAAATGTTTTCCCCATTTTATGCTTTGTAAGTTTGTTTCGTAACAACGAAGAAATTTTAAATATATTATAAACTGACAAGTCAAAATCAAGCCAATCTGATTGGTCGAATAGCCGTTTTTTGCGGGACCTCCCTTTATTACAGATTTGAAAAACATCGTTGCTTGCTTTAAAGTAAGCACAATTAAATATGTTAAACCTTCAAAAGTATCTAGATTCTGCCCTAATTGCCAAAGGAAACTGCACACTGAAAAATTGTTTTGCCGTTTGAATTGTCTAATGTCTGGCCGCTGGCGTCAAAAAGAGGGCTTCTGCCCAGCTTCTGTCCCGTTACTGTCTCCGCTGCTTTCTTGTTCCCAGTATGAAAAAGCAAACTGCAGGCAGTTGCTTTTCAAAGCCCAACGGTATATGTTTTTCTCAGACACGCGGAGGGATTACTGACTTTGTTTGAAAAGTAACTTACAATTCTAAGCCCGGTGGTAAATACGCTCAGTATATCATTCTACGGCTGCGAGAACCAAACTCAGAATTGCTCGATTTGACTTGGTCCGTTTTGATAAATATATCTTAATGAGGCGTCAATCCATGCTCATAACAAAGCTCATATATTTTCCTTCAATTCAAGCCGCCAAAAAGAGATGTATACGTATATGTATGTGTGGAAAGTGTGAAGTTTGAGATTGTGGTGTTTTATATTAACAGTCGGTACACATGATGTCAAGCGCAGGGGTGTGTGTTGTGCGTGTGTGTGTGTGTGTGTGTGTTGTGTGTGTGGTGTGTCGTTGCGTGCGTGCGTGCGTGCGGTTGCGTGCGTGGTGCAATGCTGTGCGTGCTGTGCCGGCGTCAGGTGTGTGTGTGTGTCGTCTCTCGCGGGACCAAGAGAGGGAGCACGATCAGATAATCTACAGTATATCACAGTAATAACTCCAGCACTCACAAAACGGTCCGATGTTAACAAGACAGAGAGTACCTAAATTCCTCACTAGATATGAATCTGCACCACAGACTGCAGGCTGTGTGAGGACACACACACAACATACATACAATACAATACACACACACACACACACACACACACACACACACACACACCCACACACACACACACACACACACACACACACACACACACACACACACACACCCTCAGACACATTACTCATGTGTACACAAAATAGGGATCCGACATTTCCATTCTGGAGGTTAGATGAACTCGCTCGTGACATTTTGTACCCAACGCTTAAACTCCCCACTACTTCTATTCAGCCAATGCATCTCATTAATGCTGATAGCCAATTAACAAAGGCAAGAATTACTAACCTTTTCAATTTGTCCCCCATACCACTAATGACCTCAGTGTGCTGCTACTTATCTTTGCTATCCAAAAGACACAAGTGAGTTTATTTCTACGCCTGGAGCCGGAGTTAATGCCGCAGCACTCATGAGGAGGAAGATGAATATCGTTGTGTTTCTGTTTATCGTCATAAAGGGCACCGTCATCTACCAGGGGCTCTCATGAAGATTATATCTGGAGGTGAACTACTCAACCATGAGCACTTACTGCCAGCCTGCCTGATCATTTTTTTATGTCTCCCATCTTTTCACATAGATGGTGTCAACCCTTATGCGCTAACCCCTGCATCTTGTGCCTCACAATAGGTTAAGCACAGTGGGCTACCCGGCTATGCTCTGCAGTGTGAATGGAGGTGCAAATGAAAAGAATTGTTGCATGTATTCTGTGCTGGTGTGATGTCTTTAGAGAGGTTTAGAAACAGGCTTTTGAGAAGTTTTCAAGGACGGACATGAATGATTAACACTCCGCCTTTGACGTAGCTTGTGAGAAACGCATGGGAGTGTTAGACAAAGTATTAAAGTCTCCACGCGCTCTCTACATGCTTTGAAACATCTTTTTTTATTTTAGTGTCCTATACAAGAGCAGGGAAGGCCGGAAAGACACAGGAGAGATAGGGAAAGGAAGATATATATGGACCTAACCTTGCAGGCGCAATCCATCACGTCCTCAATTAACATTTGATTAGAGTAGATGGTGGTCTGTATCGACATTTCATTAGTAGCAGAGTCAGTATAGCACCATGTCAGTTATGTTAATGGCTTGGCTTGGCAGGAGCCTTGGAGTCACAAACTGGAAATCAGAGTCAAGGAGCTAGTGAAATAATGGAGATGTCTCCCCTCCTATTTCATCTTGATTTGCCTTCTAGTTGGCTAAAACTATTAGCCAAGTAGTTAATTGAGTGCCTTTTTGGTCTCCTAAAAAATGTACTTCCCATACAATGAACCTGCATTGTCAATTACTTTCCGAAGGAGGGCTGTTTTTATTCCAAAATATGTTGGTGGACGTATCATAAATAGGTTTTTAATCCTGGTACATGGAAGCCCACACATCGAAGTGATTTGTGTGAATTAATTGTTTAAACAAAAACAGGAATAACTGAAAAAGTACAAATCAACATGGACTTGTTTTTATTTAAGTCTGTTACTTCAATAACATACAAAACATACTTATTTTAAGCCAAACATTGATGGATTACTAAACCGAGTACTCCAAGTCATTTGTTATCTTTTTTTTTTTTTTTTTTTATTCAATAAAAAAAATTAACCATGTGTTAAGAAGGGCAACTAAATATTGGGAGAAAATTTGTTTCCTCAAAATATGATTGAGGACCCAGTTTAATGATAAAGTACATTTATAAGAGACAGCGATAGAATGGCGGTCCAATTTCCACTCCCCTTTTATCGCTGTTTTTGGTCACCACCATCTCCTGGGAGAAATATATTGCTCTTAGTAGTGAAAAGGACGCTATGGAAAACTGCATTGTATCCACTGTTATCATACCAACATTGATTATAGTCTCTTTAACAAACCAAATGGGCCATTTTACAAGGTTGGAAAAGAGAATAACTAGATCAATCAGTGGCCCTATCACCATCAACTTGCAGAGGGATCACTATTTACCACTCCATCTTGATTCTCACCAAGTGTCAAAATACCTGTAATTGCAAAATACGAACAGCATGTAGATTATGTGGCCAGCCAAATCAATGATAACGATGTTCCTCTCAGTGGCCTCAGGATTACGTTCTGGGGAAGATAAGAGGCGTGCTGCAAATAATAAGATGCAATCTGAACCAGACCAAAATGAAGTCATATGGGTTGAGACAGGTGAAGATAAAAAATAGAAGGATGGCAGGAGGGGGTATGACCTTTACTTTTAGCACAGGGCAGGGATATTACCCCCAGTGAACAAATCGATCCAGGTGCAGTCAGATCAATACCAACCTTAATGTAGTCCATACTAAACATTGGCTTTAATCAGATACCAGTGGCAGTTTTTTTGTATCTCTATTTAAAGTACCTATCATGTTTCATTTCACTCCAATTTCAACCTCAGGCTCATCTTAACCCTAGTGGCAGCTGTGGATATTGGGGTTAACATTTGAATCCATTTGCTAGAAGCTAGAGGCTGTGAGATATTCTAATCTATGGTTTCTAAGGCCATTATAATGTCTTTATGCAGCAATTATTATCACTAAAAGCCCCTAAAGGGCTCTTAGTGATAAGAAATCCCATGTGCTGAGCTATGTGATCAGATATTTGTGTCTATGAAGAATGAATCAATCCAAACAAAAATCTTGTGACCTCCTCCGTAAATTGGACTATTCTTATTTACGCTTCCAAGACTTTTACTCATTAATTATGAAGTGATGAGTACTGCACTTGGTTATATAAAAACGTTTACTTTTTAAGTTTTGTTACATCTGTTGCTAGAAGCTGTAGTGTCCTCTGTTTAAGAATCAACTAACAATAGCGCCCTCATGTGGTGAGAAGCTCCTCTACAAAGATCTACATGTCTCCTAATTTGTATTCCACAAGTTGGAGTTGATATGTTAGAAGTTTCCAGTTGAAACATGAGGCAGAGTATGAGCACAGCTTACTGTCAGTCTCTGAAGTTGGATCACTTCACAAAATGTCAACATTTGTGCAGACCACTGAAAATTATTCAACCCAAAATGTCACATTTGCATTCTTTTAGAGGGTCTATTATTCCCCCTGCAGCTCTCTGCTAGGATACATCCATTTACCTTCGGGCTAGACTTTTAAAGTGATTAGACATCTCGCCGCAGCAAACCAGAGTCAATAAATCCTCAGCAGGCTATGAAGTGAATTCTACACAAAAATCATTCGCCATTTATCTGCCATCAGAAGAGAGCCAAACCTGACACGACTACAAATAGAGGTAGTTGCTGGTTGAGTTTAGATTCCCTAAAACCATGTACTTCAAGACACAGAAGAAAAGTACAAGTGCACACAACAACACGTCATAAAATCCTTCCCCAACAAGGTGTTTCTCAGAAATGACAGCTCATATTTCTCCTGGCAAGTCGGCTAATTCAATTCTTGGATAAACCTTTGGAGCAGGAGTCCTTGACGCTGACACAGTGTCCGGGATTTACTTCATTCTTCCTGGTACCTCCAGCTCCACTGGCATGACCTGGATAAGGTCTGATGGCACTGCCTTGCCCTGGGAAAGGGGAAGCCATTAACAGTCCCGTGAGAAGGACACATTCAAATAGGAAACCATACAGAATAAACACAGTGTGAGCTCACTGTCGCGTTCCCATGACCCAAAATGACTTGATGTGTATGATTGTGTATTTGCCGGGGTGTGTGTTCAGTGTCAGCCAGATAACCAGGAGGCTCGTGTGTTGACCCAGCCAACTCCCTGAATGAGTTTAGACTATAGCTGGCACCTCCCAGAGAAACAACCATACAGGAGGTTTGTGAGACTAAATGAAGGTAACCACACCTCATCAGTAGCACTGCCACTATGAAATATGACCAACTTTGGGAAATAAATCTATTTTTATTGACTTCGCCTGTACATAAAAAGATTCCGAAGTGTTTACTGGAAACTGTGAAGCCTTCTTTCATTACTTCAAAACAATTATTTGGGAAAAAGGAGGTTGTCAAGTTATGATTAAGATGAAAGGGCAATTTTAGTCTTGTGGTGAGAAATGTATGCTCTTAAAACACAGCGTGGTCCTTCTAAAGAGACTTAAAAGAAAATCTAAGAGCTGCAACTAATTATTATTTCATTATACTGGCAACTAGTTCATTGAATATTTGATTAATAGTTTGATCCAAAAACAAGAAAGAAAGCTAAATATACCCATTTCAATATCACAGAGCCCAAATTCAACTTCACACAGCATTTTTTGTCGAACAGTCATAGAAAAGACATTCAGTTTCATATCAGATTAAAGAAGAACAAGACGTAAAAGCTTAAATTGGAAAAGTTGGAACCAGAGAATTGGGGGAACCAAAATCAACCTAAAGAATCAATCATAGTAATTGATTATCTAAATAATTGTCATTTCTGTTTCTCTTTCTGTTGATCTACTTGTTTAGTGATGTAATTGTGTAGACTTTAAAAATGCTTTTTCTGCCCATAATCAACCAATTCTTCTCATTCATTTTTTTCTTTCCATTTTTAGTAGGCTTGTATCTCATCAAGTCTGTTCTCAGTTCCAGATGTGAGATCATAAGTCTCTCTGACTCAGCCACTGCCCACTGAGAGGCAGTAGAGTTCCAGTCTTAAGACCTGCGCCTGGAGCCAAGCATCATAAATACTTTCAATATGTCTTGATATACTGCAGGCAAAACCACATTTAATCAAGCCCCAAATTCACCTTAATAAAACACATCATACCGAAGGCTGCAGGAGGGCGCTGATATATCACCACCATTTCCAAAGCCTACATTCACAACACATAAAAGGAACATTTCTATCAAAATAAAAACACACTTTGTCCAAATCTTTAGCACTCCTGGTTTGATTTACAGACACACCTTGGAACAATAACAGGTTGCTGTTCATTATTTCATGAAGATTTACTATGTGAAAATTTTTTCGGCTGGAGGAGCCTTAGTGGCGTCATTTTTTCTCTTGGTGATGAGCCAGGGCACTTCCCCTCTGTTGTTGAATGGGCAATCAGAGCGAGCCGTGCACTACACACAGGTCACATCCTCAGCCCGGTGAAAAACCTGAGAGTTGTATATATTATGTATACATAAGTGAATGTGTGGCTTGACTAAAGTGTGTGTGTGGGGGGTTGGGGGTTGTTCAAGGAGGCTTTGATTATGCTGCGATGAAGGCTAAGGTTCGGAGCAAGAAAGACAAGGGTGGGTTCGCCTCTTAAGATAAAAAACTGTAAAGATATACCGCTAAATAAAGACAGATGAAGAAGAATACATGAATAGATAAGGGTACTATTCAAAATTAGAGCGGATCCAAAGCTGGGTTCTGTATTGTATGACTGTTAGAATAAGGGAGAGGAATACTATTTTACAATGGCTCTTTCGAATCTCTGCTATCCAAATAGAGTGCAGATTGATGCAGGGTTTACGGCTCAGTGACGGATAAACCAGCATGTTTATCTTTGTCGGCCTGATGTTCATGCATGTGTGCGTGCACGTATGAACCCATATTTCTGCCTGCTTACTTGAGCTTCTTTATATGTGAGTGTGTGCATGCATGTATTGTGTGTATATATCAAGGGGGATGGGGGTTGTCACTGAAAGCATGGTGCAGATTAAAAAGGGGGAGTGTGCAACGGAGTAATGACAAGAAAGAGGGAGCCGAGGGTTCCCAAGGCAACCTGCTGCTCCCTGGCCCTTGCGAGCTGGCGTGGGGGGCCCTGTCTCATCTTGTGTTGTGCCTGAGCACCTGCACACTGTTTGCACAGGCAACAGTGATTATTTTGATGATCTCTTGGCTTGCTAGAAGCCCACATCGCGGGCCATATCCACTGATCTAACATCTCCCTCTCGAAGTCATCCATTTATTCAGCTGGAAATGTGTTGAGTAAATGCTATATACGAGGTAAGAAAAAAGACCCGACCCAGGAGAAGAGAAACAATCAGAGCAGACCCCGAATCCACCCAGAGCCTGGCGGTTGCGACATGCTTGGCGTAGCCTTAAGCGATGGATCCCCAGTGATGTGTTGCAGACTAATTCTTTGCATTTCCAATCAAAGTGGGGGATCTCAGTGGGAACTGTGCTGGATGGATCCTAGGCGATGACATGTTTGATATGAAAGCATCGGCAGCATTTGATAGGTCTCAGGATAAAAGTGGGGCAAATGCTCCAACTCTTTGGCTGTGTGTTTCTGTGTTGGTCTGAAATGGCAATGACGGCACCATCTTCCCTGGAGTATCATATTAAACATTAATAGCACATAAATAATAATTACATGGCATGACTTAAGAGAAAAATGGCTGCACTGGGGTTTCGAAGATGAAGTGTGGACAAATGCTGTTTGGATGGTTAGTAGGAAACAGCTGAGTCAGAGTCAAATTCCATTCAACATACTTTAATAGACTTTAATAGACTAGGCCATTTTGCTGAAAACGATGTGTGATGTCTGCATCTGTAGGTGATAGCGTTGGTATGGGAGAATGATGAGAATATTCACTACCGCTCAGCTTCGGTTAGCTTTCCACCAAATTAAGAGTGAAGGTTTCTGGCTATTCAGCTGCTAAATGCTTCACTGTGTCCACGAGTTAGTTGATACTGTAACTGAGACGTTTTGTGCTGGGCAGGTAGCAAGCGATGTGGGTTTTTTTTATGCTAGCACCATTTATCCACAGTTGGAAGCGACCCTGATTAGAGCAGAGAGAGAAAATTGAAAGTTCTGGCTAGAAAACCAAAACAATAACAGGCTAAAATGCTCCGTAGAGACGAAGGGAACAGCAGAGTTTGCAAAAGATTATTTGTGATTCGGTCACAACACATTTTATTTGTTCACTTAAAGCAATTTCTTATAATAAAAAGATTGCCAATAAATAAGCCAGCTTATAAAAAGTGAAACAACAAGCTACACACA
>NW_011369945.1:6020156-6031640 GCF_000735185.1 Notothenia coriiceps
CACACACTCACACACACACACACACACACACACACACACACACACACACACACACACACACTCTCTCTCTCTCTACCCCTCCTGAAGACCTTTGCATTTCCTGTTAGTCTCAATAATGCAAGAACAAGCAGCACTACTTCCTGGTTCTCAGGCTGGCGAGGAAGGAACCGCAGTCTGGTCACACGGTGCTCACCGCTTCCGCCTTACCTCCACCCAACCCACCCTCTCTCCATTCTTCACACGTTTCTCTCTCCCTCTCTTTCTACCGCTTAGTTTAGTTTCTCTCTCATTCTCTGTTTCTCTTATGTCATTGACTTTTTTCTTGCTCCTCTCACCTTTGTCTCCCTTCACCTCCCACACAGGCCCATACAGATTCTCACTGAAAAAATAAAAGACGGCTGACTGCAGGAGAAGGCACACACTCACACACACACACACACACACACACATGTTCTCACTGGAGGCAGGATGTTCCCCAGATCGAAGGATATTTTTACATGTCACTGGCGTGGCATGACAGTAAAAAACACAGCTTCTATATTTACAGGCTGTGTTTATCTCCTGGTGTGGAAAAAGGATGTGGAAGTTGTACTTAAAAAGACAGCGGTGGAGGATTTGGAATAGGAAAGGGCAACAGTCATCGGCGGAGAGGGAAATAATAAGAGGGAATAGAGACACAGAGAGAAAGAAAAGGACACAAGCAGTATGTGTTCAACATGCTGTTGCAGTAAAGTGCAGGGAAAGTGATCTGCACTCTCCTCCTAAAAATGGCCACTCACCACCCCAAAACGGTGTTATAAATCATTCATTCAGGCCTCCAGAGCACCATATGGAGACTTGCTGATGCAGTTCCAGAACAAGTGCCGACAAAGTAGTGTGCTGCGCAGTTATGCGTCCCCATAGAAGTGTTATCATCATTGTCTGGCTGTGAGCGCCGTGCTCTTTACTCGTGTTCCCCGTGGCGTGTCCCATTAGAGGGCTCTCGTAGGGCACAGTCATTCCCGGCACGAGCTAAAATACTGCATTATTAATCGGCCATGCTTGTTTACCCTGTGTGATCACCCTTCAAAGCAACCAGTATGATATGACCACACGCGTACACACGGGCATCCACCACATTCACTCCCCATACACACATACACACTTTGTTTACTCTCCACTATAATACCCCTAGGCCCGAAGCCCTGTGGGAAAAAAATTGGCGCTCTGGTTACGGGCAACAATGCTGGCATTTAATATGGGTCATGGTTACTAGGCAACCACAAACCGAGTGGACTGGTGTTGGATTACTGATCGTTTCATAATTAATTACGGATTATGAATAATTGATTGAGAAGTGTTGGGTAATTTACAGTCGTGTGTAAATGGGAGCCACCCCACTGCCTTGCCCTCATGTGTGCATGCTAATTATATGCATTTATGCACACAGCTTTCAATTCCAGTGATGTGAATAGGGATATTTGTAAGGGAAAATGCTACTTTGTTGAGTTTTCTATGCAACTCTCAGTTTTCATTATGCAGAAATATCTTGATGTTAAGTCTCTTTTGTTTTGATTGTTTTTTGTGATAACAAAAACTGAACTGATAAAGTTAACTAAAGTTTGTGGTTTTTATTATATTCTAAATGACATGGGTAAGTTGGGTTTTTCAGTTTTTTCTTTCTGTATATGATATAAAGTTACAATTATTTTGGACGTTGGCAATGAAGCATCATTGATTGGCTGCCGAGAGGTTTAGAGAAGTGTGCATTTTAACAGATAGAGAGGGAGAGTGAGAGTTAAAAGAAGAGAGGAGGATGTAGGTGAGAGGTATTTAAGCGCTGCGTAGGAGTTTGAGTGGGCCGAATAGAGAGGGTGGGATGGAGCTGAAAGCAGATCTGGACAAAGGACCAGCCAGGAGAGAAAGCTTTACTCCTTATTGCAAGCTGAATGTACAAATCAATAGATAAACACATAGTGTTATATCTGTGACCATGGTTTGAGGTAGTTATCTTAATATGTCATACCCTAGAATTGTTTTTTACCTACATGCATGACATGGCAATTTGAGTACTTTCTATCATTGCATGAGAGATTCACCTTGCATATTTTACAGTTTGATGTTGTTCTGGAGGTGACCAGTAGGGGTCAATGACCGTCACAAAGTTCTCTTTTAAAAAGCAAAAGCAACAAGGGACAGAGGGTGAAGGATCATGGCCTCGAGAAAAGTGAAGATGGAAAGATGGATAGATAAAGTCAGTGGTGAGAAAGCACACTAATGTTGAACCATTTTTATCCACTAGCACTACATTTAGTTGCTATGGAAACACAAAGATATGTCAAAATATGTTTTGACATTGGCATTGTGGGTAAGAAGAATGGGATGACACAAAGAAGCTGAAAAGAAAATATGTCTAAATAAATGTATTTAAGTTGCATATTCATGTTATTTACAAACCATACCACTCTACTTTAGTAAATTCTATGCAGGGCTGTTTGTAATTTATTTTAAAAAGACAATATACCCGGTTTAAAAATGACAGGTGTGATATTAAAGCATTCGAAGCTGTGGAACGTACATACAGTATGTGACAATGCTGTTTATATAATTTCATTATGATTTCCCTATTTTAAAACAGAAAGAAATTAGAACCAGAAATAGTTTTAAAATAGAGTCTTACATATTGAAGAGATTAACAGAAATTGAGAGAAGGCAAAGAAAGAAAGACAGAAATGTGGGAAGGAGGAGGAAGCAACGGAAATAAATGGACACCAGTATGTGTGGCATGAGCGGGAGATGCATAAAAGGAGGGAGGGAAAAGAAGAGTGCCGGCTGTCAATATAAAATAAAGGAGGGAGGTGAAAGAAGAGGTAGATTACTGCAGTATCATTTTCCTCCTTCGACCCCCTCCATCACTCCTTCAAACCCCTCTCTTCCTTATTTCAAACACACACACACATATGTCATATTATGCTGGTTTCAGTGCTTATGAGCATTTGGTTATGGTTCAGTTCGTAAACACCTCGTTGATCTATAAGGGGCCTGGGATGAAAGACTCAGACATGCAAATCCCTATCAAATGTTATCATTAAAGTGTACAAGTGTTTATTCATGGAGGAGGAACACAAGGCTGGAAAAACATCTGCAGGTATCTAGCAACCAAGGACGCAGGAAAGTTTGAGAAACTCAGGACAATTCCAAACACAATGGTTGAAACTATGAATGTTGGTTTGATTTGGTAAAAGAAGACTGGCCTCCTGTGTTAAAGTCTGATGTTTAGTTGACCCATATCCACCCTGACATCCTCCCTACAGAGACTATATGACACTATCACCTTACTTCCTCCTTCATAATTAACTTTGCTCATAATAACTTCAGCCAATGGAGGGGTTTGGTTACTTTAACATTACACGTGTCGTTCTTTCCATTTAAATGAAGAATAAAAAAGGTCCTAGGTTTGACCCTTGATGAACTTCATAGCACTGCACAGACAGTTTCAGGGATGGAAACAATTAACTGGCAATTGAAGAATAAATACAGGAATACAATTATTCTAAGGGACAATGATTTGAAATATATCCCCTAGCAGCTGTCAGAACTGACCCTCCCCTGCTATGACTGTGATTGCTAGTAAAACTCTTACATTTACACAGAATGAGTAATCCGCGAAGGAGGACATTTCTGCGAAACAGCAGTCGCACACATTCAGAATAATAAATTAAGCTTTAGAAATAAAACAGGAAACATTAAAGGGAGATAGTTGACTGATAGTCAGGTCCAGTGAGAGGGTAATTTGTGGTGAGGTAAAATAACTTAGTAGCAACGTGCAGCACTACATGTGTATATTTACCAGGCAGTAGTAAAGCTGCCAACAAGGGTCAAAGTACAGACATAAAATAGCCTGACAGACTCACGGATGAACTGCAGGCCGGCTGCCCTGTCCAGTTGTACGTGTTTGTTTATTAGCAAGGATTTCAATCTGCGCTAATGGGCTAACAGAGTATACAGCCAATCCATCATCATGATAGTTGTTCCAAATACAAAGATAAGGTAACACGTCTGTTAGGTAATGCTCAGGAAGGGACTCTTAAGTGTCACTGAGGTGTGAGTTTTACACGTTTCAACATTCACACTGGTTCCTGTTTTTTTTAAGCACCACAGAGATGTTGTGTAATGTGTTATTGGAGCATCTTGAGTAAGTCACATAGAAATAAAAATAGGTCTGCATTTCCATTATCTATAATCGGCAGGCTTTCTAAGTGCATGTGTGTGAGTGTGTACAATGAAACTGACATGCTCCATGTTCATCTGCTTTTACAACCTATTAATTAGAGCGCTGCTATCTCTATCTGTTGCTCTCGCTCCCTATCTCGCTTAGGACAACTAATCTTTCTCTTTCAATGTGTTTACCATTGAACCACTGATGATGTCTTTCTCTTTCATTTACGTGATCTGACACTCTTTCATTTTCATTCTCTCAGACAGTCATATTCCAAAGGGTCTTACAAAACCATGCAGGGGAACAATCATAAAGGAAAGTGTGATCCTAGCAGTTTAGTTTCTTTTTCTTTTTTCTTCTTTCTTTCTCACAAAGGCTGAGACACAACTACTACAGGTTAAATGGCAAAGTCAGGAAGGATATACCTGAATAAACATGCACAGTGTGTGTGTGTGTGTGTGTGTGTGTGTGTGTGTGTGTGTGTGTGTGTGTGTGTGTGTGTGTGTGTGTGTGTGTGTGTGTGTGTGTGTGTCTGTGTTCAGGCTCCTGCAATTGGTTATTGTCCTATTTTATATGTGAACAAATGTATGTTTGTGTGCATATCTATGGATACAGCGTGAGGGTCTGTTGCTAGCATGCATACTGTGTGTACTACATGTTTAGGTGTGTGTGTTTATGTCTACACGTGTTTGCGTGTGCATGGGACAGGTTGTAATTTAGCAAGGGGGAACATAAAGGCTCATGAAGGGGCAGGACTCAGGGGAGCCATCCGCTTGAACTCTCTGTTCCCGGGACGTGCCCTGGGAAGAGACCCGATGTCACTCGGACCAAAACAACACACACGCCCTGTCAAACAGCAGGGGAGGATGGATGGATGGGGAGAGGACAGGAGAGCGATAAAAAAAGACGGAAAACAGAAAAACGGCCGCCAGAGTTTAATAGACAAAGACCCAAGACAAAGAGAGAGATGAATAGGTAGAGAAAAAAGAAGGAAATGAGACATGGGATGATAGGAAGAGATGGAGAAAGACACATAAAAAGAAAGGGAAGAGTGTGCAACCTATGCTCCCCTGGAAATAACACGTCGTAACTTGGCAGAGTATGGCAGAGTTTATGATCTCTGCCATACTTCCCCAGTGGATAGCTAATGGTTAACAGATAATGGTTTGATGGACGAAGGTGTGAGTAAGCATAAATCAGTGCTTCTCTTTTAAAGCATATTGTAAACAAGTCAAAAGACAAACATCCTTTTTTAAATGTATTGAGGATCTTTTTTCCTCACAAATGCAGCCATCCCTTCCCGTCCTCATAATTCCTCACAGTGTAAAGTACCAGCACACCGGCAGCGTTTCAACATGTACAACAAGCAGACTTAAGTGACAGCTGTGTTGGATAATGCGAACGCTCAAGACGAGACGATGTGCTGCTGTCATCTCACGCATCTCTCTCTTTATCACCGATGAGCCCCATAAATATTAAAAGGCAACATCTGGGAAACATCCGCCCTGAATGCTGAGCCGCAAAAGATTGATGAGAGACATATTGGGAGGGTTAGGGTTAGGGTTGGACAGATTAATATCATTGTTGGAAGCTGGGCATGGAAGAGTTAGATATATATTTTGTCTGGCTGTTATAGATGTGTGAAGAGAAGGGTGACCATTTAGGTTTTAAAACCAATGTGTTGTGCTTTGCTGCTCAGCATGAGCATTGCCCCCCCACTGCATGTAAATTACAGAGACTTCCTAATGGATATCCTCTTGTCTCTGCTCTCTGATCCTTTACTGCTCCTGAGGGATGAGGTAGTGTTTGTCAGCAAGTGTGTAGACCACGTGTGTTTGCTGCATCACTATACTACACTGTATGTATGTGCTGTAATCCGATAGGACTCTTTTATAAAAGCCGGCGGTTAGTTGCAGGTTGTTCCGTATGACCTGGCGACTTCATCTGATATTTGACTCTTTGCAGGGGTCTGTCGAGTTAACCAGCTCATGAAGCGGCTAGTCAGCCAAAGCATACATCTAGGCATTTATTATTTAAATGGCAAATATCAAATTGTTATTTTTTGCTCTTTCGTTTTCATTTTTAAAAAGCATATAAACTGGGATCAAATACTCTACCTTAAAGGATTTATTATAACTATATTATATTGTACTGAACTGTATAATATGATGCTAAACAACATACTTCACTACCTTAAAGTGGACCTATCATGCTATATTTGAATAATATAGTGTAGGACCATACCTATATAAGACATATTTATACTTTTTATAAAAATAAAAAGTATAAATATGTCTTATATAGGTATGGTCCTACACTATATTATTCAAATATAGCATGATAGGTCCACTTTAAGGTAGTGAAGTATGTTGTTTANATGAATCAATTCAGATCGCGTGGTCACACCGGAAATTAGTTCCTGGGGGTGGATTAGGCAAATGAAGCGCTTGCGTCACTTCTTCTTCCTTTTCTGCTTTGGGTTTACTGGCAGGCCGCAAACACACTTCGACCAGGCGTATACTGCCGCCCAAGATCCCGGGCAGAAGTCCCCGGAGTTGGGGTACTGGTCTACTGAACCTTGCTCGAGTAACGGCGCAGAACGCAGACACCTCCTCTCCCTCCACCGTCCCCATGTTCTTATTTTGTGTTGTCATAAGTTTGGTCTCTCTGCGCTGGGCTAATGCTAATGTTAACTAATGCAGATGCGAGGATAATAAAATGGCGGCTTCACAAGACGTTTTTTGCGAGTTGCGAGGCGTGGTTGCAAATCCGCCCAGCCAACTCGAACAGGCAACCTTTCTTCTCACACGAAAGTCCCTGCTTCTGATGCCAAATTAGTCGCCCTTCCCGCTTTTTTAACGCGATCTTGGGTGACTTGTTTGTGTAATTCGTGGGAACCGACAGAGTTTTAGTTTTTTTTGGGGGGGGGGGGGGGGGGGGTCCGTCCTCGTCGTCCGTCCTCCGACTGACGCGACGGGACAAACTTTCTCACTTCAAAAAAGAAGAAGAAATCTAGATCGCAAAATAACTTAAACAAGCGAGCTCGCCTGTTTCTTCCTGGCCAAGGACAGTTCATTCGAACACAACACGAGCGTAACGATGTCTTCACCATAGGTCTTCACGTGGTTATGTCTCTCGGAAAGGGAGTAACGGACAGTGCATCGGAACCGGCGCTCCAGCTCTTCAAAATATTGCAGTACCCATAAGGGAGCCGTACACATGCCGCAGTGTTTGCGAGCTGCTGTCTTTAGTTGTAACACAGTGGCGGTCTGTTGTTATTAGCCATTCAGTGGTTGCGTAGCGCGCTATGCTACACGAATTTAAAGAGCTCTTTTTTACAACCAGGTGGGAAGACGAGCTCCTCCTGAGAGCTCAAATAAGCACCTCAGCTCGTGTGAGGTTAAGGCACACCTACGATATGATCACTGGATAGTTATTAATGAGACATTGAGAGACTCAGTATTAAACAGGTATTACCACATACTATATGACGGTAACAAAAAAAAGCTTTGTAAAAGATAACAACGATATAGAGTCTTGAAAGGGGAGTGATTTGTAAAATATCCGAAAAAAGAAAACTCTGTCATTGTCAGCATGGGTATATTACGCTGTTTTTTTCTGCTTCGAATAGTTCTCTCTTTTCTTTCACCATACCTGTGTTTGCATCACTGGGACTGAAAAGGGGTAAAAAAGGTTCTCTAGAACTAAGTTTCAGTTCCTGGACTTGTTGTACTGTGAACACAGTCTAAATCGTAGTTCTCAGTAACCTTCGTGGGAAACCAGTACTTTGGTCGTGAACGCCCATTACTCGTATGTGTGAAAAGAAAATGTGTCTTTAAATTCAATCCACTGTGTATCTTACACAGGGAACCTTATTTTCTTTTTTTATGAACACACTGTTCACCACAATAATTAAAGTATAGTTCCCCTCGAGACCATGGGAGGGTCTCCCTCTGAAACTCACGGCTCATGAATACCAATAAAAGGACCCCCCCCCCCCTGTTCTGCCCCAGCTGCTGCACAGGGAATGTGTATTGAACCAGGAAGCAGACGAGGGGCCACTTTAAACAGGATTTTCCAGTAAATCTCCCTGTACCTGAGTCACTCTGTCTGTTGACTCTGCATCTGTGTGGATTCCACAAATACTGGTGACTAATGTCCGCTTCCTGGTAACGCTGTGAAATTAACAGGAAGTCATACAGTCGGTTGAAACATACTTTACATTTGTGTGAAGCAATTACTAAATCTGTTGCAGCCTTAAAGTAAATACTGAAGCAGGGTTTTTTGGTATGGTGTGATAATTGCAAAATTTTGCGTAGACAAGGTGCATTAAACTGTATATATTAAAACATAAAACTGATTCATAATTCTCATTTTCAGTTCCAATGAATAGACTTAATGACTAATTTCCATGTTCAATACTTCTGCCTGCTCCAGAACTACAGAAGCAAAGATACAGTGCAGATAAACAAAAGGTCCATATACAGTTTGACTTATTAGATAAAGGAAAGCACAAGTCATAAATAAATATACAATCAAAAAACTGGAAACATATACACCGTGGTATTAAATAAGTAGCAGTATCCTAAAAATACACAAGTGAATGCACAAAGTATTGAAGTAAGTATTGAATCCAAGTAAGACATTTTTTGAATTGCACATAAGTGTATATTGCACACAAGTGTTTGTATTGCACAGTATTGAATGTCTTTACCAACCAGCCAACATGTTGTTCACATTCATGTCTATCCACGATGTCACTTTATAATTGTATTTTCGTAGACATTTGTGTGACGTTATAATTAGGAAACTAATGATTGAGTAATGGCCAAACCATGCTTTGTGAGGTCACAGAGAGCTTGACCTTTGACCACCAAAGTCTAAAGAGCGATATCTAAGTATAGCCGGCTTGAAGCCATAAAAACACCGTCACAATAACTCAGCCGAGAGAGTTTTGAGCAGCAGCACTTCATCAGCAGAGAGAGTGATGCGCAACAGTCGGTCAAACTAGTTCACGTCGTAGTTGTGCAACACAGAGAACAACAGTTTGTCTTTGTGTAGGACGTCTCTGCTGTCCATTGAATGCACAACAATCTGCCATTGAGGTGAAAGTCTTGCATAGATGGCTGCATGAATGCACAATGAACACACACACACACACACACACACACACACACACACGCACACGCACACGCACACGCACACGCACACGCACACGCACACACTTATCCTAACCATAACCAACACATGCCTAACCCTAACCAAGTCTTCACCCTAAAATGAATGATTCCCCTTATGGGGACCTCCATTATGTCCCCATAGGGAGACGGAGTCCCCACACGTGACTGTTTTAAACAGATTTAGGCCCCCACAATGGATAGTAATGCTAGCAAACACACACACACACACACACACACACACCACACACACACACACCACACAACCACCACACACACACACACAACCACACACACACACAACACACAACACACCTCACACACACACACACAACACACACCACACACACACACACAGCACTGTGGCTCTTGCACTGTGCTGCTATATGTAGTCACAGGCTGGTGTGACACGAGTCAACATGAGGTGTACTGCTTTAAACCACTCGCACCACTTAACTGTAAGATAGTAAGTTGTTGCTGTGGACAGTCTACTTAAAATGTTACAAAACTAGAGACGGCACTGTCTGTATACAATGTTAAATACAAGACCTACTAACATTCGTGACAAGACAGCTGTTTAACTCAAACGATCGATCCTGTCTCTTCTCACTTTTTATAGTAGTTTGTTTTTTTTGTTTATAAGAAGGGTTAAAGAATAGACGGCCTGGGGATTTTGCTTTTAGGAGGGATTGTATTCTGATTTTGTAGCGTCAACCTGTTTGTAAATCCTGTGAGGTCTGGAGTCGGTGGGTCGCAGATCGGGTGATTCCCAGATCGTAACACGCGTACGGTACAGCGGGATGTTGATCTGAGAGAAGGATGTCCTGGATCGATCACTAATCTTTGTTGTAACAAATAGACCATGAGAGGCGGTAAAAAGTAAAACAATTTGAAAATTCGAAATGCGAAGCAGGCATAGCTGTGTTCCAAAAGAAGAGTGAATCCGCTTGATACTGTTGTTGAGCGGAGATTCCAACTTTGTGGCTTACAAAACCCTCACCCAACCAAACCCTACTCATTGATGCCTATAATGTTAAAGTTGCATAATTACAGCTTTTTATCAAAAAGTTAATCTAAGCAAATGAGCCAGTAGATAGTGTAGATCTGTGAGTATGGTGAGATATCGTATGGTAACAGGTATGATACACTTAATTCACAAATATTGATTCTGAGTGATTTATTTTGTAGTCGATATCTGCCATTCTTAGCAGGGACATTATTAATTGAGTATGTAGGTGAGCTCTACTTTAGCGCTGCAAGTGTGCTTCATGTTTGGAGTCTTGGCTGCGAGCCCAATCTCTATTTGTATAAAATATAGAAAGTTATTATATGTGGGTGCAGGAGGCAAATGGACAATATCTGAACTTTTTAGAATTCTTTTGAGATCAGGTAAGCATTCACTGTTCCTGCTTTGTATCCTGTGTAGAGGAAAGTTACTTGCTGTATCAGTTCGCCTTTAAACTTAAATGGGTTAGAATGTAGTGTTAGAATTCCTTACGTGCCATAAAGTTATTAAAGGGTCACATGCATTTCTTGAATGTTATTAGTTATTTTATTCATTCAAAGGGTAAAACGTGGTAGTGTCCGTGTAGTAGATCGCGCTGTTCTCTGAGATAATATCAAAAACATTCGCTCTTCTGAGACAGCTCGGTGTTGGCTCCAAACTTCTCAAACCAGGGATCATTGCAGCATTACCCATAATCCCCTCTGTTTTCAGCCCTGTTTCAAAAGGTGCTGATTCTCTGTCTGTTACTTTAGATGAAAATAAGAGCCTCCCACGCCCAGCTCTGAGAGAGATTTGGTTACACAATTAATACAATAGGCGCTTACACACCGGAGACTGATTCCGAGTTTTGGGAATATGAGATACTATAGATGGTATCTCGGCGTTAGTTGGGATCAGTCTGGATTGTGATGTTAGCCACACGCATAAAAGAGAGGAACTTGCTAGTTGAGGGGGTGGGAGAACATTTTACAGCCCTCTCGTTGTTCGATATTCCGAACATGGACTACGAGAGGGGTGCTACCACATGGGGGGAGTCACATTGTGCGGGGTGTAGAAAGAAAGTTCAAATTCTGAATAGTTGGCTTGGGGAGGGGGATTGCAAA
>NW_011369945.1:6031685-6048099 GCF_000735185.1 Notothenia coriiceps
TGGGCTGATTCTGTGAGAACAGCACACCTACAGGCCTGGCATATGTACTACAGCGTCTCCATCGCTTTCGAACGGCAATGGCAGGCTGTCTCCTCCTGATTGGTGGAGTTGGCCCAATAGCCGTAGCGCCACTTCTGTGACGTCATAGAAGTGTTCAAATCTGGATCAGTCTGTATCAGATCCGTTGCAGCCCTTTTTTAAGAGATTTGGGTATGGAGGAAAAGAGAGAGGGTTGTGTTTTCTGACACATGGTCAGTTCCCTGGAACACCGGGGACATATATTCATGTATAAAAGACGTACAAAAGTGCATTTTGCATGATAGGTCACCTTTAACATGTCGTAATTTACTATATTTTATTATAATATACTACAATATTCTATACTATAATATATACAAATATATAAACAAAATGATGTTTCAGCATTCTATTAGATACCTTTATCACGCGATACCAAACATAATATATGATATACTTTTCTATAATGGTACATACTATATAAATGTAGACTATATTATACCTTAATTTATTGTACTATGCTATTTATTATTATATACTATACGTCTTCATTATACTATTCTATACAGTACTAAACTGAACTGTGCTGTACTTAACTATAGCTTAATGTACTACAAGTGATGTCCGCCCTAATGACATTCTCTCTTTTTTTATATTGATCTTTAATACATATACTGTATATGTATAAAAAAGGTTTCTGGAATATGTATTTCTAAATGTCAACTAAAAATAAAATAGTTATTTATTGTAGAAAGTGAGTCAGAGCATATAGTCTGACTTTCTGACTTGCCCCCCTAAATTAAATTAAATGAACATGCAAACTTATTTCATTTGTGTATCATATCATTTGATATCTGTGATCGGCTGTCATATCCACATTCATTCATTACATCTACTCTACTTAATCTCAGTCAGTGAGGAGAAAACAACCTGTTTCTTTGCCACTAGGTGTGCTGGGAGTTCCAGGAACAGTGTTCAAAGCCTCTTCCTTTTCTCAGAGATCAAACAACGGAGGGATATTTACTGCTTTGTTTGGTACTGGGACAGAGGACTGTGATCATCAGATGCAGAAAGAAAACAAGAAACGCTTTCCTCACAGTCATAAACAAGATAAGAGACAACAACATGGAACATGGCCTTTGGTAGGACTTTAGTGTTTGATCCGGAGAAGAACTCATACTAAGGGCAAAGCAGTAGGGGATTAGAACACTCAGTCATGGTTTTTTCAAACTACTCCACATTTGCACTGACTTTTGAGCCTATAACAAGTTGAGAAATAATGAATCAAATTTGTGAAACATACTATATTTACATCATATTACTGGGGCATCTTTGTTTTTACCTGATACATTTTAATTAGACTTTTGCCTGACCTCGTTGTAAGGTGGCCAACTAAACACTCAACATAAGGTACACTTTTGAGTGTAGTTGCAATAAAAAAGGAGCATATGTATGGCCAGTAATTGTTTGATGGATGACTATCAGTACAAAAGACTGATAAAACATCTATAAAGTCCATTATGAGAAGCAACTCATATAAAGAACCATGAATAAAGAACCTTGAACCAAAGACCAGCAGCAACAGTTGTTTTATGGTTCGAGTGTTTACAGTCAAAACACCTGTGTGTCTTTCCAGGCAGCAATTAAAGCCCAGAGTGATTACTGCAGTTGGTTCAGCCGATCCATGGTATTATGTGAGAGAAGTAACAGGTGTTTCATTATCTCTGTGATAGTCACAAACAATAAAAGCGTATAAGCGAAAAGTATTTTATGAATCCTGTATGACATTAAGTGTTTTCTATGCCCTATTGTAGTACATATTTACAGTTTTATTCACTTTTAATATCAACAGATGCACCATATTTTAGGCGAGATTTTAGGCTTTCAGAACTTTGAAAAGATTCGAGAAAAAAATGAAATGTACTATGAGACAAAAAGATGTTGGAATGAATTTCAGAGAAACTTTTGAAAGGTCATTTCGAAGGACCCTTTACATTTTATATTTCATATAATAATATGTAATGGTCATTAAAAAAAAACATAAAACACCTTAGCTAGCTATTATATTGCAGACATATTTGGATTATGTAATTAGGGAGTAAATAGTGTACTTTGTCTATTTCAGTGGGTGTTCATTACATTTCAATTTCATTTGTTCATCAGTTTCATTGACGTGGGTGGCAATTTAGGTTTCTAGTAGGGAATATCTAAGCTGTAGTTACTGTAGTAAGGTAGGTAAGGTAAGGTGTAGTAACCTGTTAATCTTCCTGTTTTATGAGTTCACCCAACATTTCCATGTATCTCTGTCCACTCCTCCCTCTGAGGTCCTGTTCTGGCATCAGTTTGGGAGCTTGGCTGTAGCGGACATCTCCACATCCAGATGAAGTGTGGCCGTTCCAACAAGCAGTTGCAGGGCGTTGGGCCCCTAGGCCCCGGGCCCCAGCTGCTATCTCAGCCTCACAGTTAGCTTGCTGAGTGTGAATATTCATTTATCTGGCCAGATAATCATAGGCTCACCAATGTTTGTGTTGCTGCCTCAGGGGTTTCTATGGGGGCTGAGGGTCCCATTCAAACACATGAGTTTCAGTTTATTGCCTGCAAATAATGTAACACGTTTTTTAGTATGTGTCTCTTATGAGCACTACATAATAGTATCAAACACGCTGTTTCTATGATATCATTGAATAATAGAACATCATACTGTAGGATATTGGCTTATAATAACTGTACATTTTGTCCATTCCCCTCGGATGTGGTCAAAAGGAGAATGAGAAAGGTAAATATGAATTCACAGGCATGGCATATTATGATTATGCACTCACTATTCAGAATATTGGAAAGTTAACCACAGAATTTCACCAACACCATGGTGGTGAGAGCTGTCTGGCCTGACAGGAACCAGAATAAGTAGCTCTGGGCTTTCGTTGGCCCACATGTGGTTTCATGATCCTGAAGGCCTGGATGGCATAGGGATGTTGAACAGCGTCAGCACCCTGCTCTACTGAACCAAGTAATTCCCTGCCAGTTGGATGCCTATAGAGAGAGTATGCTCCCTGGGAAGAGGCCTTTCACAGCTACATCACAGACAAATCACTACTTTCATGGGCTGACTTCCCCTCCAGAGCCGGGGCTCTTGCCCCCATGGTATATTTAGGGAGAGAGTTAATTCCCTGGTGTCTTTTGCCCAATGCTGTTAATAAAATTGGGACCTCTGACTGGGCGGGAAAATACTCTATTTTTGGGAATAGGCGTAGGACCAGATGGTCAAATGCCCACAATTTGCTTTCCTCTGCCAATTAGGTTGGATGAAATCAAGGCAGCTGCTGGAGAACCATTGGGGATTAGGAGGATACTGGAAGTTGACATGTTCTGATTCAAACCAGGGACCAATTTTAGGAAAAACTCTGGTTTAAGAAAATGTAAAGCAAATTAAGCAGGGCTAAGGTTACAATACGTAATCCCCCAGAAATCTCTAACTGTGTCAAATAATTCCTCTATACGACAGTGACAGCTTTGCAGATTTGCAGACAGCTCCTTAAGTCTTATACACCATCTCTGGATAATTCATCCGGCCTGTTTAGGTGAACATACCACAGAGAGCAAGTGTTGTATCCTCTTTCCTTTCCAGTGGTCTCCTTTTCGGTCCCTCCTCCCCTCGCTTACGGGGGCCGCTCGTGGCTAGAACGAATCCTCCAGGTGATCGAGTTTTCAGCCAAAGCACCTTGAATAATTAAACACGTGGTGGGCGAGCCTGCTCAAGTTTCGTGGTCGAATCAGATTACCATGTGTATACAAACAGATGAACGTGTGTACGTAAGCACGCGTAAACACACACGTATCCTCTTCCGACTAAGGTGCACACACAAATACAAACACACTTCCCAGTAATACTTGCATATGCAGCTTTGTGGGAGGCTATCTCTCACCATTATCTGGCTGTATGGGCTCACTATCTGCCGTACGATCAACGGTGGCTTCAAAACAACTTAATCCCTCCGACTGGCACACTGTGTTGTTGCTATGCCGGCTAGATGTCCTGCACCAGGGTACAATTTCACACCATTGTATCCCACTCAGTCCGGTTGTAATCTTTATCCTTAAGGGTATTATGTAAATGCATTATTTGTTTCCCCTATGAATGACCAACAGCACTTCACTGATGATTTAAACATACTTCCTTCATGCTGTGGTCACTCAAGATTTATGGTGCCAAGCACAGGAACTGGGAGTCTTTTGTTTATCATGTTAATCATGGCTCCAAAGGCTAGAGCAAAGCCTTTGTATGCCTTGAACATGAATGCATGACCAGGGTGTGGAAATGTTTTATGGAGCTTAAGTGTAAAAGGAAAAGGTTTTTTACTGTAGTGGTAATGCCACTGCAACTGATACACCAATTCCATTTTAGTGTGTGACCCTTTACAGCCTAGAAATTAGAAGTGACAATCACACGTAAATCAATTCAAGTTCCCCTCCTCGTTTTGTTGTTGCTGAAGAAATAAAACTTTTAGGCAAAGTTGCCATACTAAACTATAAAAACCATAATAACCCAAGTAATTTAAAAAGTCCTGCATTCATAATGCCTCTAAGCTAAAAGTTAATCATTTATACTGATTTAATTAAAATATCTTAATCAAAAGTAATTTTCAGAATGGCCCATTAAATGAATACTTTGATTATGTATCTATATGTATAACAATTGATCATTGTATTTCTTTGAATTCTTGAAGAAAACTTCTCAAAAACGCCAGGTACATTTTGGATTAATTGAAGTAAAAAGAAGCCAGGTTTAACAACAACATTACAATACCAAAACATCTGTTAACAAGCTATGACCCAACAAGTGCACATAATCAAAGTTCAGTCAGACAACTCACGTGTTTCTTTAACATGTTTATTAGAAGCAGCATATATTTGATTTTGGCGATTAAGCTCGGGCATCATCACTCTCTAGATATACATAGCACGATGAGTGATGATCAAATAACTAACCCCGAGCCTACAGGTGTAAGCTGGGGTGGAAGCTGGGGTGGTGGTGGGGCAGGCAAGCAGCAGCGACGTAAAGGTAGCTGCGGCAATAGCAGCAGCAAGCAATGCATGGAGAGAGAACTGGCAGGTTAAATAGAGCGGCATATTAAGGAGACTCTGTTTGGTTGGTTGTGAGTGGCAAGGGGCGTTATGTATGAATGTATGAAGTGTTTTAAGATTTGTGAGAAAATGTATGTTTTTGGGCAGCATAAACATACAGGGTTAATCATGGATAAATGATTAACCCTCCTGTTATCCTCAGATTTACTGCACTCTTTATCCTCTGGTCAATTTGACCCCAGTAGTTTAAAACTCAAGAAAATGTTCATATTCCAAATGTTAGCCAAAATGTATGTCTCTGGTGCTTTAGGTATCTTGACTACCTAAATAACCATTTAAATACAACATTACCCCAACCTTCCCCCCTACAGACCCCTTTATACATCCAGAATTCCTATTATGTGACTATCGAAAAATGTATAAATCACCATAAAATCTCACTGATTGAAATAAAATGTTAAAGTAAGATCTTTTTGATGTTTTTAAAGCACCAATAACTAAAGCAGAGGGTACAATGATACATTTGCAATAGTCACCTCAATATCATCCTACAAAATCAACACAAATATGTGTAAAATGTTGAAATGTGTATATGTTTTATACTACTAAAACAGCCTGGTGTCAAATTGACCCCAAGGAACACTGATGCGTACAAAGTGCGTACAGGACTGTTAAGCACTGAGCCTGTTTTTCAGGTCTCAGGCTCGAAAATGACATTCCCAGAACAAATGACCATATCTTCCCTTCTAAAAGGGTTAAATTAATAATCTTTTTTCTCAAAGTAATGATAAACCTGTGAGTTGGATGTAGAAGAGTCAGAATCAATATAGATGTTTTTTATTTTAAAGAAAATTCAGATTGAACATAGTAAAAAACTGTAAATTATAGTGTCCAATTATTTTTTACTTATAGTGAAAACTACCCTTTGATGATGGAAGGTAGATTAAAAGCTTTAGGAATCCAAAGTAAAACATATAATAAGTACCCTGTATCAAGATTGATGCAAAACAAGTGACATTTGACCTTTTTAGAGAGGATTAGCAAAAAAACTCCACCTCTGAGGTGATTTGGGTGGAAATGGGGGTTTTACCGTTTCTCTGGAACCCATTGGTCGATTTTGGTGATTGACATCTCTTTCTGACCATTAGAGCCAATAGAATCGAAGGGGAATTTCCCCACACACACACATGGTGAAAAGAAAAAGGTGGGGGCTTTCCGCATGCAGGTTTGCATCAGAGTGAACCTATCTCTCGCTCTGACATCTGGAAACAGCAGGTTTATTGCTTATGGATGATCAGAAATCATTTCAAAGGGACACAGAAATATTGGATTAACCTATGGATTAACTTCAGAAGCGTTTTTATCGTTTTAATGCCATTGAAGACCACTTTTGACCAGACAACAACACAGGTAAGCCATGTTAGCGTTTTTAGCTAACTAGCGCCACATGTTTTGATGTCTGTTTTTGTTTATAAAGTCGCAAGTTCTTATCATATAGTGATAATGTATGTACCCATCGATTCTGTGTCATCTCACGATGCAAATTGATGGGTTGGATGTGCAGAAAGGATAAATAATAAGGTTTTATGAGCAGTGTTGTGCTAGTTACTGAAAACCAGTAACTAGTTGCCATTACTAGTTACTTCATTTCAAAAGTAACTCAGTTACTTTACTGATTACTTACACCAAAAAGACGTGTGTACTGTGAACAGTAACGCATTAGTTAAAAAAGGGCTCCCATTAATGCCCTTATAGCCTTCATTTCAGTACTGTTATTGCATTGGAGAATAATAAAATCTGTTGATCAAGAAATAGCAATATAAATAGTAGAAATAGCCTGCATGTGTTCTACAACATACCGTGCAATGGCTTTATCAACTTTTCCCTGGCTAGCAGTCCCTCGGTTAAAATCCAGCCGCTGTTGCTTAGGTGGAGGTGTAGTGGCGTCTGATGATTCTGGGTCTGTGGTCTTAGCTACTAGCTTCGTCCCAGCATGTTGTTTCAAAAGATTTGAATTGCTGTTTTGGGCAGTAGATAGGATCTTTGACCCGCCAAGACACAACTTACATTTAACTGAAACGTTCTTTTCTTTGTGCTCGACAAAAGTGAAATAGTGAGAATATCTCTGTTGTATATATAAGACTATGGACTACGACATTTAGGTTGACCGTTTATTGAACACGTTGTTGTTGTCCCATGACAACACCACAACAACACAACTGTATACGGTTCACACATCCCAAAACTCCTGGTGCCATCTTAAAGGCACAGTCACACCTGATGTGACACATACATAACAATCTCCAGGCGGGGAAACTCGACTTGAGCTCCGCTGCCGCCATGATAGTCTTGTTAGTAAACACAAACACGCCCACAGCGCGTCTCCGCATTTGACACAGGAAGTATCTAAGTACATTTACTCAAGTACTGTACTTAAGTACAGTTCTCATCTCTGTTCGCCTCACTGTTGGCGCCGCTCATCAACGTCTGGGAGCCGAGACTATATACAAAAAATATAACGCACGAGTAACGCACCATGTAGTAACGGTAACTGAGTTAAAAAAATAACGCGTTAGAGTACTAGTTACTGCCAAAAATAACGGCGTTACAGTAACGGGTTACTTTGTAAAAAAATGATCAGTTAGATGAGTTTATTCCCGTTACATGGATATAAAACATTCATAGTGTATTAAAAGTTAAGATGCCCTCAGACACTGTTTCCTGCAAGATGTTGCGGGAGGGCCTCGGTACCGGGGTCTCTCGGGCTTAACAGGTTAAAAAAAAAGATCTTCATATTAATTTTATGTTTACCCATTAGTCCTCACTAAATTAGGAAAAGTCATGAAATACTAACCAAAAAAATGTATGTGAACCATTTTTTTAGATACGTTAAACATTGAATGGGGTCAAATTGACCCCAAGGATAACAGGAGGGTTAAATGGGTACTACACAGGTAAGGTGCGATAGTTTTGCTGTTGTTAAACCTGGTCTCCATTTAGATTTCCATTATTGACACTTACTTGATAACAGCATTTTAATGATTTTTTCGGTTAATGTTACCTACGTTAATACTTTTAGATTGATTAATCAATAATGTTGCATCATATTTTAGAAGATGAATATATGCTTCGTATAAAGAATAAAGTTTGATAAAATGGAATGGCCGAACCAATGGAATTGGAAGTGTCGAGGTGAATTTCTACCATGCATATTTTAGATGATGTCCCTTCTGCTGGCATCACCCCTCTGAGCTGTGATAGTGGCTGATGTCACGCACCTGGCCGGGCTCTGCTGCCACTGTGAAACCCGATCGTGTTTGGTGTGGCCTTGGCGCTGTTCATGGATGTTGGTACAAGTGTAATGTGACAACTCGTTCCTTTCACATGGCATCCGTCTGATGTCGTCTCTACACACACCGATAGGCTTATGCTACTCAATTACAACACTCTTCACTTGCCAGGGCACGGAAAACTCAGATCCATTTGGATCCACTCTGTCAATTGAGTTGGATCAAGTGTGCATTTTGGGGATAAAGGTGGATGTTTGAGGTATACTTTGCTTTGAAGATGCTGCGAGTGACTCGATCAACACTTAGAAATAAAACATTTGCAACATGTCAATGACCAACAATACAGCCAGCTCGGAGCTCTAAGTTAAGTCTAGAATGTGCGAGCACTGTGTTTTCAAGTTTCAAGTCAAACATGGACAAGAAATTCCAGAAGTGCTCAACAAATTGTGTTGTAGTATCTTAATCTGTCAAAATCTACAGGACAAACCAGTAAATGGACAAATCTGAATTGACAATGTCTCAAACTACAATCTCCACATTCAACATATATAAAGGGATGGATTTTTGGATCTCTGGATATGGTCATTTCTATCAGGTTGTTAACATTTTCAGGCTGCAGTGTAAACCTCTGACAACCCACAGTGTTATAATAACAATGCATCCTCCAACATTTGTATTGCCTGTAAAGAAAAAAAATCTTTACTTCTCTGGAGTCATAACTGGTCAGAATAACATCATATTGCAATGTCCAGTTAGCCAGAGTATACTGTCACACCCTTATCCAGCACTTGGAATGGAGTGGTTTACACCTGGTAAGAAATCTACCATTGAGTGTTGTGGTGGGTAAGGGAGAGCCTCTGGACTTCCACCACCTGCTCCATTTCTCACATTGTGTCACACCTAAGGGGACATATCTCATCCGATCCACAACCCAATTACTCCACGACACATTTAACTGCCATCAAACGCTGCACAGCGGGGGTGCAAGAGAGCCGCGCAGAGCCCGAGTTGTTGCCATGGCCACTGTCACTCAGCAGATTTCCAAAGGATGGAAAGAGATCGGGAGAGCTCTCTGATTGGTTGTTGTATTATTTTTGACCAACAGAGACAGGGCCAATACTCACAAAAATCACAGACACTGTTGTTATGCAACTGAATCACTAGAATATGCACATTTGTAAAAGCTGGCTGGTCTGGCTTGTTCAATTGGAGGCATGTCAGCTAAAGTGGTCGGAGGCAAATTGTAGTATCTCTCCTTCGTTTGCATACTAGATAAACCATGAAGTAACGCCATGTGCTCCCTCATATGATCTGTGAAAGTAATCTAACCAAAAGAGATCATTTATATTTAAAGTACAAATTAATCTACTGAAATAATTGTTTTTATCTGCGACTTAGAGAGATTGATGTTTTGCAATAGTGTGTTGTTTCAAATTGAGAATAGGAGGTCTACTAAGAAGCTCAGCTAGAGATACAGGGGAAACAGAGACACAGAGGAAGGGCTTAATACCACACACAGTGAGGTTTCCACTAGACCAACAATCACACATGTGCAGTATATCAGAGACAGCTGATAAGAATCTATCTTTTTTTCAAGCAGCGGTTAACCAGAGAAAAAAATGTAAGTGGAGTAAGTGTTAAAGGGGTACTTTAATGGGAATTTTCAGTTTTCATAATTGTGTTTTTTGCTTCTACTGTGAAATGTTTACATGCTTTAATGTTCAAAAAGGTCTTGTTTTTTTCTCATACTGCCTGTGCTGCAGCACCTCTTCACCCTCTCTCTGAACCCAGAGCCCATCTGCTCTGATAGGTTAGCTGGCTGGCTCTGCTGTGATTGATCAACCGCTTAGAGATGTCCCGCCCCTAAGCCTATCACTTACAATGTGTTGGAGTGCTAGCTATTAGAAGCGTAAGTGTTACATAGTGATGTCACTATGTTAGGGAAGTAAACAAAGTACTACAATCAAGGCGTTTTAGGCAGGGGGGAGTGTGTGAGAGGAAAAACTATTTAAAATGAACATGTAAGAGGCGGCCATTGCATTGTGTCATAAAATCCCCAAATAAATGAATGTCTGACATTGCCTTCGCCTGGTTACAATCATCGTTGCCATAATCAGTGGAAAGTCCGGGTGTGACACAATGTGATAACCTTGCAGTAAATCTCTGAAGAGGCTAATAATTTCAATGGCTATTAGCTTTGATCAATGTAAATTTGACTGGAAGCTTATATGCAAAGAAAGTGGATAGTCTTGAGCCACATGTATTAAATAATCTAAATATGTGCAATAGCCCTGGGCCTATATGCAATTCAATCTTTGCGACTGCTTAGAAAAATTACACTGTTTCTTTTATTGTATTTGTCCAGGTTAACGGGTCATAAGAGCCTCATAATCCTTTGGTAACTTACTTTAGACTTTTTTTCATATTACTTTTCTTTATTTCCTTAACAGAGGGAACATGGGTAATGTTATTAAAAGTTTGTGAGGCACCTATGTGTGTGATTTAACGGTCCATAATTGCAATCTCGCCTACTTCAATTTGGGCTACTACTTTTAAGTGTTATGCGCAGAATGCCTCAGGAGATCATTTAAAAATATATATTTTAAATATGTCTCTTGGGTGGCTGTTCAATGTTACAATTATATGTGGCAAGTGGGTGGTAACGAGAAAATGAATTATCATGTATAGCTAGGGTGTTATATTGATCCTGTCAAGGTGTGGATGTGGTTCCTGTGCAATAGTGATGAAGTCATGTCTTATTTTTGGCTTCTTTTTTAGTCGCGGTGACAACATAGACAACAGGAACCGGACCTGACTGTCTCATTTCCCCCGAGCTGTTTCCTCTGACTCAATGCCTTTGAAAATAGAGGGGTACACCTTCCTTGTCAATACATAACAGGAATACACAAGCTAACTTCTCGAAGCAACTTGTATCGACCACGTGAGGCTGAAGGAAACAACAAAAAGTGGTCACAAGTAAATTTCACAGTCTTCACTATCTTGGGATTTCTTGGGCATCAAAGCAGGGGAAACTCAGCGCCGCCACTCAGTCATCATGGAGAGCTAATGTGGAACGGAACCCGCCTGGGACTTTTAACCAGCGGACTCAGAGATACTGTACAAGAGGAGGAGGGGGGGGGTACTAATGGGGACCAGAGGTCTGCGGTCTACGTGATGCTGGCCAGAGAGACCAGACGGCCGATGACTGATCTGGAAGAAAGGGGGAGTGAGGGAGGGGGGAGGTCATTAAGGAGCTGCATTAGGGCTCTAATCATACAATAACACTCCTTCTTTTATCTACCTTCAGCTCCATATAAGCATGAGAAAAAAGCAAAAAGTGTAATCCAAACCCTGGTACAGAAGTTCACTGATGAGTCTGGACGGGGAAACATCTGCAAACCATCCGCTTGGAATGGGTTTTAAAATAAGTGCAGCTTGCCCAAAAAGAGCAGGATTAATTGGATTATATTGAGGAGTTGCTTGCCGTGGTCATTAATTTAGTCATTATTTATATTGTGCAAGAGAAGGTATGGCTGTAATGCATTATCTCATAAAGTAAACCGTACTCTTGCTTGCCAGGAGTATCTACAAAGCGTAATGTCACTTTGACTCAGAGTAAAAGTTTGGATCTTAGTGTATCACCTAGATGTAAATCCACACAAAGATGTCTGTGGTTGAATAAAAACTAACAAATAACTTTGTGTCAGGCTTGGCTGATAGCAAATAAAGTGTCAGCATTAGCACCAAGAAAGCTACGATAAATATACAACGAAACCCAACACGCTGATGTCGTCTGAAAACCAGCATTGGACGTGTGAGTAAGGCTCATTTGGTTAATTTGCTTTGACATTTCCATTCCTGAATGGTGAGTAGATCCAAGGCAGATCCTAAACTGATTAAAATAGACCCGGGGAGGGAGCGCGGAGAGCATTAGTTAAGAAAACAGAGGCGAGGACTGAGAGCGACAGGGGTCTGGCTTATCGGTGCTGTGAGCCGGGCACTCTTAATTCATTCTGAATCAGCCGAGGCGTGTGTGCTGGAATAATCAACCCCTTGTTTATTTGCTCAGGCCTTGGCACAAGCCTTTATCTAACTAGCTAACTAGCACCTCCCTTTCTGCTTTCCTCCGCTCTGCCCGTCTCTTAAAGTGCCCGTGATTTACAGCAAACACAGGTCAGAGGGTCACTGGAACCTGTCTGTCTCTCAAAAGCACTGCTTGTTTAGTGCTAGCTTTGGCGCTCCATCAGCAGCTGGAGAACATAACCGGGCGGCGTAACTGACAAGCCCTACAGGGACAACCTGCCTGTCAGACCAGTGTTTTTAATAGCACTAAAACAGAGGAACTCCCCGCAGAGAGTCACACCTCAGACTGCATTACTTGGCCTTGGAATGACAGGCAAATAAGAGTGTGATTGAAATGTAGTTATTGCTCTGTGCACGAAACTGACAGTGCCTAAACTGCAATGAAAAGCTATTGGCACAGCAGGAGCTAAAATGTTATACTTAATAATACAATAACATGTCCCAAGTTTGACAACCTGCCTCGCACTTTGTAGCAATTATATCGATACGTCACTTCAAGGCAAAACCCTCAATCATCATCCCTGACAGATCATCTGCATCCGTGGGGAAACTATGAAATTGTGGGCAGCATGTCTCATTAATTTGCAGATGTGCTGACTGATTCACTTACATGACCGTGTAAATATCCTGAGACTGAGCAGAGCGGATTACATGGACAATCCAGACATCAGTGCTCTGGCTAATTACAGTCATTACTATGGAAAATAATCTGTCTCATATTTATTCAAATAAAGCAGTGGAAAAATATTTTATGATTTTTGAATAAATCCAACTGGGTGTACAGCTCAGGAAGTGAATTTCATTCCATAATATTTTCTCAGCATGTCATGACGCACCAAATACTTCTGAATCCACTCAAATCTGAATCGCTTTTTTGACTCCTCATCGAAGGCCCATTCCTCACCCCCTGAACTTTAAGTTTGCATGCATATCACATTGTCACACAGTCTCCATTTCGATGTCCATTGTGGTTGGGTCTGTCATTAAGAGTGCTGAAACAATGGCTTGAATGAGTGGTGCCACAGTAAACAGCTCCCCTGTGAATCCAAGCACAACATTTCCACATTGCGGGAATGGCAGTGACTATACAGCATGCCCGCTCTCAAGCTCCAAATCATATATTATTGTAACCAGTAAAAACTCCCACACAATAGCTTTGAATCAAACATAGCAGGAAATGGTTGGTGTATTGCAAAAAAAGGATGAGTGAGAGCAGTGTGTGTCTCTTTGGCCCTCTGTGACCTCACTATGACCTCTCTATGGTTTACTGGGTACGACAGATTGTGCTATTGAGGGCCTGGAGTGCCAAATGTTGCTCAATAATGAAAAAAAACAAATGTGGGACACTCCTTAGTATATGTTCAGCAAGATTCAAAAATAAGTTCATTGGCATGTTTTTGTTTGTTTAACTGTGGCACAAAGTGGGATGAAAGACATCTGAACACTTCAGCATGACATGGATGTTTTGGAGTTGTTCAGCCTGCATGATTAATCAGCTCCAAAGCCTATTCCTTTTTGTGCCAAAAGTTAGAATAAAAGTTGAACATATTGCTATCTTGTTAGACATTGATACCTCTTTACTAAATTCTCAATGTGAAGCTATAGCCAGTTAGCTGAGCTTAGCATACAGACTGGAACCAGGAGAAAACAGCTGGCCTGGCTCTGTTCAAAGGTGCTTTAGTTTTTGCAAAAATGTAAGTGTAAAGGACACATTGTGGTAAAACTGTGAAGCATATCATCTACTCCCATGAAGAAAAACATACATAGTCCACATTAGCTCTGCAATATTTTTTTTTTTTTCATGAAACGTTCCAACACTGTTGCTCATCTGTGTTACTTGTAACTTGTCTTTTTTAACAGCATATTGCTCAAAGTTTAGTTAGGAATTCCCGTGAGGGTATAGCCTAATGCAGTGGATCCCAAAGTGGGGGGCGCAGAGGCATGACAGGGGGGGCGCGGGAGACCAGGAGGAAAAAAGATTATTAAAAAAAAAAAAAAAATCATAATTTGAAAAATTATTGATTCGAAAATAATATGATACAGTAGGCTACAGTACTATTACGTCCGTTACGTTACGTCTCTGTGTTTCATTAAAGCTCGGATCTGTGTGTGTGTGGAACGAGCCATTTTGTGTGCGTGCGTGAGCGAGAGAGAGAGAGCGCACCGGTAGGCTACCGGAGATTGTTGTTGTTAGCTTCTGGTACTAGCGAGCTACGCTAACGGAAATTTCAACAACAAAGTGGAGGAGAGTCCTCTCCTGTCCGACTGAGAGACTCAGTGAGCTAAAGGACTCTCTCAGTGTTATCTCAGTGGGTCTCAAATGTTTTGGTCACCATTAATGTAAACAATTATTTCCGAGGCACACCTTGATATGATCATTATAGTTATAAAAAAATAAGAGAATAAATGAAAAACAGGTATGAAATACTATATGACATTAAAACAAGAATAAAGTTTAAAAGGGTGATTTGTAAAATATCCATAAAGAAAAAGTAAATCTGTTTACAGTTCTGTTTCATATGGGTGTTGAGAGATGTATCCATAGATCTCTTCATTTTGCTCAAAGTGCATCAGATTGATGCATTCAACTTCAATATTTAAAAATAAATCTTCCCGGGGGAGCTTTCATATACAGTCTATGGCTTGCCCCTATGGTTTTTTTTATTATTGTGAGGTCCACACACCACCTATAAAAATAGCACTTTACCCCTGCTTACACCTATATGCCGTGAGCTGATTATCGAGCCTTCATTGTAACAGTCGCGGGTACATTGTGTATTTGCGTGGGGATTGTTGCAGTAGGAAATTCCACTGTAGCGACCGGTACATTAATGGGAAACCCTACATGTTTGAGCACCCTCTATGAAACGTCAAGCTACACCACAGCACCCCAAAAAATACATCTCTGGCGCCACCACTGAGCCTGACTTGTGTTGGGGGGCCCAACTTTTTTTTCTTCTCCAAAGTGGGGGCCTGACAGAAAAAGTTTGAGAACCACTGACCTGATGGAAAGTATTGGATTGGATTGTTATCTCTCTGCTATCTGATCCAGTAAGATAAGTCGGATTCTGGGTCATTATTCTGGGCTTTATGCTAAGTAAGGTAACTAAGGTAACTGTCTGCTAGCTGTAGTTGAATGTTTATTGTACAGAGGAGAGTTGTATCAATTTCATCATCTAATGCTCAGCAAGAAACTGAATAAGCTCCAAGTATATAAATGTTGCACTTTTCCTTAAAAAAAACTATCTTTGCCTTGATAAACATGCGTCTAAACAGTACAGAGGATTAGCTGCACCACAAACAGAAGAGTGTGTGAGTCAGTATTTTGCAAACACTTTGTTGTAGTTGCTTACCACTGCAGGAACAAACGCAGGAGTAGCAGAGGGGCACTAATACCATTTAAAGAGTCAATCCCGAGTGAGAGCTAAACTCCTGCTGTTCTCACCTGTCAGCACACCACAAACACACTGCTGCTCCAACCAGCTTTTCCACTCAATTACACTCAGTGGCCCTGTAGTAGCTGCCCCTGTCAGCAACCAACTAATGAGCCACTACTCTGCATATTGGCAAACACTCAACCCGACCCTCATCCTTATGTTGTGTTCCAGCCATCATCCTTTCTAGCCAAACGCAGTAAACATTTAAGTAACAATCATGTCGGACATGCATTTCTAAATGTATCAATTCCCTAGGGTGCTTGGAGCCAAACCACAAGGGCATCCTTTGCAGGGAGTCAGAGGAGAGACAGTATGCCAGCTGTCTCCAGACCACACCACTGTCACTGTTACTTTAGACCAACAACTCTCTCACATCTACATCTACACATATTCGTAATCACAGAAGGATTACGCTGCTTGTTTGTAATCGAAGCCTCTGAGAATGATATGTGAATAAATAGATTATCTACAATCTAGAATACCAGGCTGACAAATAATGGG
>NW_011369945.1:6049670-6059818 GCF_000735185.1 Notothenia coriiceps
CTGTGTGCCTTGGCAGATTACGCTGCTTGTTTGTAATCGAAGCCTCTGAGAATGATATGTGAATAAATAGATTATCTACAATCTAGAATACCAGGCTGACAAATAATGGGCTGTTTTATAGTAATGTAAACAGACATGAGGACAAGGGGGTACACCATTGACGTTGGAAATGCCCTGTGGAGTTTCCTTGTAAACACAACCTTTAGTGTTTACAAGCTTTTCTTACTCAAATACACTGTGTATCCTTGAGGTTCAACAAATGTGTTCAATGTATTTAATTCATCCTAAGACAACACCATTTTTGAATTGTTTATAACCATGTTTATTTGCTTAAATGACTATGTGGCGTCGCCTGCGTGCAATGATACAAATAAAATGGGGCCCCACTTATACAAACACTGCCCCAAAACTACACAGGTTACCTTGAAATGACAACTTGCTTCCTTATTTTCATTTCTTGTGTTTTCATGCTCCAAACAGTAAGTACAAACATTTAATAAAGAACATGAATTAGGAGAGAATAATAGAGCTGGAAGAAAATTACAGAATTACAAGGACACTGCCAATTTTACATATAACAAAACAGTTAGCTCGTCACATGACCTGCTAGTAATATCGTGGAAGGAGCTTTCCAAGGCCTGATGAAATGTGATGATGGCGTCAGGTTCATTTTAGATTGAGCTTAAGACTTCAAATCCACTAACTTAACAAAAAGGCCCTTTAAAAGAGTTATATTACCCAGGAATGTACACGTTCATAATATAACCATTTTCCCCATGCAGCAGTACCAAGGTAAAATATAAACGTTTATGGTACACATGCTACAATGCCAAAAGAACAAAAATGTGCTCCTTTTGGATAGCTCTCTGAATGACTTTGGATCCCTAAATTCGCAGGAAGAACCACTAAAAATCCACTTTAACTCTCTGCCAATCACTCTTAATCTTAGGTTTCGCTATCTCCAAAAATCGCTGTCACAGGTGGCTGAAAACACTGACAGCTTCACAGCATCTATGCTTTAACATGTTCATTGACACTCTGGAACTCTCTGTTTCTGTTTTTATCTTGGCTTTTCTACTAGTGGGGATGTTGCAACTACAGGGTACGCAGTCTTGAACTCCTTTGGCAGCTGATAGCTTCCGTTTTAGCCAAGAATATAAATGACTTGTATACTGTGATTTATGGACAAATGTCAGACAAATGTTCATTAAAGCAATCTCTCTCACTCTCTAAAAGAAAAATGTGAATCTGGAAGAAGTCATCATGAGGCTGCTGTCACTTATTATGAGATGAAGAAACTTTCTGAAGGACACATGTTTTCAGTCATCTGTGAGACCAACCCTGATTGACTAATACTGAGAAGTAATTGTCTTTGGGATAAAATCAAGAGTTAATCTAATTTGTCTGTTTGACTATTTATTATGCCGACTATAGCAACATGTGCAAATTTGACCCAAAAAATGAGTTGAACAATAACGTCACAATTATTATTTAACTCATCACTTACTTACACTGATAAGTCTTTTGTGAAATGTTTCCAGTAAAACGTCACTTTTAATATATTAAATGGCCTTTTGAGTCAATAGAAGGGGCCTTGCTGCTGTCTGCCAAGTATTTACTCTCTCTGCAAAGCTAAATGAGAACAATGTGTATCTCTGTTTGATGATAGCGCGGGTCTCTGTGGACAGAAGAATACCCAACATTTAATCTGACCTTCTCGCCCCATAAAAGCTCAGTTAAATACACACATTTGCAGTGACAAACACACACAGACAGAAAAACATCACAGACTCTCACCAGACACATTAATTGTATCCCACCCAAAAAGGAAATGCCAGGACTATCGACAAAGACCTCAGCCCCAGAGATTTACATTAATATACTTTGTGTGCGTTTTTTAATAACTTGCACTATACCCACAGTAATCCCTCCCTCCAGCAAAAAACAATAATTTTAAGCTTGTTTGGCAGCCTGGTTTTGGCCACGGCTTGTTTGCAACAGGATGCTCTAATCTAAAACTTCATTCTAATATTGAACCCAGGTGAAGATATACACAATGTCTCAGGCTACGCCCCTTATAGTTAACCAGACACAAGTACAGCTGGCTTGGCCGCCCCGCCACATCGATACAGTTTGTCGAAAACGGTTAGATCTAAACCTTTCAAATGTTTCCTGTGTGTAAGCCGGCATCTGTTTTCTATCCACTCGCCTCTAACAACGCCCGACAATGGGTAAGGGAAGCACCTGAGAAAGAACGAGATCATACAGAAAGAAGGAGTGTGTGCTAATCGCACTCATTACAGAGAATGCTTTTAGTGTTGCTGGTTCACATGGGTCATGACCAAAGGAAAACAGTTGAGAGCGTGCTTTTAGCTCCAACAAAAAACCTGGGGAAAGGAGAATCCGTTCCAACTTCCTTTTTATGTTAAGTAACTTCTCAACTAAAGACTAAACCGACTATAGTTCCCAGATTTAGTATGTCTGATGGATTTCTTTCATTTCAATATTTGTTCTCCTTCTACAGCCATGCTAGCTGCTTTACAAGGACTATGTCAAGCAGGTAAAGTGTTTTGATTACCATCGTGAGTCGTAGTTTCCCGTTGTAACATACTAATATTCCCTAAACAGGAACTTACCCAAAATAAAGCTCAGGCTCATTACATTTTGCAAGTATATGCAAATATTTGACACATTTAAATGTCCCTTCCTTTTGATGGTGCTTTATGAAAAGCCAGAGGGTCTCTAAACTAAAAACAAATATCTGCATGAAAATAGAGAAGTGTTCTGGTTTCAATTTATAGTCCAAGTAGTATTGACTAATTGTGTTTGAGCTAGCTTTGGTTGTATACAGAGGGTTCTGAAATCACCAAGTTATAAATCATCCTGAAGGGAAATGAATGTGAGTGCCACAACAGTATATCCAATAACTTGTTATTGAGACATTTCACTCAAAACCACAAATCAACCTCAAATTCCATGGCAATCCATCCTATAAAGTCTTTCAGTCACAGCCAAAATTGTGGTTCCTTTGACTGACAATGCTTGCTACTTATTTCCAATACAGGAATGAAAAATGTATAGAAAAAGTTTGATCATCTTGGTAATAGAGCAGAAGTATCAGGTGTTTTCTTTCTTAGGATTGGAGATGACAAAATCATAAAATGCTTTACAAAAACACATCAACTTAAAAACAGAAAAGCTGAGCGATTCTCTTCCATCTGTTCCTCAGTCCCTCCTCTGACTGATTGACCTCTCGGGGCTTTCAGCACGCAAACCATTTTTCCTTTCCTCAGCATGTTATTTAAGACAGCGTTTGATGCCTGAGTTGCCGCGTCTCCTATTTGGCCAGGATGCTTAACAAGCGATGAGAGCTGAACCGTGTGCTTGCGCATCATATTACAGCCGGGCAGGTCAATCGGGTCAGGCACATGTAACACCTCAAACACAAAGGAACTTGATGCACTCAGTGTAGGGCTGTAAAAGTCACTTTGCTACCCGGCATATTTAATTCAGTACAGAGAATAAGCAGAAGTCTGGCCATTTAGCTTTACACAACTATAGTTTCTTACTTTCCCTTGAAATAAGTCCCTGATTTTAAAGGAAGTGGCTTCATCCAATGGAGAATCTGTACTTTACCATTAAAATGGCCATTAAAGGCTTATGGTTTCCAGACATCTTTAGTCTGTAAGATCAAACAATGCTCTGTCAAGCTCTATAAGCCACCTGAACTTTTTTACTAAGCTTTCCATGTGTGATTTCCCCCTCTAAGAGCTTCAAGGGGCAGCTATATAAGTTCACTCCATTATTGTCTGCATATGTTGGCACCATTGTGTCCCACCACACTTATTGTACCACCATTTCTGGACTAATGGTTTAAACAGAAGGAGAGCCACCTGAAGCAGAGAAAAATGTGTTGTGCTACCAGTTTGTAGACCAAGAAAAGAGTGTGAACCCGAGAGTAAATGGGCTTCAGACATTCTGTGAAGAGAGAGGAAGTGCAATAAAAAGGTGTTTAAGGGGATGCTTTTATGATGTGTGCATATTGTGAAGATTATTTTCTCATAGTTGCTGAGAATGCCCAATAAGCTGAAATCCAAGCAGACGCTGAACTCTCAATTGACTTGACGAGTTTCGTCGAGGCTGTTTGATGAAGCGGAACCTTTCACGCTTCACTATCCACCGCCCCTCCCCCCCCTCCCGTTCTTTCTTCCAGGTGCCTGCCTGTGTATTCACTTTCTAAGTAAGAGCAGAGTGCGTTCTGTCTGTAGCCCCGAGCTGTATTTACGATCAAATAGTGGAAAAATAAACTCCGCTTTGACCTGTCATCTTGTCATCACCGTCAACAGGTTGAACTTTCCAATCCTTGCCATGAGGGGACTGGTGTACAGTACACACGCACACAGACACATGCACACACTGTAATATATGCTCAAAAACAGCAATACTGTGCACATAAATAGGAAGCACGCACACACACAAAGGGTTTTTCAAGGGCACCCAAAGATCACATTGGTTTCCATTCTGTTTTTTTTTATTCTCATTGTGCCACGGTCTGTTTGTAACAGGGACATGGTGTCAGGGAGATAAGAACAACAATGCATGAAGGAACACAAGTGGCACAAAACAGTTTATGAGAGCGTTTGGAAAATGTGCATGCCATATTTCGATAAGAGACAATGTAAACTATTTGGACTGTTTTCAATAAACATGCGTCCATACAGCAATTGCAACTGATGGCAACAGTGCTTTGCCTAAAGAAGCACATTGCATATTGTAAAATTTGAGTTCTAAAAGTATTTTGAGTTTTCAGCCACTGGAAACAAGTGAGTATTTACTTGAACGAGGTAATACACTGCCAGATTTCAGAGTCTTATCCAGTTAGAGAGTATTTGGATATGGATTTGGAAGTGGCTCAAATGCATTTGTTGTTTCAACCTTACCAATAAAAAAAGGAGCCCCTAAAAATATGAATGAATATTTGAGCCAGCCCCTATCAAATGGTCTGGAATGCTTTTTCGTCTGTGAGGAAATTCCAGGTCTTTTTCCCCCAAGCATGTAAATATTAAAGCCAGTGATAACAGATTCAAACTGAGAAAACTATTAAAATGTACGGTTTCGTTGTTCGCAAAAACAACATTTGTCTTTCCTAGAAGTCGTTTTTATTATCTTGGATTTAACCTCTCCGTACCTCAAATGCTTCTACAGTATGATTTTAATTGCATGTGAGTGTTTCACAGAAAACGGTTTTTTTTTTCTTCTTTCTCCATCTAATGAGAAATCTGCATTTTGAAGGTCCCCCTCTTTGTTGCTCTTTAGGCCCGAAATGTTTTCCTCTCTCTTCCACTCAAAATCCAGATCCAGACAATCACCAGGCGAGCTGTCATTCTTCCAGCCTCTGGAATGTCGGAAAAACTCATGCTGATTTCACACGTTTAACGGAAAAAAAGAAAGATTGAGGGGGCATGGGCGAAAACGGTATGGCTTGTTTGTGACTTTATGGCACCACCTCAAATTGACTCCAACTTACGAGTTTGCCCTTGGAATCATAAGGATTTGCATTACTGTGTGAAATACCTCTGGAAAGAAAAACAGCAGGAGACAGGAAGGGGACTTATCCCTTTGACTTTGGCTGATTCAGGCCAGAGGCAGCACTATAGGAATTGTATCACATATTGTTTTTACCACTGCAAAGCCATCACATAACAATGCGTGGCAAAATTGGTGGATAACAATCACTTCAAGGCTTTCTACGGATCAAATATCTTCACTGGCTCAGAAAAAATATCTACCAAATGTTTTTGGGCAAATACAGATGTTTCGCATTTTGATGTATGTGTATATACAGTACTATGGCGTGTAACTGCAGAAAACCAGATTGAAATAAACAAACGATCAATCATTCTGTCATGCCAGCTCTCAGAGGGACGTGCTTTGCTCGAGTCAAGTCAAACTACAAAGTGCTGTCTTTGCACTTCATTTTATTTCTCCTTGGAGAAATATGTAGAACATCACAAAAAAAATCCCTCAAGCTTTGTTCAGATTACAGATCCGTTTGGGAAGTTACGATAAGAATGCTTCAAAACATGATCAAACACCCAGGACGAGAGATAAGGAGCGTACCTTGACATTGATCGATCTACTGTACGACCAGATAGAAACGTAGAAGTGATTGTCAGACGCAGACGCAGTGCAAGTCAGTGCAGGATGGCTGCTGTGGTGCTGCAAGACAACAAAAGAAAAAGAAGGACATTAATTGGAGTGAAGGAGAAGATGGAAGTTTATAAAGATGAAATCTATCTGTGCTGGAACTCGAGAACCAAGATCGTTTGTGTACACGAGAATATACTATGCAGGGATTTTGAAATAAATACAATATATTGCTCAATATTAAAATTATTTGACATATATTACATTTTTTGCTGTGAGTTGTACTTATTTTTCAATGTTAAGTCGAAGAGGGTCGCACTATTATTTTTTTTTTTTAATGTCGTTATTATAAAGAAAACATTAAAAAAATATATGTCATTTTATTAAATAAAACAATGTTATAAAAAGGTGGCAAATATTCATATTTTTAGGTTTTATACACAGATATTCTCTTAGTAGGTGTTGATCTTAATAAGTCAAATAAACTGCCTTTGTATGCTCTTTAATACAACACACAACTCGTTTTTCAATAAAAAAAACACCCAAAAATAGTTGGGATAAAATATGAATTTGCGCATGATCCCAAATGACAAATCACATTCCAACATTGAGGTTCACGTAATGGGAAAACATCTCCTCATATTTATAGGGTAAATATTCGACACGCAATATGAACTGTATCCTGTGTCCGCTGCTTTGATTGAAAGCTCCGGGAAGAGAAATCAACCTTGCATGTAGAATATTTACCACATATCTGTGTTCTCAAGGTCATGAATAAATATCCAAGCTCGCCTAATATGTAGTGTAAAGACACATTACAGCTGTGGTGCCCTGGTGGCCCGAGGGGTTAAGGCGCCGAGCACGAACAACAACATCCCAGTTTGTGTCCGACCAAGGAGCTTTGTTGTTTTCTCCAATTCTCATTCCCCTCATTTCCTGTAGTCCGTCTAATAAAGGCACACAGACAAACCTTGAGATAGTACATACAAATATATAAAGTCTACATTTCCTGTATTTAAAGAATATATAAATAAATTCTGCACGAAAAACCCTTCATTAATTTACTTGGAGTCCTGAACCTTAGCCTAGCTTTCTTGATTTTGATCTATTGAGGAAGTATAGTGTATAAGTGAAAATGAAGCAAAAGTTGAAAGTGTAATTTATTTCTAAGATTAATATTGAGATTAGAGTCAGTCCGCTGCAGTATAACAGAGTCTCTTGAGTTGAGATGACGTCGCAAAACTCCCGGGGCTATTTATAAGGAAACTGCTCCTCAGCGGCATCCATCACACAGGCCTCCACTACTTATAGCTTTGTTTGATCTCCACTGAAACAATTTTTATTAATTTGTCCCCAAATTTCGAACAAGAGGACTAATGGTCCCCACAACTCCAAAACCTTTAGTTCCTAGAAGCGTACATTTCCCAGAACACTCAAGGAAACATTGCGTTTCCCCTCGTATACATAATTCTGACATTGTGAAACTTGTGAAATATTTCTTTCTCACAGCTGGATTATTTTAGGATAATTGAGCCAATACATCAGCCAATACAGTTCCTAAAGCTAAGGTGAGGCTGAACACTGACGCACAATTCATCTAAGTAGACCGCCAATCAACACTGCCATGTTTTTCTATTGGCCTTTTTCATGTCTGGTAGGTAAGTCGCTATTGCTCATTTGCCTCCATGCTTTATCACTGCACTACATCATTGTTTTAATGATACACTGTGACTCCAATTCCTGAGTGACATGAGGTGCATTGGATATAATTGACGTTTGCCTTGCCCAGATGGCTGTGTGTGTGTGTGTGTGTGTGTGTGTGTGTGTGTGCGTGCGTGTGTGCGTGCGTGCGTGCGTGCGTGCGTGTATGAGAGGCCATGTGTTCCACTGTATGATGTAGGGACTGTGTTTCTCCCACCAAATCACATTCTGGCCAATGTCACTCTTCTGCCTCGGGGAGTAAATATCCCTGGGAACCGAGCCCCCTGATGAGAAAAACCTTCAAAAGTGAACTCACACCCCCAAAAAACACTGTGTCACGGAGATTAAAACACGATAAAGCCTGTGTAAATGGTGACACAAATCACTGTTTTATAATGTCAAACTCAACAAGGAGATCGATTGTTTCGTGTGCGACTAACACAACAACACAAAGCATCAGATGCAGGGGTAACCACCCTTGACTCCTAATCAGCGTCCATTGAAATCTGATCCAAAGCCAACTCACACAATTAGCAGTTACTGCAACATTTGTTGTCGTCCCACTTGGGTATACAGCCCAGCTTTAAATTATACTTTCTTCTTCTCAACCAGAGCCCTCCGAGAGAAAGGGGGGAGGGTTCGCTCACAGAGAGACCATGAAGGGCACATGCCTTTTACTAAACAAATGGCATCAAACCGTTGCCCATTAAAAAGGAAATTACCCCCAAGTCAATTAGACTCATTATTTTCCCTTCAGCATTGGGGGGGTGGGGTACCATAAGGGAAGCAGCCACCTTTTACATTTACTTGTTTCAGTCAGTTTGTCACCAAGGGTCAAGAAAGGAGGATTTAGGGGGGGTTTGAAGCACCTGCTGGATGACAACACGGACACAACGCTGAATGATGTGGAAACTGGCAGAAAACAGGCCAGTTTACAAGAAGGAAGCAATTTGCTTGTTGTCGCACAAGGTACCCATGTTGAAACAGAAAGCAGCATGTTGAAGCCCAGGGCTGATGGGAATGTGGCAGGAGATTCTGTTAGACTTTGTTACAAACCAGATTGCACTGAAAACAATCAGAATCTACCTAGATGTGATAAGGCTTCGCTCGGGGTGCAAACATGTCCTCTCTTGTGTCTGTTATCTACCACGACTTGCTGTCTGGGGTCTGTTTTACTTCAGTTATCTGTGTCCTGTAATGTGTGCCACAATACAAAAAACTCCAGTAGAAGAAAATATGAAAACTGAGGTTCATAGTTGTACCTTAGCCGCTTTCACACCGCAGTACTTTTCCCACTTTAGTTCCGATATAGTTCCGAAATGTGGATCAAGTTAGCTACCTAGCTAGTAGCTAGCACGTTAGTTAGCATTACAGCCTTGTCATTTTTATTAGCCTTAATATGAAGTAACATTAAGTAACCCAAAATGTTAAACAGTAAGAGTAGTAGTCATATTTCGTGAACCCTTTGAAGAGTACTGTCACCGGTGTGATCATTCTATAATACACAATTAAGCCCGGGGGAGAAATGCTAACGCTAGCATCGGCGATCGCCGATCTTTTTTACTTCATGCTATCTGCACAAATGGTTGACATTAAACATTAAACAGACCAGGCAGTTCAGAGAGAATCAAAGGAAGGCAGGCAGGCAGCTTTGCATGACATTCTTCTGGACGAGTGTTTCATTGTGGTGATAGTGAGGGTAGTCAATCTTTTTGTTGACAAGACGGTTGTGACGACCATCTTGGTGACGTGTGTTGTTCTGCGAGACCAGAGATGTAGTTCATTCAGCGTTTCACACAAACAAATGTGTTACTTCACAGTTTTACGACACATTTTTTTTTTTTGACTTGCAAAATTATCTTTTAAATTGACAAACATCATAGGCCTATGTGTAGTTCGTGGCACAATTCAAACGGGATCGAAAGATAATCTTTCTCTCTCCATTGACTTCAATACATAATTTTTCCGAAATAAGGTCCCATGGAGCTCAACCGGAAGGGGAGGGACTTCGCCGCCCATCTACTTCCGGTCGATGGGACCTTATTTTGGAAAAATTATGTATTGAAGTCAATGAAGAGAGAAAACGTATCTTTCGATCCTGTTTGAATTGTGCCATGAATTACACATATGATGTTTGTCAATCTTAAAAAATAATTTCCATGTCAAAAAAGTCACAGTTTGTCGTAAAACTGTTGAAATATAAGACTATGAAAAATATGCAACTAGAAAGAATACAAATGTCAGAGTCGCGTAAGTGATGTCACAATTGTTTTCCTCCACTAAGAGATAGCTAAGATCAG
>NW_011369945.1:6059839-6086227 GCF_000735185.1 Notothenia coriiceps
CTAGATGGCGCTGGCTNGATAATCTTTCTCTCTCCATTGACTTCAATACATAATTTTTCCGAAATAAGGTCCCATGGAGCTCAACCGGAAAGGGAGGGACTTCACCACTCTATACGCCGTGAAGTTGTTTGCGGCCTGCCAGTAAACCCAAAGCAGAAGAAGTGACGTCAGCAGCTTCATTTGCCTAATCCTTCCCCAGGAACTTATTCCGGTGTGAACGCGATCTGTATTAGTTCATGAGAACTAAAGAGTTCTCATGAACCTTTGTGGGAAAAGTACTGCGGTGTGAATGCGCCTAATCTCAATAGAAATCGTTTGCAATTTAAGGAAATAGGATTGTATGCTTATTGCCAAGAGATAGTTGAGAAGATCTATAGCGCTCTCCATTTTGTGCCCAACGCTACATCTGAAAACAAAGTCAATTAGCTGTCAGGATATTTGTTGAGTGCCAGGAGATAGCACAGAACATAGCTTTATGTAACAATATATATATAATTGTATATATATGTATTTACATATTTAAAAAAAAAAGTTATGTGTTTACTCTTTATGCTAAGTGAAGCTAACTGTCTCCTCCTGACTGTAGCTTTAGATTTATTTAACACCGCAGAGGTCTTCCCATCTAACCAATCTGGGAAATATAAAATGTAATTCACAATTATAATTCTTAAAATTATTGTTACTGTAATATTACATTGCTATTAAACAATGTTAATTTAAATACCACTTTTTTTATTGCTTAGTTAGCTTGCAGCATCACATTTGCTAGTTTGAAGATTTAATCTGCGAACGTAAATCATTACATTTTAAAATATATATCCATTTGGCCAAATATGATGATATATATCTTTATCATTAGAGTGCTATTATTATAAATAATGATCAATAAGTTACAGGAACTACAACTGATTCCCTCGAAAACTAAAAGTTCTTAAGAGGATTATAAAAACAGAAAATGTTCCAATATGTGATGATCAACACACACAAGGAATTAGCATTTACTCAACATTAAAAGGAGACGTAGTATTGAAGCACTTTAGACAATTGAAAGGCACTCTATGTTCCCACATATAGATCCAACTGCCTTTCTTAAGTGACAGAGAGCTATTTGGACTGCATCCTTTAAAGGCACCATACCATTAGACTGACAAAAAAAGAGGGAGGCCACGCTGTGTCACACACAAAAGTAATTGAATCGCTTCCTTTAAGCCATATTCAATTACTGCCACTCATAAATGCACTTAGGTTAGCTGTCCTGTGGGTGCATTTACCAAGTCAGAGCAGCAGTCAGGATGCTCTTAAAGAAAACAGTAGGTATAATTTAGCAATGCCAAGTAGTCAGTGAACAGTGACTGTCAAAATGCACTGTCACAGTGGCGTTTTTATGCGTTGCTAGCTGTCAAAGGGGAGGGGGATGTTTCCTTGTCTAGGCCAGGACAGTGAAGAAAAGGTTTTTTTTCAAGCAAATTATTATTGCTGCCTGTTATTGGTTTCTCATCTCTGCTCCTCTCTCCAGGTCTGACCTTGACGTGAACATGATGACAGCTTCATGCTACGGCGTGCACTTGGAAGCCATGCAAGAAAAACAGTCTAAAGCTCTTTGTGCAACCGACGTGTACAAGAACTCTTAAGATCTGAGGTTTATATTGTTATATTTAGTATAATACAGACATTTTAATTGTGTTCTTCTTGAGAAACATTTACAGTATCCTGGAAGGCTTTAGAAATCCTCCTCAAGGGTTTGGATATAGTTAGCAGCCATTTGCACTACAGTATTTAAGTGTCCTTGAGCATGTATATGGCAAGTAAATGTAATTATAAGGATCAATAATGTATCACATTATTAAGCACTATCCGCCTGTTTCTGGAGAAAACACCAGCACACGAGTATCTGATTGTGTCTGATGGAGAGGTCTGCTCGGTCTGTTTGCTTTTTCTGAGCCCCCACCATCATTTTATTCCCCAAATGATGTGTGCAGTGACCCAGCTGCTCCTCCTGGGCTTGGATCAGAGAATACAGTAGGCTGCCTTTGAAGGGATCAAGGAAAAGACTCCTGCTGGTACACAAACAGAGTTCAAAACCTCGCTGGCTGGGGGTTAAAAAACAGGCTAGATTCGTTTTAAGCAGGACTAACTTAAAGAACTGGGTTGGCTTTCGTAGATCAATGAGTGTGGGACCAAAAAACTGCAGAATGAGGGCGAAAAGGAGGGTAAAGAGACTGAAAAAGGATTCAAAAATAACAACAAAGGAATTGAAGGAAAGACAGCACTGAGTCTTCTACTTGCTTGATCATAAATCCTCAAATAAACTTTTTTTGTGCATTGGATTTACATATGGTAGCGTGTTGCATTCCTTATGGGACACTTTATGTATTCTATGGGGATAAGACAGACATAATATGGAAACAAACCAGCGGGGCAGACAGCAGAGTAGTCAACAGAAGGATGAGAATAGGACAGGAGTGTCCTGTTTACCAGGTGAAGACTTTGATGAAGGTTGTAAAGATTCAGTGAGGCGGGGGTCGAGGAAGTCTTTGCTGTGTCTTGAGTAGGTTTTCAAGAGACTGTAGTTAGAGAAAGACTGTCCAATTTAGCATGTGTAAACTGCCATTTGTATTGCCTCAAATCATCATGAGAGATGCAAAAGCACAAAATATAGGACTGGAGAAAGGTTTTTTCTAAGCCAAGGCCAGTTTTTTACAGCACATATTCAGTTTATCTTCCACTTATTTTTGATCAAATTGGTAAGAAATGGAAATGGAAATTAATAAGACCTTGCTAAAAATGTTAAACCAGAAAGTCATTGTTTTAGCTAAACTCAATATAGATAAACCATGTTCCATTTACTACACAGTTTCATTTCTGTGAATGTCGGGCCTTGGAAGAAGTGTGAGGGACGCAACAACCCTCCGAAGATCAATGAACAGCAGCAGAGGAACAGGAGGAGCTAATGTCCTCCAATCCCAGCAGGCCTTGGGGAGCAGCATCTGACGCAAACCAGGAAGCCACCTGATGTGAGAGGGGTCAGATAAACGCACCAGAACTGACGGTCACACGGGACAGGTGCTTCCTTAATCATACACATCACACTCGCACATACACACAAATACACACACTTGCAAACTATATTAGGCCTGTTGCTCATCTCCTCCCTCAGCTGTGTCAGAGGCTTTCCCAGACATCCAGCCCACGCACACACACATACACACACACACACACACATCCTCAGACAGGAGGGGCGGGGTGGGGGGGGACAAGCAGGCCAAGGAGGACGGAGGACAGGGCACGCACGCAGACGAGCCTGACAGCAGGCAGGAAACTCTAGAGAGCAGCCATGGCTATTTGTACTCCTCCTCCATGCTCTCGGTTTCCATTTTGGACAAAACAGGTAGGACAAGAACAGTCATGAAAAAAAAAAAAACAGGAGAACTATTAAAAAGCCAAATAAACCTTGGAGAATGTTTTAAAAAAGGAAGCTGAGCACCAAAATAGGAACGTCTCCTGTTTTAAAGTATGACAGGGATTTGGATGGCTCATCCTCCCTTTCATGTTTCCTCTTTGTAGTCTGCAGGAAAACATACATCCAATAGGGGGCTACGTATCAACTCCATGATTGAAGTATTATAAGACAGGCAGGAATGTGGTGTCCATACGTGCAGATTGCATAAATAAAACAATGGGCCCATCATGGCTCTCAGGGGGGGTCGTGAGAGGGGATGGTTGGGGTTAGGGACGAGAATAGAGAGGAGGGGGGTATACTGAGTCAGTGCCTGCCGAGAGGTGCACGTATGCAATAGTGCAGCCCCTATTAAACACACAAACACACATTTGGAACTTATTAAACTCCTGACCCAGAGAGGGCTGCAACCAAAGACGAGTCATGCTCACCCTGACGTACAGTGGGCTGCACACATCTTCCTGTGGAGGCTTGAAAAAAAAAACACCATGCTGTCATTTGCTAAATCATAGGAAACAACTAATTATATATTATAACAGAAGTGCATCCTTTTGTCAGTCTGTCAACACGGAATGTTAATAGTAGCTTAGCTTTTGACAGAAATAGTGCTTGGCCGTTTAGTTTTAGGTTGCTCAGATATGATTACAGCCACTGGTATGGTTTCCCCGGGGACTATTTATGGTGAAATGGGGCAAAATGGTTTTGGCCACAAGTCAAAGAGGCCAACACCAAAATGTGCATTTAAATATCCACTTGCAAGCTCCCATGCATGCACAAACTCTCCAAAACACATTGAACGTAATCAAAGTCTACCCGCAGGAACCGTTTGAATGTATACAGATGGCTTTTTATGAAAATGAGGGTGACAGGAAAACATGAAAAACTCATTGCCAAGGGAGCAGCGATAATTTTTATGACAAGAATGTTTCATTGTTTTTACAACAAAACAGATTATGCTGAGACCCAGGCAGCGGGCTGGCTAACAGCCGGCTGCTCAGCCCCATTTCAAATGATATAATGTCGGCCTGCTGTTTGTTTGACTGAGCGTCAGTAGGGCACAGTGGGGTCTTTCTCCCCCTTTGTTTGTTTTCAATGGGCCGTAAACAGTCTGGATAAACCAACAGAAAAAAAAAAACTCTTTTAATTTCATTCTTTTTGCATCTCCCTCTCCTTTTGCTCGCTGAACCTCGTACCCATGAACACTCTGGGATTGTTTTGAGCTGTCTGGCGGAGGAAGGAAAGCGGTGTGAGAAAGTGGCCGTTTTTTTGGAGCGGACAGGAATTGGCCTCACGGCGCACGGTTCCTCTCCTCGCAGCGGGAACAATGCCGTGGCGTCACACCCCTGCACTGACCCTCGCTGTTTCACATGGAAAAAATGTCCCAGAATTCCGCTCCCAGGCTTGGAGGTATAAGGCCAAGAGCAGGGAGGGAGAGAGAAAGAGAGGGGGGGGGGGTCAGGGAAGGTAATAGAGGAGAGGAAACCTATGTTACCAGGAGCATTTGTAGCCATGGAGACCTAAGCTAGGACTCCTGTAGCTGATTAGTTAGACGGAGGAAATGGGGGGGGGGGCGTGGCTTTACATCACAAGGCACATCATCAAGCTGGGAGTACAGAGAGGGCACTCACTCAAGGCAACGGGAACGGTTGTAAACCATAGCTTCGACTTCTTGCATTGTCACAGTGCCGCCCCCTTCACTGTTTCACTTCACTCCCCTGCTCATTACCACATTGTTGCCCCTTCCCGCTCTTTGTATAAAAACTAATCAGCCAATGTGTAATAAAGTTGTGATATTGGCACGCAAAAGCTCTATTTCCAAAAAGTGGCCCAATGGAGACCACATTAGGGAAGCAAAGCTGAGGAAAATAGTTAGCGTCTAGTACTGGTGTGGGCTCTGCTAGCCACTAACGAGGCTGCGGTTGGCCCACATCGGCACACCTCAGAGGGGAGGGGCCATGCAGGGTGGGCTGCTGGCATACTATTAGTTTACATTCACAAAGTTAGATTTTGGAAAAGGGTGGGGAAATTAGGTTTGGAAACTGATTTTGAACTCATTTAGAAGAAAAACAAATCCCAGCTATCAGACTGGTAGTTTTATAGAGTCTCAGCAATAATGGTCGAATTGATGCATATGTTATCGTATCTCATAGAAATTATGGCCAAAAGTATAAAAATAAGACTAGAGTTGTTATAAACTAGTATTATCTGGTAAATGACAACTTCAGAAGTCCTTTCACTTTAAGGTATTTTATATTTCAAAAACCATTGGAGGTCATTGTCACAATGTTTTGATCCCTTATATCTCCTTCTAAGCCAATTCATTTTAAATTCATCATGAAGGTTAGATATGGTGAAAACTGTAGCATCTGATTAATGTCACACTCCAGAGAAGGGGGGTCAAAAAAGCACAAGGCAATAATTCATTTACAGCAGCCATAAAACTATGCTATTGTGCAGCTTTAAGAACCTTGCCAGTAACATTATAGCCCTGGTGCAGAATATGCTGCTTGCTCCACATAATAACCATTTTATATGCCCTTGTGAACCTGGAGTGTTTGCATAAAACTCCAGTAAAATCTGTGCTGATCTTGTAGAAAGGTCATAAAGAATGCAGAGAAAACGTGGCACTGTGTTTGCATGGCTCTCTGGGGGAGAAATTGGCATGTAGCATGCATTTTAAACAAATATTTAAGATACGATTTGAAGAAATGTAGAGGGACTTAGGTAGAAGGACATGTTTTTCATTCCCGCTCTGCAAAGACAATACTGGGAGTTGGATAAAAAAAAACACTAATATCAAAAAGTATTATTTACTGTATACAACCTGACTTGGTGTTTTGATTTGTTGAACATTGAAACTCTAAATGTAAGGATGATTGATATTGAAAGGGCAGTTCTGCTCATGTGATGAAATATCTGAAACATGTCAAATGGCTGCATAAAAAACAACTATTCCAGAATAAAAAACGTGCAAAAGATCAATTAAAGAGCTAAGCGGGGACGTGTTTCTCCTGATGCAGCACTACACACAGACGTCGAGGTGAACAGTAGAGGTGAATGAGATCAGGACGAGGGAAGACATGAAAGAGGAAGCTGGCTGCGATCTTAAGAGGAAATGGGGTGAGGAGGAGAGGGAGAAGAGGAGGAACGTGGGGGGCTGCCTGCATCCCCCTCCTCTGTTTTGTTTTAACAGAAGTTGGCAGCACAGCGCCAGGCCTGGTCGGCACTGAGGCAGCAAACAGTCTCCACCCTGCGCGGTGACTCACTCTGTGTAGCTGCCAAACTTATATCATTACCTCTGTGTCTCTGTGTCTCTCTCTCTCTATCTATCTATCTCTCTCTCTCCTCTCATTTTGCACAACTGCACATCTGTACTGGCCTTCCTCTCTGTCTGGTATTAATCTTTTGTCTATTTATCTAATAATTGAAATAAGATATGTATTCATTCACCATTGTTTGATATGGCAACCATAGAAAATAAACGTATTTGTCATATTTTTTAAAGGAATAGATCAACAACTACTCTATAAGGTAATATGAAGCTGCATCCAGTTAACTTAGCCTAGCTTAGCTTAGCACAACGACTTGAAGCACTGGGAAACAGCTAGTCTGGCTTTGCCCTCGGGTAATAAAAACGACCTTAAAGTGTCTATAAAGCGCCTTTAAGATGTAATCTATAGCATTCGTACAAAAAACAGTTTAAAAACATGTTGTTTTTGTAGGAGGTTTTGTGCCAGGCTATATTCAGGCACCCAGCAGGGACCCGTAACTTCCTTCGTTCAAAGACAACACAACAAGCAGTCAATCAAAATGTAAGTTGTTATTGAGCAACATTTAGAGATAATTGTACTACCTTCAACACAACCAAGCTAGTTGTTTTTCCTTTTCCCAGGTCTTTTGCTAAGCTAAGATAACCAGCTGCATATTTATCGAAAATACATAAGAATGGTATAACTCGGAAAGTGAAAAAGTGTATTTACTAAAATGTCTAACAAATCCTTTAAAGTTTGGTAATTCGACAAAAAATTCCACACAGGATAACGTAGGCCAACAGTTATAAATCATATTTCTCTTGGTTGTCACACTTGGGTTGTAAGCATCCATCCTCCCTGCACATTTTTGGAAATGCTCATACAGATTCCCAACTGTGAGGTGAGTGACCCCGTTAACCTTGGCTTTACGATGGCTTGTGGGCTTCATATACAAAGTTTTAAAATTTGAAATAAAACAAAAATAAATGGTAAAATGCATTATAAACGTATCTCATCACCAAAACAGGATGTGGTCAAAGGACTATGAACTGTTCTGAAGTATGCTAAGTAGACAAGCTCAATGTTTATATGGTCTGGGCAGACACCAGACTGAGACATTGTCTGAACAGGACTAAAATATGTTGCTCTTGGACATTCTCGTAAATAACGTTCCAAAATAATTCGACATATTGACCTGCCGTCACTTGGCTATGTGTAAGAAAGGTGTAAATGTCAATGTTTTCTGATGTATTATCAATGAAGTTGACAAGTGTTTTGATCCACTGTTAAACTATTGATACTTGGGAATGAACAGTAAAAACAAACTGCCGATCATATCGCCCACATTTTTCTCCAACAGCAGAACCCAAATCAAATAAAAATACCCCTGCTGAATTCTATTAGTTCAAAGGTTAAGAGATGGCTTCACACTCCTGATAAATATAGCTTACCTTGGTTCCCACACCGTAAACAACCTTGTGATGTCAGTGATGATCCCGGGGCCAGGATGAGGACAATAAACAGGAAGTGGCTCAGCAGCAAGCTGCATCCCATAATAATCAAGACAAAAACACAGACAAACAATCCCAAATCACAGCAAGACACAAAGTGACAGATAACACGGGCAAGCAACCCCCGAATTCAATGCACAAACTCAAAACACGGTGTACAATTCCAAACAACCCGCATTCATGCAGAGAGCCTTCACAGCAAGAAAACAGCAAATTAAATTCACCGATCTACAAAATCAAAGACTTTTAAACCCAAACAATCCAGTAAACAGAGAGTCGGACATGTAGATACAAGTGTGCAGAGAGGGATACAAACATGCGTATACAAAGGATAGTGTGACAAACATTGTAGAAGCAACTGTGAGCCAGCATCACATTTTTCCATCTAGACTTGAAAGAGTATAATATATGAATCTATTGGAGCTACAAATGTCTTTATTAAGCCAATAGCAACAAGGAATGCCTTTGTGCTTCATTTCAACAGCGAGACCCCTTCTTTTACCACCCGATCTGTATCAAGGCCACATAAATCCACTATGAACGTCCCGCTTGCCCTATAAACAGCTGGAGCCAATGTTTTAATGCACTGCAAACACAGAGACAGGAACGTTGTTTAGGGAGTCCTTGACTAGCTCCGCCCTGTGCACAACAGCAACCTGACATAAACCATCTGTGCAAAACTTTTCTTGTACTTGTTATCATTTCCCCTACCTTTCATCTCTGAAATACGGAAATAAATGTGCAAGTTGTTTATGCTGGGTATTGTTAATTCGCTTCGGGAAATGCTAGAGGCAAAAACATCCTTTTTATAGGCTTACTAATCTGTCTGCTGTACAATGGTGAGTATCATTATTAGGAAAAACGTTTTCCAGCGCAAAGACAGATGTCTACATAATTTAGTTTAGCATCATAATTTTTAGGAAAGCATTGCTTTATGGACAGTGAGTCAACAACTTTAATCCAGACTGACTTTTTAAATATTGGATGGATTGCCATTACATTTGTGAAAACATTCATAGTCCCCAGAGGTTCAATCCAAATGACTTTGTTATTCCCTTGACTATTTATTTGGCACCAGCTGCTGTCAACAGCAGGTTGACATTTGTTGTCTGGAGTAAAAGGTCTCAACAACTAATGGATGGCATTCATCTTGTATAAAAATAATTTGTCTTTGGTTCATGATGAAATACTTGGAAAACTATTCCCCATCAGACTCAGATGTACTTTCTGTTTCATGCAAAGTACAAATGTCATGTTAGCATGCCAACATTAGCATAAATCAGATCTTAATCTAAAAAAGCAGCTTGTATTCAAATAAGATGTTTTGTGAAATAAAAAACAAGCTTTTGTAGGGAGAAGAAAGTGTATATTCCTTAGGCGTAGAAGGAAACATTTATTTTTGGATAACCGTTATGAAACTCCTATTGGCAACAGTATCCAACAATTTCGAACAATACCCAACCTTATGTATGCTGTGAAATGGCATGAGTTACTTGGTCATAAAATAAGGTTCAAGAATGAGAAAGTAAAATAAATGTGATGAAAAGCCCTAAAAGTAATTCTTAAAAATCTGAGCAGTATGTCTTTCATGAGGGATATCACTATAAAGATTATAGCTTAGATATAAGATATATATCTAAGATCAAGTCTTTATTGTTTAGGTCAGCTATGTAATTTGTCTCTCAAATGACATCATGCAGGTCTCTTGTGCTTGCTAACAAAGTCCTAGAATGAACTCCGGCCATGATACCGCTCACTGGAGTCGACTTGGAGCGATTTGTGGTCCTTCCTTCAGACTCGCCTGTGCAGCTGTTAATCCTGTTCCCTCCCAACTCACACTACTGACTACAATCACGGGGGGGGAACTTGAAAGGCAACCTCTGTGACTGTACTTCACACCTATTTCTGTGCCTTCATACACTACAGCGCTTACACACATTAATATGCACACGCACACATTTTTGCATCCCCTCTTGCACACACACACACACACACACACACACACACACACACACACACACACACACACACACACACACACACACACACACACACACACACACACACACACACACACACACAGACAAACTCTCAGCTGCCTGGACGCTGGAGATAAGGAGCTGTAGCTGTGAGAGAGGAGGAGGGGGGTCGCTCGGAATCGGATGAAGTATGTGTGTGCATGTTTGTGTCTGTTTGTGCCTGTTTGTGTGTGTTTTGGTAGAGGGGGAGGGGGGACTACTCTACAGGACGTCCTGAGAACGGTGAGCTTCTGAAACATGGGGACGAGCCGCACACCACGTCAAGCCATAATATACACAACAAAAAGCACTTACATACAATAGAAATTATTATTTAAAAAAAACAAAGGCTAACGTAACAGCATGACAGCTGATGGGAAAATCAAATGTCCCATCCATCACAACAGACATTAAATATCAGGAAGTTAATCTTCATCTGGCAGATATTCAAACAGCAGCTGTTTATGCTAATGAGGGGTTAGCATAGTAGGCCTATGGATGATGCTATAACCAGGACCAGTGGTTGGAAAAACAGCAGCAGGGATAAACAGCGTTGAGGAACCTAAAGATGTTGTTAGCAGCAGGCATACGCAGATGGAAGTGCCTTTCCATTTCCCTAACGACTGCCCCATAGGAAGGGACGCAAGGTCTTCTCAGCATTGATTTTCCTCCTGGGTCCATGTGTGTGTGTGCACGTTGGAGTGTGTGTGTATGTGTATGCGCGAAGGAGGTCTTCGCAGCAGCAGCCTTCCTAATGGGATGTGTTGTATACAAGGGGGCCTGGGAAACAACAGTGTAACCAAAGGGAAGAGCAGAAAGAAAACAAGGACCCCTCCCAGTCCGAGTATGGGACAAAGACGTTCTACGCACACACACATTAACACACACCACCTTGTTTTTCCTCTCAGGCTGATCTGGAGGCGAGTCAAGTTCCTTTTCGGACACCTATTTCTCTTACATTTCATTTTTTAAGAATTTGTTTTGATGTTAGATCAGACAGTTGAGAGTCGGCTCGTCCTGAGTGTTACGTTTGTAATCAGGAGGAAGATGAGGGTCACGTCTATCTCTGTGTACACATGCTTTTCTTCTTGTTTATTGGCCAACATGCCCTGTGGTCCTGAGAGCTGCTGCCAGCCAATGACAGGCCCGGGATGAGAGCTGGCAAGGTGCCCCAGCTGGAGCAGGTGCAGCCAGAATAAGAGATAAGACGAACATGCTGACAGATATGACGATCAACTTAAAAACACTGATTGGGACGATTGATGGAAGGCTACTTTTTGGCTGAGGGGACACTGCTGGATAACGCAGCACCCGTGTTGGCGTGGGTGGCCCTGTTTTTGTGGGATTAGCGGTGGGGTGGGGGTTGGGAAGGGGTAAAATAATGCATGTGTGTTATTCGGATCTAGTGCCAAGGCTTCTGTGCGACATCGTGGAAAATCCTCCTCAGCGGTTTCCTGTGGGTCTCCATTATCAGGACTCGTTGATAGACCAGCTTTTCCCCCCTACTTCCTGCCTCACTTCCTCCCCTTCCACCCCACTTCCCCTCCCACACTCTTCTCAATCACATGAATCACCGCTGCCACGGAGAGGGCGAGGGGCTGGCAGAAGCTATAAACTACACTCCTTACTCACGTACGGTGGAATTACTCAGTATAGTTTTCACTGCACAATGAGCTAATGTCTTCCCCTTTATGCCATGTAAAGCAATGCCGCTTAGTCGTATGCATCACTGCCTGATTTCGGGACTTTATTTCATTACCTTGCTGCGTTCACTTATGTTCCTCTGCATGTAGAATACTACTTAAGACAAATGCTGAGTCACTTGAACATGAAGTCATCCCTCCACTGTTGGATGTGAAACCAAAATGACAGTCAGGATGGACAATGTCCCATTTCTCCATTGTTGGCAAGCTCTAACAAATGTGCGTCTCACAGCAAAAACAAGCATTTGCCAAGGTTTTTTAAAAAGAGACAGCTCTGGATGCTACGCCACTCAAGATTGACTGATGAGACATTTCATATTAGTGATGGATATTTCTGTATATCTTCAAAAGAGATTCACAAAATCTTGCAATTTTGCTATTTCTATGATATGGGGAAGTCTATGATAGAACTGATTGTCGTAGAGTTGAGGGCATTTAAAAAAACACAAAGCTTTGGGGTCGTGCTCCTTCTCAGACGTGGTCGGACGACTCTTGGCAACCCCTGTTGTTACCAGGACAACATCAACAAACAGTCCTACTGATGATGATGGGGGCTGAAAGATGGCTGCAGGTCAATAAACACAGAAAGAGGTGAAATGAGAGTGAGCTTCAAATGCTTAGAATCCTTGCATTCATTTCAGCGTGAATTATCAAGGGGGATGGGAAAGCAACAACGAGGAAAAAGGAAGATAAGTGTGTCATCATATGTGTGAAAGAGAAGGAAAACGGTGCAAAGTGGATGGATGAGTTATGCTCTCTTTAAAAAAAGTGCACAGTAAATCTTTCAAAGCTTTCCATCAATCATGCACACATGGGGAGGATTGATCTATGGCAGCAAACATCGTGCCTTCCAGGTAGGGCTGTTGTTGGCTACAGGACGTGACACAGAGCATGTGTGAGGGGCCTGATAGAGAGGCAGAGGCCGATGAGAAAAGGAAAGAAAATAAAGAGAGGGAGGAAAGGGAAGCACTTAGGTGTGCTTGATATCCTATCAGCGCCCCAATACCCATCTCAGGCATGGAAAAACCCCATGAATGGGATTCACAATTCAAATAAAATGAGCATGAGCAGGGTTGAGCGCATATTGGACGGTGAATGGGGGTGGGAGATCAAATGCTGGATGGATAAAAGCTTGGGAACAATACCCAGTTCCCCGTGTGTCCGAGAGCCAAACGTGCAGCGGCAATATGAGTTCCTTTTTGTTCTTGAAAATGCTCCTCAGATGTTTGACGCAAGACCGAGAGTGGGAGGAGGGATGGGGGTAGAGGGAGACAAAACAAACAGCAATTACGGTAGTTTGTGAATCTGTTTGAAAGGCCTCACGATCCATCCTCTAGGAAACATCTGCCATATTGATGTATGAGGCCAGGAAAAGACAAATTCCTTCTATCCCAGTAAAACAAACCTTAGCAGTGGTGATCTGCCTATTTATCCAATTCCAACCTGATGGTGTAACTCGTGCCTTTTTGCACGCTTACACACGAGGTCTGTTATTTGCTACACTCCAAAAAATATCCCTTAAAAACATTTATAGTCTAAACAAAGATAACACCACCCCTAGCTTTCAGCTGGAAATACTCGTTCAATGGCGATAAGAACATATATTTTAAGCAGATATCTGTAGCCTGTATTAGGGAAGAAACATTATTCATAATCCCCAGCAAATACTTCAGCGTTTAGATATAAATGGAATGAATAAGAGTTCAAGCTTCTCAACTGTCGGCCCAAATAACCCTGAACGTCCCTGAGAGGAAGCAGACAAAGAGTAACATTTAAGATTTACTGTGGGAGATAGAATGGAAAGATACAAACAATAGTTTTACAAATACACCGTGCACTTTCCTGAACGCCTAGCGATAGTAAAAACAGGACCAGGGAAACACCAATGTGTAGTCTTCGGGGAAAACATCCTCTTTCGAATTGCTGGAGATATTCATCAAACTATAAATCTGACAAATCAGGCTACATAAAACTGTTAAGTGCAGTTTGGATAAAAATAAGAAGATAAGTGGGAGACCCCCACAGTGAAACAAGTCAGACACAGTGCTTTTATGTGTATGTCAGTGTGTTTATACTCTACAATAAATGACATAGCTTGGTCGTGAAGCTAAAAAAAACTGCAGACAGAGGAGAAATCCAATATGACGGTGGTTTGGGTGGCTTGTTGTGCAATAAACAGAGGAGCAAGCTGCAGTGTGCTTTTGTTTTAATGTCAACACTGTTGAGCTGTTCAACCAAAGGACACACACACCTTTGATCTGCTTATATGTCACCTGCTCCAAATGCATACGTGTCTCTAGTGTAAGGTGACCAGATTTTCAAAATGAAAACCAGGGACATTTTGAGTTTTGCGGTCAATATATCATTAACAGATCCAATTGTCTTCACTGTNATACCAGGGTATTTCGAAATACCGTCGGTATGATTTTCAATACCGTGACGTCACAGACTGTGCGCCAAATCACAGATGCGTTTCATTCTATTACACTGACACGGAGTTTTGACAGGGACGACATTGGTTGTAATGCACAGCACGCGCCAGCAGAGGGCAGTCCGTCTTTCCCGCTCTCAGAGCTCAGCACAGAGCTGAGCTGAGCAAGATGGCGGCAGCATTTGCCGGCCCCGAACTCGGACAACTAGTAAAAAAGAAAAATGCCTCTGCGCCTGTTTGGGACTATTTTGGGTTTACTCGTCGCCAGTGACTTCATCCAGCACAACGAGAGACATTTTACACCGAACATATAATATACCGTTTGAAACATCTATTTGCCGCCGAACGCCACCTCACTCAAGTCGACCCAAGTCATAATGTCAGTGGCGGCTGGTGGGAAATATTTTTGGTGGGGCTGTTGATATAGTGAGTAAAAAAATTTTTTTGGGAGAAATGACCCCTTAAATTGGGACTGATACCGTCATATACCGTATACCACGGTATGATGTCAGCAAGGTATGAAGGTATGAAAAAAATGATACCGCCCATGCCTACTGTCTGCCTCTCTCAGCCTTCACGTTCAATGAGCAGTCAGAAGCCCTCATTGACTCTCTGAACTTCCTCCTTCCTCTCTCTGCCCTCATTGTACATCTGCAGACAGTGGCGGCTCCAGAGTATTGGGTAATCTATGGTAGAGCCAACCCATACAGTGGTGGGGCTCAAATCCGTATTTGCAATGTAATTACAAACACGCTCCTCTTGACAGTGAAACGCCACGCGTGAGGTTTAGATTATTTCAATGTCTCAATCCAAATTGACCTGCATGAAATAAAATGGCACATTTGTCTCGTAGTAAATAAAAAGGGCAACCTGGAGCCAATCCTGCAATTTCCCCACAAGTGAAATAGTTGACATGCTAAAAACCCAACCTCTGCAGGGGGGTCTGGGGGGATTTTCCCCCAGGAGATTTTTTTGAAATACTAACATAAAATACACATTATGGTACTCTCTTGAGAAGAAAAATAAATAAATCTATTACTACACGACATATTTAAAAAAATGAATGCCATTTTAGTTTTTTGTTACTTTGTTCTGAAAGCTGAATTCACACAGCCTCTTACCTCTTCACAGAGAGAAGAGGCTGTGTGAATTACTTTACATAGTGGATAAGGGTGTATAGCCCCCATTGTTCTGTGTGTCAAAATGAAAGACAGCTCACACACCTACCAATCATCGAACCGTGGCGTCTTAGTACCCAAAAGTGGATTTACAAAGAGTTTGCGAATTTGTAATTCTGTCTGCAGATTGTAGGCTACAAATGTGCGCCGTACGGAAGCCTTGATGACAAATATCACCGTCAACTAGCATGAATGTAGAGATGTAAATCATTTACTGCATATTTTACACACATATTGTGTTCTTGAAAGGCACAATAATGTGTCTTCCTGCTTCCTCATTAAATGTCATGTTTACATTTAACCGATGAAAGCTTCCATGATATTCTGGCATGCGCCATTTGTTCGGTCAAGTGTTTAACTTGTTAGTTATTGACAACACGTGTGTCACATTTAAATACACGTTTAGAGAGAAATATGCAGGCCATAAAAAAATTGGAAACGTCTAAATGTTCTGTGTTAAACATTACTCACCCAATTTTTGCATTTGACTGAATTTTTCAGGACTCCCGAAGCTGCCTCAAAAGCGATGCGAAAGTTTTCACCGCAAAAATATAAACTAAAACAAACTTAAATTCTAACAAAAATAAATCACGAATCATCAAAGTCCGTGGGTCCGAATTGAAAAAGCGTGGCGGAATAGTCCTGATTTTGCAGTCCTCCTCGGTGTGCTTAAGATCTTCTTGAACATCCGGTAGTCATGCAGTGAAGGAAGAAGAGAAGAAGGCAACCAGACCGAATATATGACGTTCAGCGTGAGCTCTGATTGGTCACGATAAGTCAACCGACCAATCAGAGCCACACTGAACGTCCTTATAATCAACTAATGTAACTAATAAGTAAGTGGGCGGGTCTCCCTGTGTTTTTTCGCAGCCTCTTACTATATAAACATTACAAAAGTACACAGATCAGAACTGTCCATGTGCTTGATATTGAACATTTTACAACATGTCATAAATGAACTTCAGGAAGTTTCCACACTATGCTGCGCACTCTTCTGTTTTGCCTTTTTTGTACAATAGGTTGCTTCTTGTTTACATCACACGCCAGACAGAGAAAAAACAGACATCAGTTCTGCTTTGTCAGGTTCTATTATGTGTCGTAGCTGCTATATTGTACTGCCATGTGGTAAATACTTGTATATTGTCAGCACTAAATCTCTCACCAGACGGGTTCAAAGTGCAGCTGCACGTCTCCTTACGCATACCAAATCATGGCATCACATCACCCCAGTCCTCAAAGACCTCTACTGGCTACCTGTCTCCCATCGCATCAACTACTAAATGCTGGTCCTCACCTACAAAGCACCCTCACAGTCTTTCAGTCCCGCCTCAAAACCATGCTCAAAACACATCTTTTGAACTCTGTCTACCCATAAGCCCCCCCCCCCTCTCAATCAAATTCCTCTTGACTGCCTTTTTTTGTTTATTTTTATTTTACTATACTTACTTGTTTGCCTGTCCTTGTTTGTCTACCCTCCCTCATACTGTAAAGCATCTTTGAGTTGTGAAAAGCGCTATATAAATAAAATGCATTATTATTATTATTATTATTATATGCTGCTCATACTCTTTCTGCATATCACGTATTTATTTTTGCTATGTATATAAAATGTCATGTTCTTAAATGTTGTATGAGGGACAACGGATGGAAATGTACTTGAAGCTAAAATCCGGCATATTTACATTTGAAGCATTATTTGTTTAAAGTGTTCATCAATGTGCATTGTCCCTGTTCAAATAAACGATTAAATGAAATTAGATATCACAATTCCTGTCATAGGTAGCCCGTTATCAACAAACAGTAATTTTCCATATTAATTGTGGGCTGCCAAGAAATAATTAATAATTTCAACAACAAAAAAACTCCCTCTCTGCTAGTATTTATGTTTAAGGCACATAGACATTATAGAGACACACTTTTGTAATTACGTTTTTGTGTTTTAATGTCTTGTGTTGTCATTTGGGGAGTGGTTTTAAGTGCATAAATAATCTTCATTAAAATAAATAAAACGGTTCACCCACACTTTGCCAAGGTTGAAAGTAATGAGAATGATGCACTTTTCACAGGGTTTAGCAAACTGTGCAGTGTTTTATTCATTCTTACTTTTCAACAGTCAAATCAGTGAGCTTCTGGTCTCTCTCATACAGACAGCAGAACAAATATTTTCCATGCTCTTGTAAAATCTGTTTTATATAATCATGTGTTTTAAGTGCTTTATGTGCTAGTGAGTTATTCATTTAGCTTGGAAAATCCATCCAAAGCGACTTACATACTCAATACTGTGGACAATCCCCACAGGAGCAATTTGGGGGACACAACTGCATGCTGACTGCAGTGGGGTTTGAACTACGCTACACGCTCTCCACAAGACACACAAGGAGGGGGTTGATACTCTAATCCCCTTATATCTGCCTCACTTTGCATATGACAATGCATATCTGTGAAAACAAACAGCAGCTTGTATGTTATCCTTAGAACATTTAGATTGTAAAGGTAAAAAGGGAAATTCTTTTGAGGGCTCATTATGTAAAATTGTAAGATCTTTGTTGCCTTTGTGTTGTATACTGCTGACCCTTCCAGGTGCCTGGGAGTTAAGGTGTTGTATTGGCAGTGGTGGAAGAAGTATTCAGATTATTTACTTGAGTAAAAGTACACTGAATAGTTATCACTGTAATAAACAGTATTTCATTTCATTTGACTGTAGAATATTTTATTTTGCATTCTGTTCTTATATATCATATTCTATTTGCGTGTAGACTTTTTTTTTTTAATTGTATGTCTTATATAACTATGCATTGTTGGAGGAGCTCGGGATTTTCATTTCTACACTTTAGCTCATGTGCATATATTAATATATTGAATCTTGAATTACATTATTGTCAAAATACTTAAGTAAAAGTCCTGCATTCAAAATCTCAAAAGTTAAAGTACAAAAGTATTGTAAAAGCAATTTTTGGTTGCTATATAATAAAATGTTGTAAGCTGTGCTAGTGGGTTAATCATTTTTTTGTGTAAAGAAGCCCCTTTTAGTTTTCTTTACATTGAGGTCATCTATACAATGATTAACACATGTGACGTGTGTGTTAATTGTGTTAATGCTAAACAGTGTCCTGCTGTTGTGTCCATTTGTATGCGTGTTTAGTACTAAACAACCAAGTGTTGTTCTATTTCCATTTGAACGATGCCTTCATCGCAGTTTCATTTCCTTTCTCATTTTTAAACCTCCGCGCTAACTCTTTCATTTCCTATTAAGTTGGAGACCAGTGGTTCTCAACTGGTGGGTCACCCGTTTCGAGTGGGATGTGTGAGTGAAGAAAAAAAAAATTGAAATTTCTTTTTTTCTTTTTTGGGGAATAAGTCAAACTTTTATTTTTGAAGGCCCGATTTTCTAACGCTGTACATGCAGTAGGCGTTGGACTGGAAGTACCGGAGACCATAAACGGTTTTGAAAACTTCTGTCACGTAGTGATCATCTTCTCAATAAAATATCTTTTATGATGTTTTTTCGAGTCTTCTGGCCAATCAGAATCAAGATTGTTGCCGGAAGTCCCCACAGAGAATAACTTTGCGGTAGAACTCTTCTTTATACATCCATGGGTACAACTTCAGATAAAAATGAACACATAATGAAATATGACCCCCGGTTTGATGATTGACAGGTCACAGAACAATGGGAGCTATCTACCCTACCCACTATTTAAAGTAAAGTCACACAGACTATCTCCTCTTTACTCTTCTCTCTGTGTGGAGCAGCAAGCTGTCAGAACAAAGTGAAAAACTAACAATGGCATAAAATATTATAAATATGTCGGGTAGTAATAGATTTATTTATTTTCTTCTCAGAGTGTACCAGAATGCGTAGTTTATTAGTATTTCTAAAAATCTCCTGGGGGAGAATCCCCCCAGACCCCCCTGCNCCAGAAAATGTAATGCAAAGCTGCCTGCCTGATCTTTTTAATGTTCAATGTTAACCATTTAGCATGAAGTAGAAAAGATCGTCGATGCTAATGTAGGGTTAGCATGTCTGCCCCCGGGCTTAAACGGTGTATTATAGAATGTTCACACCGGTGTGACAGTACTCTTCAAAGGGTTCATGAAATATGACTACTACTCTTACTGTTTAACATTTTGTCATAAAAATGACAAGGCTAAGGCTGTAATGCTAACTAACGTGCTTGCTACTAGCTAGGTAGCTAACTTAAGGTGACCAGATTTTCAAAATGAAAACCAGGGACATTTTGAGTTTTGCGGTCAATATATCATTAACAGATCCAATTGTCTTCACTGTTAAAGAAAAAAGGGGGACAATTCTGGTTTAATGTAATTCGAACATTTGAGCTGTTGGATACAAACAGAAGGAAGATAGCTCATATATGAGACTTCAAAGGTCTTTTATTTTTAAACTGTACATCAGATTGTCCAGATTCTCTCTGAGTGACTACATGGGGTGTCCTGCTATCACCCTGAAGTGAAAAACTATCCAGTATCAAAGACTTATTTCACTTCAGGGTGATAGCAGGACACCCCATGTAGTCACTCAGAGAGAATCTGGACAATCTGATGTACAGTTTAAAAATAAAAGACCTTTGAAGTCTCATATNTCCCTTATATCCCTTCACAGAATAAACTATGCTTTAAAAAAAAAGGTTTAATGAGATGATGGAATCAAAGCTGAACTGTGTAACATAAAAAGGCACACATGCTGAAAACCCAACCCCAGAAGGGGGGTCTGGGGGGATTCTCCCCNAAGGGATATATGCACTGTACTTCACTTTAATTAATAATGTATGCTGAAAAGCGTATATATTACAGCACGATTTTTTGTTGAATAGGTTGTGGTTCGAAATATTGGGTCGCGATTTATTGACAAAGTAAAAAGTGGGTCCCGAGGCCTAACCAGTTGAGAACCACTGTTGTAGACCACTAAAATGTGAAGCAACAACGAAGGAAATACTGTAGATAACGGACAGGATGGTGTAAATATATAGGGGGAGAAGGGGTATGTTGAGCCGGTGGATAAATTGAACCACCCCCTGTAACCAGGCAACGCTTTATAGTTGTAATCACGTGACCAGAAATGATGCAAGTTCCTCCAATTTCTCTTTGGCTGTGACAGAGAGATGCGTGGTCTGGTAAGTACATTTTCTAGATGTCAGCTATATCGGCTGTCATGTCAAACAAAATGTATCCAGGTTTAAAAACATATATTGTAGTGTTGGCAGCGTATTAAACCATGTGAATCATTAAGCTAAAGATGACTAAATTTTTAAGCTAGGCAATCCTTTCTAAAAGGGTGTGAAATATCATTGTTGGACCTTGTCATAGTAACTAGGTATGTTATTAAGTTACAGTTTCCATAGAATCGTCTCTTTGCTAATTATTACGTTAAGTGAGCTCAGAGGAAATGCAAAGAGGCTACATTTAGATATAATACAGTTAAGTGTTAGTTAATGTAAGAAATGTATGTGCGTTCATGTGCAGAAGTATATATAGTTTGTTAATTGGATAATTCATATCCTGCAAAATATTCTTTCGATATCTGTGCGTTAAACATGTTTAGGGAACATGTTTGTGTGTCATTTAGGAAACGTATATCTGCCCCTGTGTTTCTTTTATTCGTGGGAGAATTACTGTATGATTGCTTGAGGGCAGGTAATATTTCCCCATTGTTGTTTGGTGGTGCACAACTAAATAATGATTAATCTCAACTATTACTTTGTTTGATTGATTCCTCTCTGTTTAATTATTTCCTGTTGTGAGTGCTGGATTGCCACAACAGGTGGCTATGGGGTAAAGTGAACCATGGGCCTTAGGGTAAGTTGAGCCAGTGGTTCAATGGAGTAGCAGAATGAAAGTAGGCCNTAGGATACGCTAACATGCTGCTAGCTCTAACTTAATTCTAAGCCTACCGCACCAACCCAGTCTCATGGCAAAATCTGTATTTTTTTTTATCTCTTTTTCCTTCAAATTTTTTTTATTATTTACATTGCTTTTAAAATCGTTCTGTGTGACACGAAAAAAATTCGAAAATCGTGTTGGTGAACACGAATCAATAGATTAATTTTGTGACTATAACACGAAATGCCGTGAGACTGTTGCAACCGACCGCACAGACACAATACCAATTTTCACACCTGACTTTCTTCAAGAAGCGTATTTCCCTAAACTTTTTTCAGGATATCTACTCTTCTTTTTATTTGGAATACACTATTACTTATGTTATATTAATAAGTGTAGCAAGACTTAGATTACACATAGGCCTACAGGGTTAACTAATATTCACTGAGAGTTTGGTTTTGGAATGAATAAGCCAATACATGTATGTCCTCTTATTCTAAGTTTTACTTAGGAGAAAAAAGAGAAGTATCTCATTCTTTGTTTTTAAGCTTTAATAAGAACAGCAACAGAGGAAACTGATACTGAATCCCAGCACGCTCACAATTTTGGAGAAACAAATGTGTTTCTTGATTTTTTGGAATGTTTACATTAAACATCTAGCTTCAAGCCTCGAGGTCTCACAGCCATGGCTGGATTAAATATCACATATTCATTTGTAAACATTTTCATTTAGAAGAAATGTCACGCCCTCGCTTCGAACTTCACAGATTTGATAAACTACTTAAAAGCACATTACATGTTACTTGTTAGACGCTTTTATCCAAAGCGTCTTACATACTCAATACTGTGGGCAGTCACCACAGGAGCAATTTGAGGTGAAGAGTCTTGCCCAGGGACACAACAACATGCTGACTGCAGTGGGATTCAAACTTGCTATCCTCTGATTAGAAGATCAGCGCACTAACCCACTGCGCCACACGCCTCCCACACAAGCACAAAGTGAAGATATCAGCAGACAAGGAACCCTGTTCCAAATGTCAAATAAAATACTTAAGCAATATTAATGTTGTAGCAACATGTCTGATTGCATAGCAACCGAAACGCAACAATGCAGCATGTTGTTAATGTCAAGTTTGTTGCTTGAAATGCAACTAAATGAAATAAGTGCAAAGTAAATACCATGATGGTTAAATGCAGCTACAGAAAATTGACTTTGATGCTATAGATGCAAACTTTTGTATGTACTTCAAATGTGCCATTTTAATCTAGATAAAAGCATTCACTGTAGAGATGTCGAATAAGTCTTCCTGCAGCAGGATACAGTCAGATCAGACTCAGACAACGTTGGCCAAAGCAAATATCCATCTGTCTGTTTCTTGCTGAGAGGAGCGTGTAGGGCATAGAGTGCACACACACGCACACACACACCTCCCATCACCAGCTGGATCGGAGAAAGCAGCACTTGGGGAACAGTTGACATGCTGATCTCTTTAATGGTTACATCCTCCACACCCAACACCCGAGACACTGAGAGACACATGCGCTTTCATTAGTAGAAAAATATATATCGCAACATTCCTTCCCCCAGATTCAAAACACACACAGCTCCCTCCTGCTCTCTCACACACACACATATGCACACTATCCTGTTAACCACCCCCACCTCCATGCAATCAGAGGCTCAGAATAGGAAGGAGGGAGAGGAAGCGGCCCTGCATTCACAGGCTGGGAACAAGGAGAAGGAAAAACAGCCGGAACCTGGAATTCACGGAGGAAAAAACAACGGCCATCCAAAAATACCTCAGAACCATCTCCGCAGATAAACAGAAATATCATTAGTCTCATCCTCTTGCTCAGGACAGTTTTCCTCACACACTTCCTTTTTCACAACTTTGCTACTGGCATCTCAACATCGAGGAAACTCTCGCTCGAGTAGCAAAGCTTTTTGATATTTGCACAGGGATATCATGCAGAAGCTCTAGCTATGAACATCATTAGTGGTTCTCCCTGCTGCTGGGGGATGAGTTTAGTCTTCAATTTCTTGTAGGGTTGATGATTATTTCTATTTTCATATTGTTCAAATGTGTTTAATTGGGATTGCCTATTGATCACCAGGCAGTGGGGGAAAGGATGCATTCCTGGGCCTTTTGGTCCACATTGGTGCGACAATATCACATCATGTTCAATTTAACAGTATTATCCTATTCTATAATTGATATCACAATCATATCCATAATATGAACTACTCCTATGGAGCTCAGTCTGTAGGGACTTGGTTTGGTAACTGAAGGGTCACTAGTTCAAGTCATTAGTTTCATTCGATTTTTAAAGTGGTTCAAGTCTGGACCAAAAATATGGGGTGTGGAATGGTAGCTGGAGAGGTGCAAGTTTACCTCCTGGGCACTGCCGAGGTGTCCTTGAGCAAGGCACCGAACCCCCAAATGCTCCCAAGTGCCGGAAGACTGGCAGCCCTTTAGCTCTTCCACCTCTTCATTAGCGCATGTCTATAGGTTTGTGCATGTGCGTGTCTATTTCGGGCCTATGTGTTTAATTGTAAAATGTGTATGAGTGTAAAACTGGATTTCCCCTCGGGGAATAATAAAGGTAATCTAAATATTGTATCTTAAAACAACGTTTTGGCCAGTAGGCCAAAGATGTGGCGAGTTGGATCCCCAAAAAACATCTCATAAGGACTTTAAAGTAATATTTTAGAAGATCTCAGTTGTATAAAGTCATTTCAAATCGCCTAATGTTAGCAAAGGAAAAACCAAACGTCAATCATCTTTTCATTGTCTATATGGTCCATTAGCCAGCCAAAACAAGGCTGATTTGCTTCCTTACTTTCAATTCACCTTTACATTTCTAAAGTTGTGTTATGAGGTTTAGCATTCAACAGTCACACAACAGGACAATATCAGCAATCTGATGCTCCTTCGGAAATGTATCAACATACAAGTATAAATGGAAGAAATAATTAATTTTGGGGTCAGAAAGGATGAACCGTCCATTATGAACAAACTAAATGGAAGTAAATGGAAGCCTTTCATAATCATCTGCTCCTTTAAGCACATATAGGCTTACCAGACTGTCAGCTGATGTGGGCAGCTCTGTGACAGAGACCTTCCTGTGGCTCAGAGGTGAGGTTCACTGACCCTGAGGTCATTTCCTCTGACCCCTTCTTCCTAATTGATTCAATTTCCTAGCCATAGCTCCCCTATTAGGATGTTCTAATAGACCTATATCTCCTCTGTAATATACCCATCCATCGTCAACAAAAAAGGGCACATTTCACTTAGTGCGAATGCTGTGCATCTTCAAATCTTTAATCTTATTATTATGATTTCAACCAATAGTTTGGCTCTCAATAACTTCAGCATACTTTCAGCTACAGAAACCATTCAAATATCAAAAATATTCAGCCTTTTCAGCACATGATGGGAAACTTTCAACTTTTTCAAAATATTTTATACTTTCTGAAATATTCAGCTTTTTAAACTCTCTTTTTAGTGGGAATGCTGATACAGCATTCTCACTATCTGTTCTTCTACGGACTAAATTCTTTATTATTCCGCCAGGTTTTTTGTCCCTCTTCTGCTCCCACATTCCACATCGCAGAAACTCTGTTCAAACATCAAAATGTTCAGCTTGGTCGGGAATCGATTGCTATTACTTTTCTCATTCATAACCTTCATAATTCCCGAGATGTACCCCATAATTCATCACATTTTTAACATGGAAGTCAATGGAGAAACTCTTCAGACTTCAAAAATCTTCATGCGATTTCAACTGCTAACTGTTCCTTCATACTTTCACTCAGAAACCTCATTCCAACTTTAAAATGTTACACATCTTTCTGACATTATTCAATTTAACTTTTAAATCAGATTCATACTTTTAGAATGAATAATTCTAAAAGTTAATAACGTTAACGGTAAAAAAATGTAACGCCACTAATTATTTTAATGTGCGATTAACGCATGTGTATTTGTCCTCTGCCCGCCCCGTAGTTTCAGAGCCCAAAGGCTTGACGTTGTTGTTGTTGTTGTTGTTGTTGTTGTTGTTGTTGTTGTTGTTTTTGTTGTTGTTGTTAGTTGGATGGTGGGAGTCAGAGATTCTAGCGAGAGATATGGAAAATTTTCAACTTTCAATTTACGTAGTGGACACGTGAAACTCTGTTTACTCCACTCATTTAGATACGTCAGTCTCCGAACCTGACACTCAGCATCCCAGGCGGCCAAGTTCAAGGGGCTGGTCTGATGTAAACTCACACTGAAGATTGACCTCTTCCAGCAAGTGGAGGACGGGACGGCACCACGAACTGTTCGGTGGCAAAAAAGACGTTTCCTGTCCTTGCTGACTAAGCACATTTTTCTTACTTCCCCCGGTACATGCACTCTAAAACTCACTGTTGGAGGGAAGTAGTCGTTCCCGTAACTTCTATTTGCACGCCCAGAAAGTGTTACTGTTTACTTAGGGGTGTGTTAAGTCGTAAGGCGGGCCGCGGTTGCTTCTCACTGAAGCATTCTCGTAAAGTTCAGGACCTCACGGATCGGTCAGAGGTCTAGAGTTGGGGTATCTTTTAGGAACCTCCTCAACTTGTTCAGACACACGGAGTCGCTGTCGGGGGTTTGTGTGACGCGATTCTCCTCTAGACGTACCTCTTACCCCGGTTTATGGTCTTTGTCACACACTTTTGGAACACTTTTGAATGTCTTTTGCAAACTGGAGCCAGTAACGGCTCCTTGTTTCCCCCATATATGTGTTTCATAACTTACTTTGAAACAATTACCCTGGTTTATAACTATAAGGTGGTATTACGTTTATTTGGTAAATTTTACGTCGTGTTCACTAAAGATTAAAGAAAAGAGCTAAAACAGCGCGATACTCCTATGATTAATCCTAACTTTTACTGTCCGGAGAGCGTAGCAAAATTCACCTCTGAACGGTGTTAACCACCCACTGATTTTTGAAAAACGGGGTGACCATCCACGAAGAACGCTT
>NW_011369945.1:6086261-6087899 GCF_000735185.1 Notothenia coriiceps
AGTTGATAATAAGAGCTCATTGTAGGCTACATTTAAAGTTGAATTTACCCTGTGTTTGATTGGTAAGATGTATGAAATTGTATCACCATTTGTATGATTACTTTTTCTTCAATTCAATTAAATTGAAATTTATATAAAAGTATTTGAAAAACTTAACATGTATTTAGTTTATTATTTAAAGTTACCTTTAAGATTTTTTGTAGGTATGCCCAGGTTTAAACTGGAAAAGTTAAGTGGTTCAATTTACCCCCTGACCTGGATCTTACCCCTACACTGGGGTAAGTTGAGCCACAAAAACACTTTTTTTTAAAAGAAGTAATATTTTCACTGCCCTTATTAAGAATTAATATTAATTATTATCATTGCCATTGATAGGAGACATCCTGAATTATAGGTGTGTGCTTTCATTTTTACTAAATAATACAAAAATATGTTTTAATTGACCACTTACTGTGTAGCTTTGTATAACTAGATAGGGAGTTGTTTTTTGGACTGGGTTATCATTCTCAAGGTCGCAGGTGTTTCAACGGCTCCACGTTAACCAGACACAGCACACACATCTTTTGTTCAGACCTTGCACACTATTGCCGTGAACATGTGACTCTGTAATGTTTGAATATTTTTCCGTGCAAACATTTATTAAATATCCAATCTTTATTGCCACTACAATAAAATCCTAGTTTATCCAAAAGTTTAATTTTTTTGTAATTTGTACATTCATTTGTAATCACTGCGTTTGTTACACCCAGCGTTTAGAGAACCTTGTCGGTTCAGATGGTAAATCAGTTTTAGACTGACACAAAACGAAGTGAATGTGACGCTGTATAAAAAAAAAAATACAGCGTACAGTAGATCATGCGATTTGTGTGACCGGGCATTGCTCGGGCTGATCCAGGAACAGAGTCTGGAACATGTGGTTGTAGAAGTCGGGGTGGTAGAGGCAGGCCCTGGCACAGTCGGGGCTGAAGTTAAACTCCAGGATCTGAGGCTGCATGACGCGCTCGCCTGGCCCAGGATAAGAACACACACAGGTTAGAAAACAAATTAGAAATTCAAAGAACAGAACCAGGGTTCATACACAAAGACAACAGGCAAAGCTACTTGGTATTTCAATAAACAAATTAACAGTATGTTTAGCTATTTGTTAAGATTATAATATTCTTTCTTGCCGGTCAAGTTTCCGGAAATAATTTATTTTACCTGACAAATTTGAAACTTAGCGGTCATGTTTCAATAATAATAAGAATTGTGTAGCAGAGTTTCCGTTAGCATGTAATTAACGGAATATGACCGGATATGCTGATGTTTAAGACTCAGTTAACGAGTCATTTTCATATTTCTTCAGTTTATGATCGAAATGTTAATTTTTCAATAAATTATGTGCTTCCACAAACAACATAATTATTACATTCAAAGAAACTTCTTATAGTAGATAAAGTACATTATTCAAAAGTTTACATTAACTTTGAATTAATTAATTCTCTCGCGCGCTCACTCGCTCGCTCTCTCTTGCGCGCGCGCGCTCGCTCGCTCTCTCTCGCTGTTTCTCTCTCTCTCTCTCTCTCTCCTCTCTCTCTCTCCTCTCTCTCTCTCTCTCTCTCTCTCTCTCTCTCTCTCGTCGTCGCTCGCTCTCTCTCC
>NW_011369945.1:6088680-6092280 GCF_000735185.1 Notothenia coriiceps
CTCTCTCTCTCTCTCTCTCTCTCTCTCTCTCTCTCTCTCTCTCTCTCGCGCGCGCGCTCTCTCTCTCTCTCTCTCTCTCTCTCTCTCTCTCAGGCTCTCTCTCGCGCTCTCTCTCTCTCGCGCTCTCTCAGGCTCTCTCTCTCTCGCGCGCGCTCTCTCGCTCTCTCTCTCGCGCGCGCTCTCGCTCTCTCGCGCGCTCTCTCGCGCGCACGCTCTCGCTCTCTCGCTCGCGCTCTCTCTCGCGCGCATGCTCTCTCGCGCGCTCTCTCTCTCGCTCGCGCTCTCTCTCTCGCGCGCATGCTCTCTCGCGCGCATGCTCTCTCTCTCTCTCGCTCTCGCGCGCTCTCTCTCGCGCGCTCTCGCGCTCTCTCGCGCTCGCTCTCGCGCTCGCTCTCGCTCTCGCGCTCTCACAATAGGGAGCGGTGCATACAAGGCGGTTTAGTCTCTGAACTAATTGGGTGTGTTGTACTCTAAAATTAGATCTGTGGCAAAACACAAGTTTACGATACTTTCACGCGTTGTTCAGCTGGATAGACTAACCAACAGTTGAAGGGTGAATACAATTGCCGGAAGCAAACAGCTACAGTATAAACAAACTACTACAACCGGCATTTTTATGACACGTAAAGCTTCCGACGTTCACCAGAGGGCAGATTCCTGATGTGTTTTGTATCTTAGAACACAATGTGAGAATTGCTGTAAGCTTTTATTAACCATAGACCTTATTTTGGGACTTGAAGCTAATACAAAAACAAACAGACATTGACTTCAAGACAAGGGAGCATTTAGGACTCATGCTGCACCATTGTTTCACAGGTCAGTTGGGGGATACTATGCACCAGGCCCACAAATTGGGAATGTGAACCCTGACCCCAAAATCCTCTTATCAGTTGAAATTACACAAAGGACCCTTATTTACTGGCCTGTGCAGAATTCCAGATTAGGCTCATTGTCTAACATTTTTAGCTGCTTCTTCACCATGCTGATTGCAATCGCTCACCTTTTTCCCCCGTACTCCACTTCAGCATGAGGTCTACGGCATAGATGGCCCGGGATGGCGGGTAGGAACAAATACCGTACGGAGGCGGTCGAGACGAGGCTGCCTCGAAGAACTCCCTGAACGCTTTAAACACCTCAGCCTGGGAGCGGTGGGAAAAGAAAGAAAGGGAAGTCTTATTGTGTTAAAATGTAAGAGGTTACATATAATCAAATATTGTTAGAGTGATTGTTGTGTACGCTGTAATGGAACATTGTATAATGCTGGGGGAGCATTCAAAGTTCACCATGTGTTCTTCTTCTTAAGCTTTTTCTAACACAATGTTTGACAGGAAGCAGTAAACATGTCTTAACCTACATGAGACGTAAATGATGAGTTATTTGTTATTGTAAGGTTGGTGGTCTTCTCCTTTTAAGGATTTTTTTTTTTGTATGATGTGATTGATGATTTGATATGAATGATAAGTGCGGCACGTCGGCGCCTGCACTCACAGTGTCGTGGACTGTACGCAATGCTCTGAGTTACTTTGCTCCGGTTACTTATGTTGCCGCAGATATTTCAAGGGGACCTATCATGCAAAATACACTTTTGTGCAAATATGATGTCTTTTATACATAAATATGTGTCCCCGGTGCGTCTGGGAACTCACGCAGCATCAGAAAATAAAACCCTCTCTCTTTTCCTCCGTACCCAAATGTTTTAAAAACGGGAGTACAACGAGCGGATACAGATTTCCATCCGAACTGATGCGTCCATCCGAGGTGACGTCGGCGGACCCACAGAAAGTTTCCATCAAAAACAATGCCTGACGTGTTTTGGACATCTTTGTTTACATTAGCAAGCCTCACTAACACTCATATGGAGCTATTTCAGGGTCATGAGTTTTGATCATTAAAAAAAATACAATTTATTAAGTTTTTATCCTGAACTTTGAAAAATACAATGATGTATTCAAAATAAAATTAAGTATTTGAAATCATTTTTCAGGTTGAATTCGCGAGAAATATAACTCAATTCTTTCTCAGATACCGCTCTCCGTGAGACAGCGGAGGATGTGCGTCAGGTCCACCAAAACAACCTGCTGGCTCGTTGCGGATACGTCATTTCACACTCTAGCACAGTTTATTGCGCTTATACCTTGATTGTTGCCAACTACGATGCTCAACAGCTCGCTTAACGGAACTTTGACGCTGGTATCAGTTTTGTTTACCACCAATCACGGGAGTATTGTGTATAGAAAGTGTTGTTATATTTCTCGCGCTACCTAACATCCATGAAGGCAACATGACAGAGGGAGGCCTGCCACCCAGGATGCCAAACTACTCTTTGGTAAGCCCCGCCCCCCAAGCAACGTCAGGGCCAAAAGTTTGAAAGCAATAAAAATATATCTGAAAGCGAAAAACGATCTGAAGGTGAAAAGCAATGTGAAACCTGAAAAAACAAGATTTGAAACTGAAAAAATAATTGTTTTGAATGCTGTTAACGTCGGTCTGTACAGCAGCACTGCGCTAAACCAGCTGATCACAACGTTCACACGCGCTGTGGTCACGAAGCTCTGCACTCCACTGCACTCCACTACCTACCACCACCCCCCCCACCCCCGTTGACATTCGCGATACAGAGGGCTTCATGGGAACTTTGAGGGGAGCTTCCCATGAAGCCCTCTGTATCGCGAATGTCAACGGGGGTGGGGGGGGTGGTGGTAGGTAGTGGAGTGCAGTGGAGTGCAGAGCTTCNATGAAACGTCAAGCTACCCCACAGCACCCCCAAAATAAATCTCTGGCGCCGCAACTGACTATTTGTGTTTGGGGGGCCCGACTTTTTTTTTCTCCAAAGGGGGGGCCTGATAGAAAAAGTTTGAGAACCACTGCATTAAGCAAAGGCTAACGTAGCCGGGCCACTAACCGACTTACCAGCTTTCCCAAAACGTTTCCTTACACTGGGAGCCTCCTGCTCCCTCCATGGCTCCTCACACAACTGAGCAACTCTGTGTGCTTTGTCTCCCTTGAGGGAGTGATTAGCACCAGGTGTGAGGTCTCCACCCCTGCTCCCAATACTGCTAATTTGAAGAGGGTGGAGCCACCTGTTGGGAATGTAGGTGCCTACTACTACCCTGCCTCTCAGCCCCTTACACAGGATATGAATTATCCAATTAGCAAAGACTATACGTTTGCACATGACATCATACACACTTTTCCTTACATGAACTAACACACGAACCTCAATGTTTTCTCTCTAACTGTATTATAATCTTATAAAGATCTCTTTGGTCTTCCGCTGACCTTGGTAATTTACTTAGCGTGGGTACATCTGCTGATAATTAGCAAAGAGATAATGGGGCCTCTCTGACCTGTGTTACCTTAATGAATAAGCGAGAAATACGCTGTATAAGGAATCTTCCTATCACTGCCCATCTTCAGAGCAATTTGACAATTTTTACCAGGGGTGCACACAACTTTCTCAGTGAGGTACTCAGATGAGTACCTGGAGTCAGTGTTTGGTACTCCAACTTCTGGCTCCCCTCAAAGTTCCCATGAAGCCCTCTGTATCGCGAATGTCAGCGGGGGGGGGCTAGTGGAGTACGAAGCCCTCTGTATCGCGAA
>NW_011369945.1:6092300-6092621 GCF_000735185.1 Notothenia coriiceps
TTTCATAGAGGGTGCTCAAACATTTGGGGTTTCCCATTAATGTACCGGTCGCTACAGTGGAATTTTCTACTGCAAAACTCCCCACGCAAATACAAAGTGTACCCGCGACTGTTACAATGAAGGCTCGATAATCAGCTCACGGTATATAGGTGTGAGCAGTGGTGAAGTGCTATTTTTATAGGTGGTGTGTGGACCTCACATAGGGGGGTCCGGGGGGGATGCTCCCCCGGGAAGTATTTTATTTTTAAATATTGAAGTTAAAAGCATCAATCTGGTGCACTTTGAGAGCAAAAATGAAGAGATCTATGGACACCTCTCTCA
>NW_011369945.1:6092658-6092880 GCF_000735185.1 Notothenia coriiceps
AAAGCATCAATCTGGTGCACTTTGAGAGCAAAATGAAGAGATCTATGGACACCTCTCTCAACATCTATATGAAACAGAACTGTAAGCAGATTTACTTTTTCTTTATGGATATTTTACAAATCACCCTTTTAAAATGTATTCTTTTTTTTACAGTCATATAGTATTTCATACCTCTTTTTCATCTTTTTTTTTTTCATAACCATTTTTCGTCCTGGTCTCTCT
>NW_011369945.1:6095406-6105544 GCF_000735185.1 Notothenia coriiceps
TGTCCAATACAAATCTTTACATTGCTTTCACAGAGAAGCTCCACTTTACTGATGCCTTTCTTTAAGGTTTCTCTAAACATGAGCTGTGTATGGCACTTTCGTCCCGAGCAGCACACATAGAGAAAATCAGCCGGACTATACAAGGCAGGTGTGAACGCACTACAGTAGCTTTGGTTTAGACGGGAATTGTACTTTTTGGTGATAGGAACATAGGACTCAATCACTTTTCTCTCATTTATCAGTAAAAACTGAAATCCCTAAAAAATATACCATTACTGAATTGTCTCGGGTTCTACTGAACACTAACCAGTAATTGTATGGAAATATCTGGTACAGTTCTATTGCAAGTGAGATTTATGTAGACATAGGCCTCTTCTCTGATACAGTCAAATTCCGAATGGGGGATAAGTTAAGAATGCTCACTCTGATGGCCATTATATTTGGAGAGGGAAATACCAGGTGGCTGAACTACATCACCAAATAGTCAGAATAAGAGTAACCCAATACAATAAAGTGTATTAGTTCTAAATTGCAAGCCTCTAAAACATAGTTGTAAATAGTACAGGTTTTATTGAAACTGGAACCTTAATTCAAAGTACAGTATACAATTCATCAAATAATTATGTGAGAGGTCAAGTATATAGATACTAGAATATAATGTTAAATGTCAGGTTCCTCAGAAACGTTGACACATGTTGACATTCTGCACAGCAGGTGCAGGGGAAGTACAGGGACTGGCACTTTCCACTCTCTCCACACTTTGCATCTTTGCAATGCAAGTGAGTAATGTCTCTCACTTCTGTAGGTGCAGGGGTTTTTGTAAATAGCACTGGTTGAATTGCCAATAGGACTCCATAACAAGGGTTTGGGTTCGGGCTGTGACACCATATCGCTGTCTGAAACATTGCTCTTTACATGTTTTTGAAATGCATCCTCTGTTGGCGGCAGATTTTCAGAGGCTGCATCTGTTGTTGATGCAATTATGAACCTCAGTTCATCCAAGTTTGTGCACATCAGTCCAATTTCCTTTTTTCCATATAGCAGAAGCGCAAATTCTCTTGCGACTGGCAAAGAATCTTCCAAGCTGAGAGTCCAAAATGGGCCAGATCTTTGAGCTCGCTGAGATGGGTCTTGAGTTTGGTGAATGCTGTTGTCTTTCCTATTCTGTACAAACTACTTGTTGTGCCACAGCCAGTGAGTGCATGACATGCTGGTAGACAGTTAGACATGTCTTTTCCAATTTTCTCACATGTGGTGTTGATGGGGACAGATCTCTCTCTCATTTCATGGCCTGCATGCATGTACACTAGAGATGAACCAAACATGTATTTGCTTGCATAAATTATGAGCAGTACTTCCACACCTGTGTGATCAGACCTCACAATGATGCGGGAATATGACTCTGCAAGATGTATGGCATGGAGCACCATCCTTTTGTCTGCCTCCTCCTGATCACTGCACAGTGAATTCAAACTACGGACTCCTGCTGTGCAGATGCTCTTCACCTCCTCCCCTTCGTCAAATCCTGAGTGTAGTCTCTGTGGGGCAGTACAATATATGTACAAAAGTACAATTTCCGTCTAAACTAAAGCTAAGTCTATAGGACTATAATTCAGTATTTTCTTAGTTAAATAATTGTCTGACTATTTGGTGATGTAGGACAGCCACCTGGTTCATACCTCAGCAAATCTGAAGAGGAAAAGTGTGATAATTCTCAAGTTATGGGCTTTTTTGTCACCTTTCCCATATTCGGCCTGTTCTAATTTGGCTCTTTTTCAGGGATTTGGGTAGTTCTAAAGAACAACCAAAAAAACATTTTTCCCCCCAAAATAAAATTTGACAACAATCAATTTCATTAATGGGAGACCCTAAAGATAAGAAAAATCATTGTTGTCATTTGTTCTACCTCGGGTAGGGGTATCTCGAAAACTAAAGCCTTTTTTGAGGACTTGAGTATCGCACATAACCTCCTGAGCCGCAGAAGCCACCAATGCATTGACAAATGCATGCATGCATGCTGTACCTACCTATTAGCAAAGCGCAACCAGAAGACGTTGTAGGCGTAGAGACGCAGAGGCTGCACAGAGTGCAACATCAGCATGTAGCGAATGTCAAACTTCACCATTCCCACCTCCTCTCTGTTGAACAGCACTGGGTCTTCAATGTACTTACACACCACCTGGAAAACACAGACACAGCAACACACACAGTTAGAGGCTACTAAATAATAAAATGTAAGATTAATATAAATGCTTCCTTCGTATGTGCGCAATAACTGTTTCCATTACTTTAACTAAGTCAAATGTTTTGATATTGTATTGAGTAAAATAAATAGCGGAATGTTCTTATGGAGTGATTTGTTACAACCCATGGCATTTCTCTGTTGCAACACCTCACTTTGAGCCCCTGCATCAGCAGCACATGTGGTGCAACAACACCGGAAACCTCAGAAGCTGAGCTCCAAAAACAGGAAGCAAAGCTTGCATGTGATTTTTAGTTTTCAATTTTGTTTACCCGATATGGGGTATACATCCTGTTTAAGGCAGCATATAAGAGATGGGAGACGATCACTTGCGTCCGACTGAACTTCGGCTGCACAGCCGACAGATGCCAACTTACCAAGGCAATTTCTTTCCAATAATTAAACCTAGTAACTGAGTATGCCGTGTGTATGTAAACCCAACCCTTGCCAACCATAACTCTCAATAAATAAAAAACACCTAAGAACTTCAACCCTAGTATCTGTCTCCTTTTTATTTTTTTACCCCACTGGGACACTTGGCCAAAGGAACTTCAACAAAATAACTAACACAAGCCGGTCGCTCCTCACGTCACAAGCAAATTATAGTATAAAATGCCACACAATGACCTAAAAAGTGAAGTCTGTTGGGAAGAAATGCTGCGACTAGCAAGCGGGAAAATAAGCTAGCACTCTTAAGCCGCATTTCGCCAACAGGTTAGCGCGGCTCGCCATGGCTCGGTTCACCTTTGCTCGGTTCGGCTCACTCCAAGCTGCGTTTCCATTACAGTTAGTAAAAAGGGTAGTAACTATAGTAACCATGCAGTGTAGGCATGTTTTCCTAAAGGTGAACCGAGCCATGGCGAGTAAAACCTGTAGTCAAAATGCGGCTTTAGTGTCACATTGGGTGCATCCACCAATTAAGGTAACTTTCCAAAACCTATAATCCTGCCCCTCATTAACACTTCACTGCATTCAACGCAGTAGGGGAACTTAGAAAAAAAAAACGTTTGAGTCTGGTCTGTAAAATGTTGCTTTTTTCTGTCCGATTAATGTACAAGGTCTCCTTAAGCAAGCTGGCTTCATGGCGTCTGTTTCTCAGCGAGTGTACCTTTGGTGTACTCTCTCTTTGTCTGATAATGTAGTCCAGGTTGTTGGTGATGTGCATGTCCAGTCCACGGGCCAAATTCCAGGGCTTACAGATCCAATGATTATCCTTCCCCCTGAAACACATGCCAAAACATCAACGTTGTACTTTAGTGCTCATGGATCAACAACATCAGTGTTGGGAAAATACTGAATATACTCTTTCAATATCAGAGTAGCACATGATAACAAAGGCCTAACTGTAACTGTGTACGTAACTGGATGTATGATTACATAGATGAAGCTTATGAGACACTGTTGTGAACCTACGATAGCTAGGTTCCAACGATTAACATCATGATTCAGCCCCTAAGGCAGTGACCATCAACTGGCGGCCTGCAGGCCAAATCTGGCACGCCAGACATTCTCATCCGGCATGCCCTGTGGCGGAGTGCTTAGTGCGTTCGCCGCCCCCCCCACTCAATCTCGTGAGTAATGTGAAGCACCGGAGTCCAACAGAGAGACAGCAGCTGCGGGACAGTAGCCTGCGTACTGCGTAGCCTTCCCTGAAGAAGAAGTGATCCATTGTTAGCGTGAAGAGTCTGCTTTATGCGCTCCGCAGTAACCCCAGTAGCCCCAGAGCCAAGCATAGAATACCGCTTTGAACCGGTATCCATGTATCTTGTGACTGTGTAACTCCCTCTCTTATAAGCATGTGAAGGACACAGGAACTAGTGGTACCATATGCTCTGTATGTGATGACTACTTCCATTCTTGCAAGGATAATAAATACATGCATCCAGTTATTGAAGCTCAAGCTGGTGACATGTGATATTTTTCTAACAATCAGCTACATATTTTTGGAAGACTTTGCAACATTCCCACCTCTGATGTCTCTGTTTATAATGCTTGATGAATTGCGGCAGCTCTGAGTGGAGGTTAAAGGTCTCTGGGAGCCAATCAGGTTGTTGGCCGCATTTTGCCCTTCGAGCCACGGCAGCCATGCAGTCCTTCACCGTGATGATGCTCTCACAGGGAAACTGGTTCAGCATCACATGAGGTCGTTCCTCGCTCAGCTTCCTGTCAGAGAAGATGTAAAGACAATTGTATCACCAAGACCCATGATGTGGACTTCACACAATTGTGCTTGATATTAAATAATGACATGCTATTTACAGACTTTAGCCTTTTGGTTCAAATACTTTATCCACTCCCATGGGCTAAAGAGGAGGAACCTTACCCTACGTTCACATTACACTGTCTTTTAAAAAGGCCCTTTCTGTGTAGCATTTCGAGGTTGCTTTTGTATACACTTAAAACACCTGAACGACATAAATAAATAAATAGCGTAATGTCTTTATCTATTATCTGTCTTAGTCTGTGTTGGTGGTCATGTGTTTAACATTTCTTTTTAATTAATCATTTTTGCTATCCTGCTGTTAAGATTGTATAAAATAACCTTTGGCAGATTGAATGTACTGGTCATGTGTTAGACTGAGTTTAGAATGTTTCCACGTATAACAAGGTTAAAGTGTCAGCAAACATTGATGAAGTGTCATGTACATTTTGTTTTTTTGTGATTGCATTAACGTATTTTTCTAAATATTAACCTTTTACTGTTGCGACCTATTCTCAGATCCTGGAAGTCTTTCTTAATTCTTTGAGACACGAGGTGCTCTGTTGTTTAGGAAGGATTTATGACAACAGGAATAGAAGGGGGAGATAAACAAATGGACTTCTACTGGTGAAAAGTCCTTACATGCCATGTTTTTTTGTTTATTGCATTTGCCCAAGATGGTTTTGTGTGCCCTATCCTTGTCTGGATGTAACCCTTTCAAAAACTGTGCCTAACTCTTTAGTTCTGATGAACTAAGTACAGATCGCGTTCACACCGGAATAAGTCCCTGGGGGAGGATTAGGCAAATGAAGCCGCTGCTGCTTTGGGTTTACTGGCAGGCCGCAAACAACTTCATGACGTATACTGCCGCCCAAAATCCCCGGCCGGAAGTCCCCGGTTGTTGGGGACTGGCTTCAGTAGAAGCTGCTGGGACGAAGCCTTCGAGTAAATCGCCAGAACGCCGACACCTCCTCATCTCCACTGCTCCCATGTTTTATTTTGTGTTGCCATAAGTTAGTCTCTCTGCGTTTCTGCGCTGGGCTAATGCTAATGCTAATAAAATGGTGGCTTCACAACACTTTTTTGGAGTTTTACGGGGCGTGGTTTGCAATCCGCCCAGCCTATCAGAAATATAGCTCTTTTCTCACAAGAGAGCCGCATGAGAGTCCCTGCTCTCTAGCTCTCTCTAACTATATCGGAACTAAAGTGGGAAAAGTACTCCGGTGTGAACGCGGCTCTTGAGACGAAATACCAAGATTATACAAACAGCATGTTCTTGAGCTGTTATGTGTGGGAACCTTTCTGTGCCTAAATCATAAAAGGCATTTACTAAAGGCCTCAAACAATGCAGATATTGGATTATATATCTGATAAATCTCAATTTAACAATAACGCATATGTTATGGCTGCTGTTTCTGTCTGCTCGTTAATCTGTTTGGGATTGTTTGCAGCTGTGTGCATGTGTGTGCATGTGTGTGATATGTAAATGAGCTGTGTGGTTGCCCCGACGTCATTGGCTGTCATCTCCTGGTCCCGCCCTCGCTGCATCCGAAAATAAACCACTTATAATTATACCAATACCAATCTGGTTGTGTTGCTTCCCTTTTATTCCCCTAGCTCAGAAGGGAACGTAACACATATAACCAAGCTAATTTCCTACAACATATCTTGTGTCTGAATGACAAAAGCGTTCCACTGAAAGCATGCTGTGTGTTGCTTTGTTGCTCACCTGTAGTCTTTGATGTGAGTATATCCCCAAATGATGTCCGCCTCCTCCTTGTCCTCAGTGAGCTGGAACCGCTGGTGTGTCAGGTTGTTTGTTACTTGGGACAGGTCGGAGTAAACCCTGAAACAGAGCATGGTAAATTATAGAAAGATGAGGTTAAGCAGTGGCAGTAAACTTTTAAAGGGTCAAGGGTGAACAAAAGGCCACTTTTTAGTGTTTTCAGGTCAAACTGTCCTTACATTCTCTAAAGTGAATGAGGTATACAGCTCACCTTACAGGCTGAGGCTTTCTTGTTTTATAGTCCTTCTACAAATAAAACAGTAATTCATAAGCAGTAAAAGGCATCCTTGCTGGAAGGATTAATTTTAGTGCTTAAAGATTCCTCAGTGTATTGACATTTGCAAGGTCAGCCACACTTAATCTGGACACCCTCTTCGATGATAGCTAACGCATCGCAGTTAAGCTGTTGTTGTCGTTAAAAACGAGACCACATTACACTTGAATGAAGATGCTATCTTAATACGATTAATTGAGCAGCTCTTTTCTTCTTGCACCTGCATTTTAAAGTAATATTCTTAAGCTGTAGCTCAATATGTAAAGCGACATTACAGGGTTTTTGAATCCCTCTAGCACCATCAATTGAAAAAACACTAAATATCTTTGCAGATCAAAAAGGGAGCAGGATCGATGTTAGGTGCCTTGCTCAAGGGCACCTCGGCAGTGGCCTCTGAGGTGAACTGGCGCCTCTCCAGCTACCAGCTTCGATCGGGATGTGAACCGGCGACCCTTTCAAAGTTCAAGGTTCAAGGCTTTTATTAGTCATACGTATATAGCTACAGTGTAGTTATGACAATGAAAATCTTAGGTCACAGACTTCTCCAACAGTGCAACACGATAAAACAGAAAAAATAGTGCAAGTTAAAGTAACGTGTTATAGCAGAAAATGTAATACAGCGTATTTCTGGTATATTCATTTGAATCCCACCTGATATATAGGATGTGTGTTAAACTTGAATGGACGAGCCAATTTTTTCCTCTTAATTATAGAGAGGTTTTTTTTTAATATATATATATATTCCTAAAATGATGTCCCATTTTAAGTAGAAGTAGATTAGCGCAAATGGTCTTTTCTTCCACTTTTGTGTTATAAGGTGTACCCATGTTAAGTAAATTGGTAAAGGTCAGAGGAACTCCAAGAGAGGGCTTCCTCAGATATAATACAGTTAAAGTCTTGTTAGTTAGTAGGGGTGTAACGGTTCACAAACATTTCGGTTTGGTACGTACCTCGGTTTTTAGGTCACGGTTCGGTAAGTTTTCGGTACAGCAGAAAAAATTAACACAAAACATAAAATATATATATATATTTATTTTTATTAAACTTTGAATAATGTATTCACTCAAATAAATACGAAATATAATAAAACAAACATTAAGGTGCAGCATTTCGATGAACTGAAATAATCTGTATTTGAACTGTACTGTACTAGTACCTAAGCAGCCAGCTTGACATTATGACTTGCTTGTAATGACAAGCAAGTCATAATGTCAAGCTGGCTGCTTAGGTACTAGTACAGTACAGTTCAAATACAGATTATTTCAGTTCATCGAAATGCTGCACCTTAATGTTTNACACACACACACACACACACACACACACACACCTAATACCCTGTGTGGGCCGCTGTCTACTTCCAATCTGATCTAATGAGCTCCTGATTAAAACTGAGAACTCTGTTAAAAGCAAAACAATAGTTTATTTTTGCTTCAATTTAAATGTTAAAGAGGATGTAGCTCTCGGTTTATTTGTAATCTGCAAACGCTGCTTTTCAGGAATAGCAACACTCCCATTTGTGGCTTTTATCTTCTCAGCAGGCATCTCAAATGTCAGTGTGACATAAACGATGATATAAATAACTAATGGCAGCATAAATGACCTATAAATAGTAAACAATACGGGACTCCATTGTATCACCATATTACGTCCCAGCTGTTTGATGTGCAATCACTTCCTGTCCTCACAAACTGCCAGCTTAGTGTCAGTTATGCAGGTCCAACATGTAACTAATAGATTACATATCCACACTGACCTTCACGAGACACACTGTTATCAACGTCACAATTTAAACATTAATCCCATCCATTTCAGTGAAGATTGCCTGTAATCATGAGGTACGGTGAAAACTGGGGGCAAGCAAGGCCACTTGGACATCGGTGGACTGAAGATCAAGGGGAGGAGAGGGAAGCGTGCATGTGTGTGTGTGTGTGTGTGTGTGTGTGTGTGTGTGTGTGTGTGTGTGTGTCAGGCTCCGGGTGTCCTACTGTGATGCTTGAAGCTGACTCTCAGTGTTACTGTGACTCACTCTTAGAAACAGGACAAGCTCCCTCACACTGCTCCCAGCCCACACCGGAAACACACGTCACTCAAAGCCTTGGGGTAAGTTAAGGCTGCAGGGAAGAATCTGGCCATACATTGGTCCCTCAATATCTCCTCGGTGAGCCATGGCCCCCAATGTTGGCCTCTGAACTCACTCATAGTCTGAAATACTGGAAGCAAAACAACCAAAGATGCTACAATGTGTGGGATGGGATGAGGAGTAACCTTCATGTATGACATCTACAAATAACAAACGATTCAGCATTGGAAAGGAAAGACGTGATTTCATTCACCACTGATATCCCGCAGTAGAAGATAAATGCGTTTAGAGGGCGCTGCGGTCATGGCTTGCCGCTGCTGTTAGGAGCGGATTTCCACCAAGGAGCACTTAACGATTGCATAACATCGTCGTGCGCGTCGGAGTTCCCACTGTTGGTTGGCCGAGAGAACACTGATTTAAAACCGTGCTTCATTTAGGGCAACAACCTGCGCAGTACAAGTGTGAGCGGCTGCCATGAGCTGCGTCTCTGGTGCCTCTGTTTTCTGTGCAGAATGTCATCTGAAGGGTACCGGGAGGAACTGACGACCCCGGCATCACCACCATCACCGTGTCGTGCCACCTGCCTCCCAGGCGGCCGCACAGAAAAATGCTTTTGAATAATCGTCGTGGTTTTCAGAAATGCATTAAAAAAAAAACACATACAAAAACAGCAACGTTGTTTTGCTGCAGTGCAAAACACGAGTAATAAATTATTCTACTGCTGCAACGCTGCACCATCTTTGCAGTGGAGTACATTTCAGCACTAGGACAGCGATGGGAGATTTAGAGGCAGCAGATGGAGCTGAGCTGCAGCGGATTGATACATGAGGGCAGCACGATGTATCCATTTATAACCAAATTCCACCGTCCAAACGCCACTCCACTACAACGTGACACCACAAACATGGAGATCTGATGATGCCTCTTACCTGAGTGGCTTTGTGGAATTGCTTCTTCAGCCCCGCTACAGACATGGTTGCTACACGGTGGTTCTAGCTGAGGATATGAACTGGATGCTTCAGGTGCGTAAAGGGAGGAAATCTCGGTGCTACTTGTATCTGGTGATGATCTTGCAGCCGTGGCTAACCCCTGTCTACGCGGTGCTTCAGCAGAGGGATCTCCTGTGAGAAAAGGGGGATGAGTAAAGCCCGGATCATGCTATTGGCTGTCGGATCCACATGTCCATGAGGGCGCTGACGTCGGAGCAGCTCCTCTTAAAGCGGCCGCTCCTCTCACCACGGCTGGGATTGTAGAGAGGGATTTATTGCTAATGCCACATCGTTTATTAAAAAGACGAAAACAGATTGGGTGAAAGCGATACAAATTGAATTTAAATCACTGGGGTTTTGTAACCAGTTGGAATCTAACTAAGTAGGCTACATACAAGTACTAAAGGTGGGGTAGGTCATTTTGGAGAAACCAGCGCGAGAATTTGAAAATACACAACCGGAAAAAGTCTGCCACTTCCTTACAGAGCCCCTCCTCCAACACCACGGAACGCGCACATGACCAATGAGATGAGGAGATAAATTTGTGCACAGATGAGGGCTGACAGG
>NW_011369945.1:6105574-6106262 GCF_000735185.1 Notothenia coriiceps
TATTTTAGCCGGGCCGGCTCAAATGATTGGTCGTGCTTTTTACAGCGCTACGGCTTCCACCGATTTTTTTTTTCTAATGTATTTATTGTCAAAGCATTTAATATAATCATTGCTATTACATACCCCACCTTTAAGTATCATGTGTCATATTTGTACTTTACTTGAGTATTTATTTGTTATGGGATACATATATAAGTAACTTACATTACATTATTACATTACATTGCTTTAGCTGACGCTTTTATCCAAGCGACTTACAATAAGTGGCATTCGGACCAGGAATACAACCTTTAAGAAAACAGAATCATATATACATCAGGTATTATAGAGCCAAACCTTTCACGTGGCTACTCAACTGGGCATTTTAAAAAGGCCAGCCTTTTTTTATACGTCTTTGTTGTAATTTTATCGGCTCGAAGTTGGGCATTCTAAAGATGAGTTTTCAGTTTGCGTCGGAGATGTGTTAAGCTATGCTTGTCCTGATTTAATGGGGAGCTCATTCCACCATTTTGGGCAGGATAGCAAACCACGTGTCTTTTGCTGGACGCGGAACCTTGGGTCCCCCTCGCAGGTGCGGGTGCATTTTTTTGGACAGCTGTTTGGCTGATGCAGAGCGGGTTGCACGTGCTGGGTGTACGGTTTAACCATGTCTGGATGTTAGGAAGGGCCGATCCATTCGCGCATGGTA
>NW_011369945.1:6106307-6115283 GCF_000735185.1 Notothenia coriiceps
ATCGTCTTCTGCCAATCAGAATCAACATAACGGAGACCGTGGTGTTGTTGCGGAAGATCCCAGACGAAGAAATACATATATTATGACTGATAGTAAATCTCTATAACATCGATACAAAAATTACGTAGTTAGTGAAATCAACACGTAATGAAATATACACCGCCACGGTTTGCTGATAACGGATAGGTAGTGGTGGGCTGTCTTTCATATTTGACACAAAGAACAATGTATATAAATAACATAACATATCTGTATGTTAAAAATGGATATAGTCTGCTTCTTTCCTTTATCTTTCCATTCCACACAAGTATAAAGCTACATAAAGAAATCCTATCCCCTGTGTGCCTTGGCAATGGTGATTAATCATGATTAATAAATGTTTAAGCTGTGATTAATCTGATTAAAAATGTTAATTGTTTGACAGCCCTAGTTTTTTTTAAATGCATCAATCTGGTGCACTTTGACTGTCAGTCTGTCTCTCTCAGCACAAGGGGGGATGGGGCTTTTAAACCCTGAGGAGGAGAGCAGTAGCATCTGTTCAATATTTACCTTGTGTCTAAAGTACTATCTTATCTTAGGCCTGACTAAGATAAGAGTAGCCACTGAGTGTGAGAATACGTGTTCACCTCCTTCCTGCAGGTCATGCAGAGGCCAGAGCAGAGTGTAGGCGAGCCCCCCCTGCATGTAGAAGAAGGGGGCCATGCGGCAGCTGGGCTGGTCTGAGTGCTGCACCCGGGAGCCAAACTCATCCATGATGTACCACACTGGGACTTTGTCCTCCGGAGACTGCACCCGAAAACACGGAGGAGAACAGTGAAGTAGACGACTGAGACTCTACTACGTCCACCATGGTTTGCTTTCCATTTCAATCATTTATCAGATGTTTTAGAATTTGTATAGTTTTGTGCACATTTTGACAATACACAAACATAACCAACCACCAATTATGTAGAGTATAGGAAGAGGCTTCAAACCTACTGGGCTTATTTAAAGGGGACCTATTGTGCAAAATCCACTTTTTCACTTCTTTTATACATAAACATGTGTCCCCTCTGTGTAAAGAGATTCTGAAAGTTTCAGGAAAAAAAGATTCTCTCTCTTTTTGTCCTGATCCATTTATATAAAAACCTGTAGGAAATGAGCTGATCAGATTTTGGCCACGTTATGGTGTCATGACGATTTTTTGGGTAACCAATAGCCAATAACCAACCAAGGTAACCCCCTTATCACCTGAATCTAAAGTAACAGACAGAGAATCAACCCTTTTGAAACAGGGCTGAAACAGAGGGGTTTATGGGATGCTACAATGCATGATCTGTTTGGTATTTCGAGCCAAATACTTCAGAGACATGTTTTGTATATATCTGAGTCCTATAATATATTGATGAAAAACAGTATAATAGGGGACCTTTAAAGTATTCGGCGAACACAAGATTAATATACATAACTGTTGGTATAAATGAATAGGACGTACCCCCTCGGAGAGGTTATAAGTCTGGTTGTACTTCCACATGTCCTCCATCACCAGCTCCACTGTGTCTGGGTCAGGGGCCTCGCCGTGGAAGTCCACCCCCATGAGGGCGGCCATTCTGGGCAGCAGGCCGGGGATCTGCTCCAGCTGCTGACGGCACTGTTCCACGCGGTACGTCCAGGCGTGATCCACCAGGAACACACTGCAGGCAGCGGAGAGGAAGGTTGACAAAGTTCAGGTGTGTATGATTTTCAAAGGCTAAAGATGTGACTTGACACAAAATGTGTTATTTTGAGAAATTCAATTGTGAAATGAAAAAAGACTTTGAAAAATGGAACTTAGAAGTGAAAACGTTCATAACTTATTAAAAATTGAATCCAATGCAAATAGGTTATTGTTATAGGTTACATACTGCTAAATTCTTCTGTAGAGTGGGATTTATTGGCCTGTGGCACCCTCACCTGGTCGGCTCAGAGACCTGCAGCCCACTGTCCCGGGTCACAACCACTTTACAGCTCATCCCTGTTCCTGGGTTGACCCTCTTCTTCTCATTCTCTTCATTCTCCTCCTCTTCCTCCTTGTGTTGTTGGAGCTGCATGATGCCAAAAACTTCCCCAGCATCATAAATCTATGATACAAAAAATGTAGATAGGAGTCATTATTTTCACATGTTACTTACCAGACTCCATTAGCGGATTTGTCAATTTTAGTTTTGCCTGCTTCTCATTTTAAAAAGGGGCTCTTCAGTAACACAGCTTTGAGGTGATACATATAGTATTAGTTACTTTCTTCAACTCGGCATACTTCAAATACCCCCAATAGTTACTTTTTAACTACCCGGTAACAAAGGTAAACTGAAGTGTAAAACATCTATAAAGACAGACATTTCATTGAAAAAAAAGGCAACATGTAATGCCGAATAAACTCGGGGAAAGTATGAGTGTAGGTAAAGATAAGATATGCCTTATTCAAAGTGTAAGTTTGCAAACAATAAAGGAAAAGCTCACTATTCAGATTTGATATGCGAGTTTGCAAAATACCTTCCCCTGTGATAAATCATGTTTTAATTACATAGAAGCCGGGTAACCAGTCGTAATCTAAGGTTTTGCTTATTTTACATAAAAACATGATATATAATCTGTAATTATTTGCGGAGTCGGCCACTAACGGCTCGACAGTGACTTGTGCGTCTGCGTTAGCAGGGACAGACCTCGTTGGTGATTTTGTCATGCAGGCTCCTCCAGTAGATAAGAGGGATTCCGGAGGACTGCAGGGCCCCGGCATGAAGGGCCACAAAGTCTCTGAAGTCCTCGTCCTCGTCCTCGTTTCCATTCATAATTAAAGTGTTTGTTGTCATTTGTCTCGAGCAGATAGAACTCACGTGGAGTTGGATGGAGCAAACCCGGAAGTCTGACAGCCAAGCAAACAGTGCATTGTGGGAGAGTTTTTTTTAAAGGAAACTCAGCTTCCGCCACAATATTTACGCGACTGAATTCTATCTATATGGCGCTGATTTACACCACTGTGTTAAGAGTTATTTATAGGTTATTATAACCCCTATACGATACTCCACAAACAACAGCAATATCTATATTGTGGTAGGTCTTTTTTGTCCATTATTGAAAAATAAAATACTTATTTGTAATAAAACTCTTTCTTTTTAATAAACTGACTTACACACTTGAATTCCATCTGTAATAAAATAAAACATAAATAAAAATGAATTAGACTTGATGATCACTTTCCTTTATTAGAAGAAAACATTTTTTAACAATCATTAACTTATAAATAATAACTAGGTCTGATGTTTTTTTGCATGAAGTCTATTTTTTATTATTTATGTACATATTACTGATAGTACCTTTAGGAATTAAAGCTATTTTTTTAGACAACATATTTATATTTAAGTAAAGGATCTGAATAACTCTTCTGCCACTGTCGATGGAGTTATAGAATGTAAATTAATGAAAAATCCTTAAAGGCCCTAAAATAATGGGACAAATATATTAAAAATCTGACTATCACTGGATTATGAAAAAGAATGGTATTTCTGAGTCAAGGTTTTAAGAGAAACTGAATACAAATAGTCATTGGTTTGTCACATGTTTATTCAAATAAATTAATAAACAAACAAGAGATATCCATCCAAATTGAGCATCAACATTAGAAATATAAAAAGGTAAGGGGTAAATGGAGTTATCAAAACTCACTTAATTACACTCACAAAGCTTTTAGCTGGAAAGCCTCTGACACGTCATATATCATGTTATGTAAACAGACAATACATTTGAGTCAATAAATTAAGATTTAATCTAAACTAAATAGAATCTTAGGCTGAGTATCGATAATCTTCTGTGCAGTTTACATAATACACAATACATTGCCCTGGACATGGTTACATGTAATCAACATCTTGAAGACTCTTCACTTTGATTCATTCATTTAAAGCATGAATGTCTTTAAAATAAATTAAACAAATTATGTTACAAAAAAAAAAGATAGCACAGATTTCTTAGCGGCTAGCATCAAAAATAGCAAGGGACTTTTAATGTGGAGATCCTCTTTTTTCAGGGCGTCTTCGTCCACATGTTTGGCCAGTTTGATTAAGATATGTCAGACCTCCCTTAACAAGGTTACCTTAACCAAACCAAACTGGTAACATAGGTGTAAAATCCCAATTAGTACTCATGAATATTAGAACAAAACAACATAGGGATAGGAGCAGCCTGAGGGCATTGGGCCCATGCTATAAGCACTGAAGTCAGCATGAAAACAGAGCCAACACTAGGGTTCACAGCCAGGGGAAAGCCCCACATCCTCATGAGCTGTCAGAACATTGCAGTCATAAAGTGGAGATGAAGTGCTTCACTGAAAAGGGCAGGACATGATACTATAACATTCCTTTGTAAACCCATTTTATAAACTGGACCTCTACATCTTCTTTCACCATGCAGTGTCTCTTTATTGTGTCAAAAAAGTGGTCTTGGGTAAATATTGAGAATGTTAACCCTGGTCTCCAGTGTCCAAGTCATGTGCTTTTGTGTGATCCACCCCACCCTCCCAACACTTTTCACTACAAAAAAGCTTAGCAGTGAATGTAAATCACTGCTGAAAATCAGTTGCATATGAACTTATTTTGTATAAATGCTTGAAACTACATAATCTTTATGTGCATTGTTTACGGCGGTTGTTTTCAAACCTCAACTAGCTCACATTGGCATCGTTTCCCAGCATGCACAACGGAGCATCGCCGAAATCCTTTGAATATGGCTTCCACTTTACATCTTTAGGAAACATTCTTTGGCATTGCTCCACATTTGTATTCCCTGCAGGGAGAGAAAGGAAAACACATGAACAGACAGTTGAACCGCTTCCTTCTCATAGCTGATGTGCTGTTCCGTACCTTTTTGCACATGCTGACTTGCATGACAGCGTAGTTGATGAGCCCCTCCCGCAGATCTTTGTCTTTCTGCTCCTTGAAGCGCTGCATATCCACCCATGCCTTCTCAACATGTTCTCTGTAGTAATACAGATCAAATGAATCTCACACTTTTGGCAAATACATTATCTATAATCTTGATCATAACATTCTTTTGAAGAGGCCTTATTGTGCTTTTTGGGGTTTTACCTTTCCTGTAGTGTGTTATATAGGTTTATGTAAATGGTCTGCAAAGGCTGATTGAAATCCTCACATCACTGTTTAACCCTTTCACTTCTGTTATGGAAATTGTGTGATCAAATGTATTAACATTGCTGACTGTAAACTGTTCCTCTGATTAGGTCATAGCGTGGGAGTGATCCTTAAATGTATGTGTGGTCAACAGAGGGGGCTCGTCCAGTTTTGTCTACTTGAGTAATTTACTGTGAGGCGTCCTCTCCGGGTAAACTGTGCACAGCCAGAGACCGGGTCCTGGAGGCAAAACCTCTCCCAGTAACTGATCGCAGGGAAGAGCAGAAGCCGCCTGTAGAGGGGGTATCACAGACTTTCTCGGTACGACATTTTTTCAAGGGAATAATAATTTCAAAAAGAGGAGAAAAAGTGAGAGCACAATATTTGTATGTAAAATAATCAAATTAAAAGTTAACTCACTGAGGGCTGACGAGCTAATTAATGTTTCTGTACGTTAATCGAGTGTAACTAGGGTTATTGATGGTGTCTGATGCACACAATAATTCACGACGTCGAAACAGTTCTGATAACTGTAACAGTTCTGATAACTGTAAGAAAGCGCTATATTAGTAGATAAAGGCCTATGATAAATATATATATATAAGTGATCACGCGTAGTAATAATAGTTATGAGAACATTAAGATAATATCTTGAGTAAAACATTGTATTTTCAATATATGTAGGCCTATTGTATATTTGTATTAACATTGAAGTGAACTAATTTCAGGTGCTGTTGATTTGACTGATTTAGTGTATTTAAAGTGGGATTTGTAGTTATTTTGGGCAATTATATTTCTATATTTGTATATAAAAGATAAAAAATGGGAATGTTTAATGGTAAAGATGTAATTTTGGAGTTTGAAGGGTGTGCAAAGATAATATGCGGCAAACATGGTGCTTGGACGTGTGAATATTTAAATATATGGGTGAAAAATGGTTTTCCTGACAAAGGCAGTTTGAGTCTAAATCAGATAGAAAAATTAAGACAGGGTTTAGAAAAAGTAGAAAATCAAAAAAAGAAAGGAGAACAGGGGGGTGGTGTCATCTGTGACGGCCCCTAGGCCTTAGACTCAGGTCCCTGGTTAGCAACTCCCCAAATCAGGAGAGATTGCTGACACCTGATTTGGGTTGACTGCTCAGCTACAAGTATGGGTGCCTGAGCAGTCAGTCTCTCTCTCCTCTTGGGTTGCTTGGCTCTACTGGACCTTGGTTTGTTTGTTCTTTCTTTATATACTGAAGTATTATTTAAATTATTTGAAGTATTAAAGTAACGTGTTATGGCAGGAAAGTTCAATCTGGTATATTAATTTTAATGTCACCTTATATATTCGTTCTTTGGTGTTACATTTGAAAGTACATTTTTAACTGTTTAAATAATAGAAGAGGTTTTCATATATTCCTGAAACAATGGTCCCACTACTTAGTAATACATACATTAAAGGGCAATAGTCTTTTCTTCCACTTTTTCATGTGTACGTCAAAAGGGTGGTTTTATGAGGGCTTTGACATCTGCTTTGCAGTTCCCCAGCAAGGAAGGGGCCCTAGAGTCTCTAGCTTCCTCTGCCTAATTGCTAAAACCCGTATTGATTAGCCCAAAGGGAGATGTGGCCTCAGGATAACACAGACAGTTGAAGCCTTGTAGAATTAATGATTATCTCCTACAGACTCCAAAAAGAGGGCCTTGAGACCTTGGGTCACCTCAGCATTTTTTAACAGCAGTAATGAGATAAAGGTCCTTTTGAGCTATCAACTTAAATGTATTCATTCCTAGTAAGCTGACTTTGGGTTGAAGGGAAGTTCAGGGAAGCCATTAAGCGATAGAGAACAATTAACTTTCTGTTAAAGATAAACATGATACAGATGTTTGTGTGTGTTGGAAGATGTTTAGGGGGAATGAGTATGTGTTCCTGTCAAAGCGTCCCGCTGTTCAGGACTCCCAAATCATTGATTTGGGGGATCTGGCCTGAGGGCAGAAGGGACAGAAACACACGCACACACACATACACTGTGAAGCAAACGAATGGAATCAACAAAACTGACTTAACTAACCTGGCGATCAGCCGCCAGAAGGGAAGACCGACCCAAAATGGAACGGCTGGGCCCAACTCACTGTCCTAGGGCATCGGCTCAGAAGTGAACTCCTGTGTATAAATGTTGTGATCATTTTTGAAGATCGGGCGCGCTTGGTTTTTGACTGGCCGTTCCCTGAGACATGTCTCACAGACGGTGGTAGAACCTGAAGCCACGGACTAACTCCTGCAGAGCGGCCTTCGTGATTCGATGATGTTATTTGTATGTTTTACCAATTAAAGGCAGATTATTGTTTAAGCCCTTATCCTGGCTGCTTTGAATTTTTTCCTTCTTTTGAGAACCCGCTCATATAGGAACGGCGCGGAGCAGCAGATTCGTCCCCAACAATACTGATGCATGTTCACACACCCACACACTACACACATTACTGATTAACTGACTTCATAGTTAAATTTAGTTCTTTAAATAAAATGCGCACTTCAATTGGAGGAATGCATGTGTGGTCCTCCTTTCTTTTTCCGTCCTTGAGCCCAGGCGTGACACTCAAACTCAGTGTGCTAGGGTCCTTCTAGATAAACTGGATCGCGACCTGGAACTTTCCCCTCTGGGTCTGCGAGTGCAGAGCCCCGACCGCTCCTGATCTGGATGACGCACAAAAGGGCTTCCACAGAACTCTTCATTCTCCTCCGCCAATATGATAGGCCAAAAGCTGAACTCAACGACAAGGCTGTATGCAACACACCAATGCTGAGACACAGATTACTCTGGTGCAAACAGTCCCTCAGGGAAAGGGTGTGAAGGCCCTCTGGAACCACATGTTGTTGACGCATAGGAGGGCGCGACTTTCCAGGCTTGGAAACAATACGGGACAGGAAAGACAGACAAAGCCCCTTGTTGGAAAATTCTTAATCCGTAGAGGGGATGGTCAATGTTTTCCATCCCTGGTCCTTCAAAGAGAGGAGAAGCTATATAAACAACCTGCATAACCCAGTTTTAGGTTTGGGAAGGACATTTGAAACCTGTCCTTCACCTATGACTCGCCTGCCTGGAACAGTAATGAAACAATGTTAACTGAAGAATTAACGGAAAAAGATAAGATAAGACTGGAAAGCGTTTGGAGACGGCAACAGCTTCAGGCTTTTAAACAGCAGATTCAAAGGGGCAGAAGAACATCAAAGTAGAGGAAGAGCAGAAGGGATGTTTCCGCTGTGGTTCATGGAACATTGAATTGAAGATAGGTATGGGAACTGAAGGGAGGAGTAAGCAATATGAAGAAGGTTGGGACTGTTTTCAAAGCCTGCATGGTCACAGAGTGAGAGGAGGTCGGGAGCGCTGGGGAGCCTTGAACCAGAGAGACAAGGGAGGCGAACTGGAAATGAGTGAGTTTAGCAGACATAACACACTTACTCACATGCAACAAAAGGGAGCCACATTCAAAGAACTTGAACTGGCTTGTTAAATATAAAAAATGGTTTTATTCCACAAGAATTATAAGGCCCAATCAAGCGCAGTCAATTACAATTAGCAGAAAAGAGAGATATTATCTTAAAGTAAAATTGAGAAAATAAACTTAAAACACAGCTGTGGACGTAGGAGGCAGCAGGGTAGAACACATTATTATGATCTTTTTCATCATATTGACCAATTATTACTTTTAGAGCTTTTATTACATGTGTGAACTTGGAAGTGTTTTATTTGTATAAATATTGATCTAATTTGAGATTATTATTATTGATTTATTTTTTGTTATTTATTTTTTGTACTTACTTATTTTGAGTGAGAAAAAAAAAGGGAAAAAGGGAG
>NW_011369945.1:6115318-6118794 GCF_000735185.1 Notothenia coriiceps
TGTGTGTATGTGTGTGTGTGTGTGTGTGTGTGTGTGTGTGTGTGTGTGTGTGTGTGTGTGTGTGTGTGTGTGTGTGGAGAATACATCTGAATTTGTAGATTTTCACAGTCTTCATTACTCAGTTGTACTCCCTCTGCGATTTTAGGCAGCTTCAGGCTCAGAGTCAGCGGTCTCTGTGGTCCCCTTCCGTCTGTTCATCTGCATCACACACACACACACACACACACACACACACACACACACACACACACACACACACACACACACACACACACACACACACTTACACACACACACTCACACTCACTGTCATCCTCCCCGGACTCCCAGTGGCAGAAGGCTCATATCGCCCCTCTGTTCCTGTAATCCAGGCCCAGACTCACCCGGGCAGTGACTTCACAATCTGGCTACTTACACACACATCCTGCAAGCAGACCACAGGCGTACCCCCACCCAAACACATGCAGAGGGGGTCACAGGGATTAAGGGTGGGACAGAGGATTTATAAAGAACCAGACAACAGAATGGTAGAGTGGTGACCAGCATTAAAGCAATAATTAGATTTTCTTTAGACTATGCATAATGAGACGAGAATTAGATAAGAAGATCGAAGCCTCCGTCATTAATTATAAGGTAAACACTGAGCTATCGCTGGTAGCAAGTCACTTTAGCTTAGCATAGACTGGAAACAGGGAGTTGACCAAATTCAATTTAGGACGATATCTTGGTCTCGACCAGTATCCTTGAGTGCCTCTTGTTGTGACTGCTCCCAACCGAGCACGAAAGCAGCACTATTATGCCATTTCAAGATGTTCCAACTCATTGAATACACTATAAATCAAGGTACTTCATAAAATTGATACACAATCCTTAAAAAATCCAATATTGGCTTTAAGCCATATTTCTCATTGATTTGCAACATTACCTTCAATGGTTTAATTCAAGATATCTGAAGTGAAGCAGCTGAACCTTGCTATAAAAAGCCAACTCTCTCATTTAAATGGTCTCAAGGTATATGAAGCCGAGCCATATGGACAGTAGAGGACAGGGCTTGTTAGGTTAATATCTGTGATTACATCAAATCTAAACACAACACATTTCAATGAATAAATGGAGCTAACTGTTATATGTAGATTGGAGCAGATTACAGGTCCTAAAATGCTGCATTGACCTTAAAGCCCCGTGTGTCACTAATTGCTAATTAGCTGTGCCGTTTTGTCTCACGTTAAGTGCGCAGCATCTGCTCCGAAAGATGGGAAACCCTCATTCTTGTATTTTGAGTCTTTCTTTATAACAGACTTTGCAGAAACAAACAGCCCATAAAAAGCAGAATGCCGTGGAGTCACTGAAGTTTTTAGCACACACCCTCATCTTCCACCTTCTCACGTACATCACTGAGTAATTTATTTCACACAACAACAATCACACTTTTCTGGGACAGAAGACTCTCTCTCTCTCTCTCTCTCTCTCTCTCTCTCTATATATCACTCTCACCCAAGGACATGCAGGCTTATAGTGGTGCATTAATAACGGGGGCCATTTTAAAACAAGACGGGGAAGCACGGAGCATGAAGGGTAAGACCCAGCAGGCCCACTGCCTTTTAATAAATTATTTATTTATTTATCCAGCGACGCATTACTCATTCTCACTGTGGTGGACCAAGCCCCTTTATACACTGTAAGAAATATGCCTGCCTTAACATAATTCAAACTTTGAAAATAGTTAAAGAATCAATTTTAAATAAAAAAAATACCCCATTTATGCCGTACGTTATTATAAGCCACGACTCACTTCTTCTGTCAGGTGTATTTTTAAAAATGGAGATATCTCGCTTAATGCGTCATAAGTCAACTTCACCTCAGAGTCAAATGAGTCATGCTTTGAGCAGATGCTACTTTCATCATGGCGCTGTTCCCATGGAGAGAGTCATAGGCGTGTGTACAAGTCCGAGCATGCATGTGTGTGAACATGTGATGAGGCTTTTTGATTTGGGGCTGTGATAACCACAACTAATGGTTTAGAGATAGAGTGAACCCACATCTCCCACAGTTCTGCTTGTTGTTTTATTTTCATCAACCCCTGGTTTAAATGCTGTTTTCATATCTATTTTAAGGCTGCAGAGAGTACTTTTATCGAAGTGGAATGAGTGTGGTCTGCCAGCAGGAAGAGAAAATGTGTTCATTAATTAAAAACTGCAAGAGAGAAAGAGGGGAGATGAGGAGCTTCAGAAAGGGTGCCAGCGTGAGAGAGAGAGGGAAACAAAAACTTAAAGTCTTTGGAGGGGGGGGGGGTCTTGTAGCTCTTCCAGATAAAATTGTTGCTTTGCTTCTTCTCAATGTCAGAAAGAGGATAGCTAGTTTCCTCACAGCTTTTTCATCCTCTGTGTCTGCAAACGTCATGTTTTTGTTTGAATCCATTGAGTCTAAAAGCATTGCTTTTCTATGTCAAGTTAGTGGAAAATCATTGATATGATCTATCAGACCTTCCATCTGTCGAAATGTCATACTACTTTTCCTCAGAGCTTCACTTCGAGTCCCACCTGCTTCTCAGAAACATATATAAGAGATTGCATAAGATAAGAGGCCATTTTAGAGAATAGTGTGCGCTACATGTACTGTGGAAGTATATTCAAATGTATTCTTGGCTGCAGATCAACACCATATGGGCTACTTACAGTCCATTAACTATTATATAACACATCATAATAATGAAATATTCATTCTAATTATAGTAATGAGTTAAGGATGGCAGTTCCTGAGTATATCATCAGTTACACCAGATTTGGGTGAAAGCCATATTCATGTCATTCTAAATTCAATTACTCGGTGTTAAAAAACGAAACACGGTGAATTCACTGGCACAACAAATCAGAAAATAGCTTTTGAAATGAAAGCACTCTAATATCTTTAGATCAGGGATGGGCAAATAGCGGCCCGCGGGCCGCATGCAGCCCCAACCTCCTCTTTTTGCGTCCCTCAGATTAATTTATAAACAACGTAATTAATGAAAAAAAAAAATATATATATATTTTTTTTTTTTACTTGTAGTAGGCCTACTGATACCGTCCACTAGACTCCTAGTTAGGTCGCGAGCTGCGTACATGATTTCAAATACCACAAAATAATCTGTGACGCATTTGTGTGCATTGTGTTTGTTTCCTGGGGAAACCCTCACAAGAAACACCGGCTGTTGTTATGCCTGCTGTGACGTTAAGTTGCCTCTTGTAATTATGCCTTTACAAGCTTCAAAGTTGTTTTTATCATCTGAATTTGGCGAAACAAGTTTAATATTCTTAAAACCAAGACTTTGTTTATTTGAAATCAGCTCAAAACAAACTGTCACGGACCCTGCCGTGTTATCTATGACTACTACGCTTTTCATTCATAATTTCAGTGGGAGGGAGGGGGAGTGGTGCTGAGGAACAGCAGAGTGCGGGCTGACAGGTGTCTGTGTTGATATTCCCCTTATTGTGGAA
>NW_011369945.1:6118839-6128510 GCF_000735185.1 Notothenia coriiceps
TTCTCTCGTTAGCGACAGTTCCCCAATGGTTAAATCGTTGTTTTACGTTCGTATAAAGTGCGCACTAAATTAACATTACTGTCCGCAAAGATGCTTACTATCGCGCTTCATTGTGTATTGACTAGATCCAACATTTGGTATCTTAATAGGTCACTAGTTTAGCATATTCCGCCCGGTTGTTGGCCCCGCTTGTTGGCCTCGATAGAACCACGATTTAGTCGGGCCAGAAAAAAGGGTGAAAAAGTAGCCCCGGGCCAAAACTAGGCCAAGTGGAAACGCAACCAAAAACGGACCCCGCACGGCTTGGCACGCTTAAAGCGAGCTCCGCGCTGCAGTGGAAACGCGCCATTAGACATTTGTCTCATGAATCTCATTAAACTGTTTTCTGATCAGAATTTAAAGAGAAAAGGAAATTTCATCAGAAGTTTTATTCCATGAATCATTTAGCATGTTTTCTCGTTTCTCTCGTCCCATACGGGATGTTCTTGATGGTCCTGTCAATCAACGCTGCTTTAGTCTCTCCTCGGCTCCTCAGCTCCTTCCTTCTCTATTCAGCTACTCCATGTTCATCTTTCTTCTCCTCTGAAAGACTTTCCCTCTCATCACTACTGACTGCAGTGCCCGCCATGAATCTCTGCGGTGTTACTCAGGAATATAAATCACTGAACCTCTCCACAGCTAATAGTCATCGGACACCAGTCCATAGCCTGGGCAAGGTAGGGAAAGTAGGGCCATGAACTCCAGCTTTGGTTACATTCCCCTCAAACATGACGAACAACCAATCTAACTGCAGGGTCTAGGCTTTATTGTCCATCCATACCAGTAAAGTGGCATTCTGTGTCCAGATGAGTGCAGGATTGTGCTGACTGCTCTGGATGTCAAGCGTGTTTCGACAGGCAGAATTGTTGAATCAGGTCTCTGCTCATGGATCCATGCTGACCTGGAACTCAACACCACAAACGGGACATCCGACGGTGTCAGGCGGACAGCAGCTGAGGAGCATCTTGCCTGGCCTCATCACTCTGTCCGGCATTCCTGGGATAACACTGGAGTAAGTCAGGGCTCAGAATGAATCTCTGGACCTGTCAGAGAGCTGAATGTGCCTCACAAAGAGACAGCTCTGTCGGCTGATGTTTGTGAACTTTCACTTCAGGTTGTCAGGCTGACTGGAGCATGCATGCGGTTCAGTCCTTTATCTCGATTTAGCCAAGCATATTCGGTTACTCATGCTGTGATGCAAGCATGTGCAGTTAAAGGAAAAACACTCTGAAGCCTTGGACACCTTTGTCCATGTTGTTGTGTTATTCTTATTACTGAGAATAACTAGCAACAAAGAGTATGTTAAGATCACAGAAACACATTGGTAATTTGCTCTGTCCAACTCCTTAGGCAATCATTTTCATTACATTACATTAATGTAATGTAATGTGGTTTGGTGATAATTGCACAGCTTTTGTTTAGGTTTCTCGCCAGTAACTATTTGTAAACCGAGCTTTCTTAATGTCTCCTGTGGATTCATTCTAATTTCTTTCAAGATTTGTCGAGAGTATTTGGGACATTATTAAAATGGAAATTTCTAGGAAGTACTAAGGAAAATAGTGAACATTATCAAGCCAAATATATCTGTTGTTTGTACTGTAAGGTCATATTTGTGACTTAATTACCAGAGATACTAAAGAAAGCTTTTCCTGGCAGCAAAACTCAGTTGCAACTTGTGTGCTTGGGTGTGTGGCATGGCTGTGTGTTATTAGTGTGTATCAGGGGGATTCAAAGAGATCCTTGTTTGGGTGAGTGGGTGGGTTTGGGTCGTGGAGAACATGTAGGTTTGGTGTGTGTGAAGGAAAGAGAGAGAGAGACAGAGAGAGGGAGAGGGAGTCTTACACACGGAGAGGGGAGGGGGGAAACCGCCTCTCACATCTGGCTCGCCATGTCAGAGTTCCAGACTCACATGCAGAAGTTACGTTGAAACATTGCTGCACTTTCGCCCTTCTTAGATGAGACGGGCAAAGGTTTGAGGAGGGCTGAAATACTGGAAATAAATCAGTCTGTCTTCAGTGGGTTTAAATCCCGGGAATAGCACTTCATCCGCCCCCGCTGGTGCAGGAAGGTGACGCAGCGCGAGGGGAGCTTCTTACCAGGTGAACTGACGACCATTGCGGCAGCCAGACGCAGCAGCCGGTGCGCGTGCTGTCCCAGCCTGCCGGGGCTGTTCTCAGTGGGAATAAAGGAACGATTGAGGAATAACGGTTGTTGAAGGAGCGCTGGGTTTAAGTCAGGGAATATGCGTCCGGCTGCACCGAAATGACAAGCCAGCGAAGGTCTGCCAAGCTGCAGCTGCGGCGGTCGATCAGCGAGCAGCTGCGGGACTCTACGTCCAAAGCCTGGGATCTGCTGTGGAGGAATGTCCGGGAGAGGCGGCTGGCAGGTCAGACAGCCAAATAAATACAAGTGTGTTTTTATATGAGGAAAATGCTACTCTTTATTTTAATGTTGACTGACTCAAGTCTGTCAAATAGATAGGCAGCATGAGTTGTGAACCTTAAACCACCCTATAGTGTTTAAACATTAAATATGATATGGTCTCATGGATCTGTTTTTTGCTTGTCACTGGAGGTGATAATTTCCCCGCATTTATATTTGTTTCTACAGTCAAACAACTTCACAGAATAACATTAGATAGTTAATCTCAGTGTGTTGAACATAAACTGTGTGTTATGCTCGTAGCGTCACGCGCAGCGCGCTCCCCGATATTTTGGGAAGGTCATTGTCAAATTTAGTGCTGAAAACAGCGCAGGCATGTGCTGTCGAAAGGAGTCAAGCGGGGGCTTTGGATGCCAATCGCTCAGCATTTGTTGTTATAATCTGCAGAAAGCTCTGTTTTTCTTATAGCATTTTCCAAAGAGCGAGGGTGCATTTCATATCTTTGATTTCGGATTTCATACAAATATGCATGGAGTCAAATATTCTACCCTACGCGCCAATGCAGCAAGTTTGGGGGGGTCAATCGGTTGCTCTATATTTACAGTGGCCTGGATGCGCAATCAGACCTCTCTCTCTCTCTCTCTCTCTCTCTCTCTCTCTCTCTCTCTCTCTCTTTCTATCTATTGATAAATCTATCTCTCTCTCTCTATCTATCTCTCTATCTATAAGNTCTCTGCATCTGTCTCCTGGGTTTAATGTAATTACCGAGATGTCTGGCTCTTAAGCAAATTAAAAGATAAACATTCCCACATTCAAACCCTCACAAACCACCACAGGGCACAATATCGGTCAAAGTCACTAACCTGTCAGAAGTCTGCAAGTGCAGAGCAGTGATAAATCATGTGTGACCAGCAATAGGCTTCTCAGGCATTGTTAAAGACCCTTTTAATTATTGCATGATGGATGATGAAAATGGCTTTGCCTTCGTACTCAATTAATAAGAGAGGAATATCAGTCAAATGGAGCATCAGAGAACACCTGCTGCCCCAGTAATCCTCTTTCCCCTAATATCTATCATCCTCTCCTATAGCAAAACCCCCCCCAAACCCACAGGCCCTTCTCCACCTCCCCCTCCCTCACCCACTGCTTAACCCATCAGCTCTCAAGGCACACAGTTCACATCTGTCTGGATCATATTTTAAAATGGGGGATCCTTAAAATGTGCACATCTGGCCTCAGCATTATGCTGGTATTCAGACATGCATTTTCCACTCTATGAATTTGTCAGAGGAATGGCATATTCCATAAGGTAGTCCATGTTGGGAGCTGGTCAGATGTTTTATATTTTAAACTGTATTTGTCTTGGAACAATGAGTTCGGGCAATAAATAGAAGGACAAATGCATATAAAGCAGAGGGATTAGGTTCAAATAACATAAATCGCAACATAAGTCAAGTTTTGCAATAAACTGTAAGTGTGTGTGTGTGTGTGTGTGTGTGTGTGTGTGTGTGTGTGTGTGTGTGTGTGTGTGTGTGTGTGTGTGTGTGCCCGCAGAGAGTACATAATAGCACCTGGATTTAGATGTAATCCCAAAGGTTTTTAGGTTAGCAGTGGGGGTCGTTTGGGTCTCGCATTGCGTGTGGGATTTGTGAGTCTTAGTTGCTTTGGTTTGTGTGTGTATCTGTACGGGGGTTGTTATTAAACATGGTTGCAGATAAATTAGTTAGCCTAAATCTAAATCAATACCTTGAATCTTCTCTTTAAAAACTAGTCATTCATATAGTCATCACTTTTGGTCAAATATTGTGTAGTTGAATTATGTTCTGTCAGTTCTTCCTGCTGGTTGATGTTCTTATCAATAGCCCTGAATGCATTTGCAATGTATGTACTTCAGCAGTCCTTTTATATACTTTCATAGATTATTTATCTATTCAGACTGCATCAACAAACTGAAATCTCATCTTTGGTTCAAGCCTTAAGCAACATTCCAAAGTGTTGTCATGTCTCCCCTGGTTTAACACGCAATTATATATACAGTTTCAGAATTTGCAATATACTGCTGCATTTATTTTTAATAAGATAAGAAGTTGTAGTAGTACACCCATTTGTTTACTCTGTGCATAGACACATTTTAGTTATTTTTATCTCTAGCCTTAGATGCTAAGGAATGGGCACTATGGGCTGCCTATCTAAGTCTATAGGTTAAAGAGTAAAGGTGACCTGCCTTTAACAGACAGAGCCCTTGGAAATACCCTGCCTGGAGCTCAAACTGTTCTCCTTTAGATACCTTCCTGAAAACATCCTAAAGGTTGGTTTTTAATGTGACCAGCAGCATATTTCTAATTTAAACTCAGAATCAGTTCCTGACCAGTTCCTCGCTTAACAAAACCCTGCACCCCTGCTTATTTCTTTGTGATTGGTTAACACTATATTGCATTGCATTGCATTGCAGAGATTGTTGGTGCTATAATTCACAAGCAATTCACATAAGTATAAAATTACAATAACAGTTCCTTCTTTTAATATAAAACTAATCAGACCTCAACACACTCTAAGGCAGCTATGCAAGTTTTATTGTGAACGGGATGATGACAGCGAGGACTTGCAATTTGTATTCAGTGCTCTGATTTATATTTTATACACTTTACCAGATAGCAAGGCATTCGTCTTGATATTAAAGGTCCACTTTGTCAGGTCTTAACAATATTGTAGGGGGAAAAAAGTAAAGTCAGAAGTAGCACAATTTGTGAACAGAAAAGCTGGACAATATATATAATTTGTATTTGTATATATTGTCCAGCTTTCTGTTCTCTGTCCCCAACATATTTGATTAGTCTTTACTATTTCATAATTTATTTTAACTGTTTAGCTTCTCTCGTCCTATCTTGGTCGGCTGTAACTGACACAGAGAGATGGATATTATATTACTGTCCGCTTACTACAGCCCTGCCCTGTGCCAATCCATTTACACACATCTATTTAGCTCGCTATCACGTCACCATGTCAGTGCTCTGCATCCATCAGTGTATGTAGACTTACTGTACATGAAGAAGTCATTAGAGAAAATTAAGTTTATCTGTCCTAGATTTCCTCAAGAGGGCAGTCTAATCAATTGAATCACATATTTTATATTTCAAAGCTTCAAATGATTCACTCCTGCAATCTAAAAATGCTGTAATACCCCTCTGCTGTTAGGTCAGGTGCGTGTGTGTTTAACTGCTGACCTGAAGTTGACTTTGATGTGACCTACTTTTCACGTGCACCCCCCACCCCAATCTCTCACCCCCTGCCTATTACCTCCCTAAAATGAATTAAAATGACCCGAGCTAAACTGCAAAACTAGGTTAAAGTATGAGCTTCCCTCCTTCACTGCATTCCATACATTTAGCCTCCAACATGGTCGCTGTGTGGCAGCATTCAGTCACACATTTCAGACATTAGCATTGCTTACGTCAACGATATGTGTTGCTATCAAGAAGCCCAAGCAGGGTATGTGGGTAGATCGGTTATGTTAAATGTCATGCGGTATGAACTTGGTTGATGTGGATTGAGAGAACTTTTCTCAATGGCATTACAACCCCACTCAACTTTGCTAACAATAGGTTTGCTTCTACATACATTCCTCAGCGCAGTCTCACACACCCACATGTTCCCCATTGTTCTGCCCTTTCCTATGTCACATCAGCATAAGACTTTGATTCTATAATTTTTTTCCAGGCCTATCCCAATCTCATCAGATCTCTCATCTTAGATACACCCTTCTCTCTAACAAACACATTTTCCCAGAGGCATGCACCAAATTGTGTGTTTGGCACAGCATCAGGAAGCAGGGCAGTGTTTTCCGAGCTCTCATGTCATTGGCTGGTGCTCATGTGGCCAAAATAAAAGACCCTGTGGAAGTAAGACTTTGTGAGTCTTCTTTCCATCTGAGCCTCAAAGTCAGCAAGACAAATATCTGTCACCCGAGTCAGGTGGTGTGATGAAGTTTGTGTGTGTTTGTTTGGCCGCGGTGAGTTGGAGGGAGGTGGCTGGTGGGCGGGGAGCTGATTTGACTTCCAGTGAGGGCTTGTTCGATGCAGGAATTCAGAAGGAGTGCTCACACAACAACTCATCAGTGTGAGAGAGAAGAGGAGTTGTTATGTTATGGAGGCTGTGGACAGCAGTGTGGATGTATTAGCAGTGAACAGTGTGGTAGACGCCGCAGGGAATGAAGAGACAGCAAACGACGCTTTGGACTGTGCGGATAATGAAAACGGAATAGAAACTGCCAAAGATGTGGATGTGAGGCGCAATGCAGAGAGCGCTGACAGTGCTGAGGACAGTGCTGATGCTACAGATGGCAGGACTATAGAAATCAATGACATGATAGACAGCATGGATCAAAGTGTCAAGGGCGAGAGTACTGACTGCGAGGGTGACGTCGACAGCTCCAATGAGGATACGTATCTGGAGGCCATGACACCTGACGGGCATGACTACTACCTGAGGCTTGGAAAAACCCCCCGGCGGCGCTCTGCCCTGCGCCTCTCACGCATCTTAGCCCGCCAGCAGCTGCTACGGAGGCTGGCACAAGGTAGAAGTAGAGAGAGTTCTAGAGAAGTGATAATGCGTTGGTTAGGGATATTATAGTGTCTGTTTCCCTTATCGGTTGGGTGTTGTCATGGAAAAAAACACAATCAATTATACAGATTTAATCAACTGATGTAATTTGATAGTGTTAAAAACATATCATTTTATTTAGGTTTACCAATTGTGAATTTCCCTTGAGTTGTTTCTGCTTCTGTGGACAAGCTGAATGGTGTGCAGATTCAAACAATTAAAGCTTTAACAAGAGAAGCGTGTTAGTTATGACAAACCCAAATAGAGCCTCTATACTGTACGTGAGATTCAGTTTTATATTGAGGTATTTTACAACATTTGACTAATTCTTGAGAGGTTTACACAGAACCAAAATGAATGCACCCGGCTTTCGGAGGCAGCCCATCTATCATCTGTTTCATCACACGTTTTTATTGGCAGGAAAAACACTCCAAAGTTTTGCAACACTCCCACGTCGTTCTGGTTTTCATCAGTTGGACATACATATGGAGCCACCTCTTCTCCAAATATGTCTTTCATAAATCTGAAAGAAGTCATAACAAACCCTAAAGGGCTATAGTGTTATTGTTTTTGTCTATGTCCTCCCTACCCAACTTGTATTCCATCGCTATTTCCTCGACTTCCTGTCACATGACTCATGTTTCCCTGGGAGGGAAGAGAACATACCGGTGTTCACAAGGAGGCTTTTGGCTATTCTTATGCGTGTTTAGTTGATCGTATATGAAGTCATTCTCCCCTGTATTTTGAGTTTTTTCCAGGTGCAATGTTGGTGCTCGTAAAGAGATTAGCTAATGTGTTTGTTCTTGTTTTGATTTAACGTGGCACACTACTCTGTTGTTGTACGAAGGAGCAGGAACATGTCACGTCTTGTGTTAAGTTTTTATTTTTTATCCCCAACTGATCATTTGCGAATAATTTGGCGAGCCAAATCTTGTACGAAGCACTGATATGTGTGAAGATGAGACATGTCAGCTGTGGCAGAATGTAGAATAGATGGAGAAGCAAGTTTATGCCTGTGCTTGTTTTGGATGATGTTATCACTCATCTAACTTTCACTCCTTGCCTCTTGCACTTATACTTTTCTTCTATGTATTTCAATCACAGTCCCTCTCTCTGTCTGTCTGTCTGTCTGTCTGTCTGTCTCTCTCTCTCTGTCTCTCGCTCTTACACATACTCTCCCGATTGCATTCCACTTCTCAGCAGCTGGTAGAGTCTCAGTCAGACTTAAATGAAAAAGAACTCGGTGACCTTAACAAATCTGCAAATGAAAGCTCCAAAAAGAAAATGATTATTATTATTTTCCTTATGGATTCATGTGCAGATAATTTTCTCGGTTAATCTTCTGGTCTATAAAATATCGGAAAAAAATTAAATCCCACTTTAAAAGTCAGAGGTGAAGTTATAATCCGCATAAATTAAATCTAATGAGATTTGAAAAAAACCCAAAGAAATCTCAAAATTTGAGATAATGAAAACTAACGGAAACATTTGTTATTTTTGCAAGAACGATTACTTAAGGACTTCATTTCTTGTTTAAAATGTGCAATTTAAAATGGTTGGTCATTTATTTTTTGTCAATCAACAACAAATTAGTCAGTCAATCTTTGCAGCTACCACAAGAACCACAAGGTTTTACTGACCAATCCAAGCTGAGGTCTAAAATGTTTCAATGCTGTCAATAACTGCTCAATCAATGAATGTCAAAATGGATAAGATGCAACACATACATACATCATGTACCCATAGCCCGAAGCCATTTTTCTCCAGCTGACCCAGAAATCAGGTTCTGGTCCAGGCTCTCGTCATCTCACGCCTAGACTACTGCAACTCCCTCCTGGCTGGTCTACCTGCATGTGCCATCCGACCTCTGCAGCTCATCCAGAATGCAGCGGCTCGTCTGGTCTTCAACCTTCCAAAATTCTCCCACACTACGCCGCTCCTCCGCTCCCTTCACTGGCTTCCAGTAACTGCTAGAATCCACTTCAAGACACTGGTACTTACGTACCATGCTGCGAATGGATCTGGCCCTTCCTACATCCAGGACATGGTTAAACCGTACACCCCAGCACGTGCACTCCGCTCTGCATCGGCCAAACAGCTCGCTGCACCCGCACTGCGAGGGGGACCCAAGTTCCCATCAGCAAAAACACGTGGGTTTGCTATCCTGGCTCCAAAATGGTGGAATGAGCTCCCCATTGAAATCAGGACAGCAGAAAGCTTACACATCTTCCGGCGCAGACTGAAAACTCATCTCTTTCGACTCCACTTCGAGCGATAGAAATACTAACAAAGCACTTATATACTAATAAAGGGCTGGCTTATCTAAAGCCAGTTGAGTAGCACTTGAAATGTTTGGCTCTATGAAACCTGATGTACTTATATGATTCTGTTTTGTTCAAGGTTGTATCTTCCTGGTCGAATGCACTTATTGTAAGTCGCAGTTGGATAAAAGCGTCAGCTAAATGAAATGTAATGTAATGTAATTTTGAAGCAAATATCTCACACTGATAATCCTGATGGAAAAGCACGACTAAAAATGTTGTTAAGTCTAACGGAGACATTTTCAGATACAATATCTGACATGTCTCAAACTTCCGCCGCCTCACCTGTCACCTTTGTCCCAGCGAATAACTTCTGTCAGCTGTCAACAA
>NW_011369945.1:6128677-6163189 GCF_000735185.1 Notothenia coriiceps
CTCCCTCCCTCCCTCTCTCCCATCACTACTCCTCCGCCTCCTTCAATACTTTTTTCCCTTTGTGACCCTTAAACATGATGGACTAAGTGGTTTAGCTTATGTGGGAATATGGCTGCTTTCCAGGCACTCTGTGTGTGTGTGTGTGTGTGTGTGTGTGTGTGTGTGTGTGTGTGTGTGTGTGTGTGTGTGTGTGTGTGTAGTACAGTATAGTCTTTTAGAAAGACTATGACTGCTCAGCATGCCTTTATAGCTTCTACAAAGTATTAGTTACAGTATCACGTATGTGTCCCTTATCAGTGCTTTTATCTCACTTTCAAAATGATTTGGAATATTTAATAAACATGCATTTTAATAAACATAATTACAATTTTGAAAATGATCCAAACATGTTGTTTTGCGCTTCTGTGTACCAATTATCCCAGTCTCTCTGACATGTTCAGTGCAGGAACTTCCTGTTGCTGTTCTTAGCTCACATGCCGGTCTAGTCGCCTGGGAAATTCAGAGCAGGAAATGATGTCATGCAAGGCACTTCAGGGTCCTTGAGATCCCGCACAAGGCAGACATAACACTGAGAAAAGGCTGTCACAAAGTCAAGGTTACTGGCTTCAGATGAAAGAGAGGAAAGAAAGGCAGAGGCACACTTTCAGAGAAAAGGCTGTGAGGACATTGGGGTGCTTGTGTTATGTTTATTACGTAATATAGCTGGCATCCTTGTTATATAAGGAACTACCTTGCAGTCCCTTTGTCCAGCTCATGGACGCACACACACACACACACACACACACACACACACACACACACACACACACACCATCTGTCTACCTTCCCTGCTGTGTGCTGCTGCCTGTTGTCATATATTCTCCAAGCAGGAATGCAATGACATGAGTGAAGGAAAAGCACAGTAGGCAGCCTGGATTAGCTCCGTCCCACCATGTGTATTTGTGTGTGTGTTGTGGCCCGTTAATAACATGTTTGTGTACTAATTAATCTCTTGATTAAATTCTGCACAGATGAATAGGGGTGCTTTGTTCGCATGCTGACAAGAGCTTTGCCACTTGGCACCTTTGTGCATAAACACACAAGAGGCATTGCAAATTACACACGCACAAACACCCTGCTGAAGCACGCTGTTTAAGTATATAAAACAGGGCATCCAATGTCTTCATATCTATGGGTTTCTTTTGAATGCATCACTAAAACAAGCTGTGTTATGTAGGTCAATAATTAGTAACATGATATGCCATTATCCCTCTTTTGTTCATCAATAGGAAGTAGAGTATTTGCATTGTATAGGCCGGATGCTGCAGCACAGTACGAAGCAAACAGCCAGAGCTAACACGTGTGCTGCTTTACAGAATGTCTGTTCTTAAAGAAGAACTTTAGCTCTAAGATCATTAAAATATGAAATGTGTTTGTCTAAATGATTCTGCAAACACACTTTCAGAAATTCTCGAAAACATTTACATATGAAAACAATGTGTCACAAATGGTTTTTTAAAAGGAATCAGTTATTTCATAAAACAGCTGGGCAGTATTTTCAAGAGTTAGTGCACTAGAGAGCATTTATGAGACCACAGTGTATGTGGGTTTGACTCAAAATAAACTGCAGCGCAAATGTTCATATACACATGTCAACTTGTGCAACACTGTGGCTCATTGATGTGTTTTTAATGAACAACAATAGAGGTCGGAGGCACAGAGGAATACCCAGGAATGATCAGGCTTTGACAATCCCGTGTGATGTTTCAGGCTTTGTGGTTTCTCTAAAAAAAAGTTGATCAACTTCAGAATCTCATATACAGTCAATAAGCGGCTGCTGTGGTACGTCTTCCTCCCTGTGGTTTTCCCACAGGGTCTGTCCATCTCAAGCCCCGCCCCCCCCCCCACGCTGTCCGCCTGTCTCATCCTTTTTGCATTCTCTGACTCACTGGGGGCAACATCTGGACTGTGCTCAGTGTCTGCGGTGGTGTGTGTGCGTACACGCTGCGTTCTCCCACACATTGCTCTTCTCGGCAGTTGTGTACAGTGAAACTAAAGAAAGAGGCCGAGGTCAGAGTCTCCTTGCAGGCCTGCCGGTAGGTTTCAGCTGACATGTGAAGTTAGCGTCCACTAGTCGTCAGTCTGGGAGCTCAGGGGGCTGGCTGATGCAAATGCCAGATACATTAGCCAGTTCCTCCATGGACGTGAAGGGGCAACGCTGCTGACGACAAAGACCATGTGGAGTGGGTTGGAGAAGAAAGAATGAGCGGGTTTCAGTGAAAGAAGCAGACAGATGGATGAGGAAAGTATTTTTGTTTAGAAAGAGATCCTGAGAAGATGGGACGAGGTTAAGGGCAGGAAAGAGTACTGAGAGAAAAGTAATTTAAACATAAGAAGAAAGGAACATGAGTGAACTTTAAAAAGGAATATATAAAAGATTAAACAAAAGGGAAAAGGCAAGTAACTAAAACAGAAGTGAGCGGAAAGAAAGGAGTTGAACGGGAAGAGAGAGTTGTAAAAATAGAGAAATATTGTGTGTGGATCCTAGCAAAGCAGAAAGTGCGAGAGGAGGTTCAGGAGAAAATTAGAGGGAAGAGAAAGCTTGCATGGGGCAGGCTGGAAGAAAGAGGCAGAGTTGTGAACACAAGGGTTGGGGAGGCAGCGAGTCATTGCCTCTTGATGGAAAGCTGGATAGCAGCGAGTGGATGTGCCATGGGATGGAGAAATAGAAGCATGTCAACACCCGCACCATGAGGGCTTCAAGTAAGTTTTCAGTTCTCTCTCTCTCTCCTCTGTAGTCTCTCTCCGGTCTATTTTCAGAGTGTTACAAGAACAATTGTTCAGGATCGGCCCTGGTGTTGCTTCACATGTGATTTAGAGAGAGGAGTTATGCTGAGAATGCTGGAGAGGGATGTAATTGCTGGATTGCGGTGAAAGGATCATTTCCTCTGACCGTTCTCATCTCTGATGGTAGAGACGGAGGCTTTTTATTGCCCTGCTGAACTTTGTCCCCTGTGTTTCTGCGGTGCCTATCCCGTTTACTGCCAGATCCTCTAAAGGAGTCAAGTGAGTGGGAAAGAGTGGGTTTTGAGAATAGATATATAAATAAGAGCAGCGACTGCAAAATAATGTTTTTGCTCAATTGGAGGGCCATTTTAAAATCATTTTCTATAAATGTATGCAGGCGTTTTCATATTTTTTTATAATTTGGTTATTGTTCTTGCAGTCTTGTAGTCCATCATGTTTACACTTCCTCTTTAGTACAGTTTTGTGCGTGTGTGTATGTATGTAGCACCCTGTTGCTGTTGTATGTATGTAATTGTAACATTTAAATATGTTTACACTGCTTTACTTTTAAATACACATAGTTTCACTGGCACCAAGATCATTCAAATGTCTCTGTCAGCACAAAGTTCTGCAGTGCGGTTTAATCAGTGTCTACTCATAAAGCAACCTATGCACACATGCCCACGCACAAACACACACATGCCCACGCACACACACACATGCACAAATAGCACAGTGCTGCAAGTTTAGCAGTGTTTGAACGCTACATATACTGGCGGAAAAAAGTAGTAAAAAGAGTAAATGCCTGTAAAACGTCTCGTGGAGCTGGCAGCAGCACCGGGTGTGGTGCCATGTGTAAGCCTGTTAAATGAAAGCATAAACGGCTGACATCTTACTGCTGGTTTATCTGAGTGAATATCATTTGAAAGTACGGGATGGTTAACGTTAAACTGTGTTTCCTTTGTGGCTCACTTCCAGCCTGCCCAGTATCATCATTCCAGTGAATTCCCTGAGGAAAATGTAGATCTGGATGTTCCTCCAATGTATGTTAAAAATGCTGAGATAGGGATACCAGATGATTACATTGTGATGCTTTTCGTTCCTTTCTTTGCCTCTGGATTTATCTGTACTTATGTTTGGATAGCAGATAATTAACAGCACATAAAGTTGTGCGTATAAAACACATCAGTCCACTGGAATTTAGAGGGAAATTCAATAACGTTTGGCCTTTCCGTTACAGAGATGTTGTGATAATGTGTGTTTTCAGTTGTTGTATAACAGGGTTGAACCATATATGCTACACAATCAATAAAATGAATATTTGTACGTGTGCACTCAAAATGCCTCTTCTGTTTTGCTGTTTGTTTTACAGAGATTGAGGCTAAGGAGGCTTGTGATTGGTTAAGAGCAGCAGGGTTTCCACAGTATGCCCAGCTCTATGAAGGTAACACACACACACACACACACACACACACACACACACACACACACACACACACATACACACACTCATGCTTTGCTTCCCTGAGAACGGCTGTGAGTACCAGTAATATGGGGTTATGGATGCCGGCCTCTGGGACTCTATGGCTCCCGGTCGCACATGATGCCTGCAATCTGCCACCACACACAGGGATTCACCAAAATAGTCATTTTGTCATTGGCATTGTGTGGAATTCAAGTTATTTTGGTGTTTAAAAATGTGTTTGCATGTCCTGTAAACTTCCTATGCAGATTACAGATGTTAAAAGTGGCAGCAGCGGTTGTGCCATTGTTCTGCCTCCTATCAATCATCAAATGACAACTCAACGTCTTGTTTTTTTCTGCCTTTCTCACAGACTCCCAGTTTCCAATTGACATTTCCTCTGTGAAACGGGACCATGACTTCTTGGACCGTGACCTGGTGGAGCCACTCTGTCGGTAAGCACAAACACACACGCTCAAACTGTATTTAACCCCCCAATGCGCATGCAACCCACCCTCAAAATCACAGATTCCTTCTGTCTCGTCCCCGTGGTTCTGCACTTGTCCCTGCGGCCTTGTGCTTCCCGCCGATCATTAGATGTCTGACCCCGACCCGTAATGAACCCCTCATCCCTGTCTCGTGCTCAGACACCCTCGGCTTTGATCTGGTCACCTCCCCTCCCCTCTGCCACGCTCTGATCTCCCATTCAAAGAGCAGAGACCCTCAGGGGGCCTAAGGGGATGAGGGTAATATAGAAGGAGTGAGGGGATGCCAGTATATTTTACCAGATGGCTTTGAGTGTGTTTTTAAGTCCATTTACACACCTATGATCTTTTTGTTTTACATCTCCCATTCCCCCTCCACATCGAGTGTTCCCTGCTCGTAGCAGCATACCCCTTATCTTTCTCCCTCTTCCCCATTACCCCCGCCTCTCTAATGTTCTATGGTAGAAGAGGGTGTGGTAATTATAGTGTAAGTGATTCCTTAACACTATACTGTGAGACAATATGCAGCAAAGCCCCTGAGAACTGCCTCAGAAGCTGTTAAACACACTCTCTCTTGATCGTGCATGACTCTTAAACACATTAAGGATTACATGCTGCTATATGCTTACAAGATGATGATGTGTACTGAGCATATCGTTCTAAAGTCTGGATATATTCAACAAGAAACAGTTGTTTGTACCATCATGCAGCAGAACTCCAGAGCAGGGATTGGAAGTGAGTGGTGATGGGTGACAGGTGAAGGGAGGTAGGAGGCAAGTGGAGGAGGAGGAGCCAGCGGTGTTTCACGGGAGATATGCTTGTTGAGGGTGAGGATCAGTCCCAGCGGAGTGATCCTAGAGAAGGAAAGGAAGGAGAAAAGGCAGTGTGGGAGAAATGGATAGAGAGAGCGTAATGAAAAGGACAGAATTTAAAAGATTTAAAAGGAGACAGTGGTAATGATATGTGAGCGATAAGAGAGGGAAAATAGAAGACAGCTCATAAAGAAACAAAAACACAGCATCAGACCAAACATATACATATTTAAAAGCACTGACTGTTTGTTTATCTTGCAGACGGCTCAACACTCTGAACAAGTGTGCCTCCATGAAACTGGATGTCAGCCACCCCAAGAAGAAAGTAAGACATTTTATTTCAACTGTGAGCCTTAATCTTCTTAAAAATGTGTTTAACCGTAGTTTATCAGCAACCATAAATAGGACCATGTTTCTAGAATATCATTATGGAACTAACTAGCGTGTTTACATTTGGTTCAGTTGGTTAGCGAGACTTCTGTCAATCAAACTGGATCACTGAAAAGTGTAGGTTAGTCCAAGGTTTTCCAAACAATGGACATATATGTATGGGATACTTTGTGACGGATGAAATCCAGTGTCGAATAATGCTCTTCTCTAGATATTTCTATAAGTAGTGCTGATGACAAAAGATATTTAGATCTCCAAATGTTCTCTACATATGACACGTTTGATTTATTTGTAGTTATTCCTAAATGGTCAAACAGGATTTCTTTAATTGTCAAGACAAAGAGAAGATCAGTGAATTGTAAACCCATAGTTTCTCTTATTTGGTGCTTTATGAAGCAATTTCTTGACCCTTTATACCTTTATCATTCCATAGGGTGATGACTCTGATGAAGATGACCCATTGGCTATCAGTAAAAGGTGGACGTTTGAGTGGAGCAGCCGACGTTGGTCTCGCCTGCATGACTTCCTGTTGGACAGCACTGATGAGACCAGCCCGACAGGACAGGGGGAGGGTCTGCTGCACAGCACAGTGAGCAGTGAGAGTCTGCTGACAGACCTCAGCGAGCAGGAGATCGCAGAGATCTCCTCCCTGCACAGCGAGGACTCCGCCTCCGCCTTGCCTGACTCTTTATCTATGGCATCTCTCTCCGCTTCCTACCAACCACCAAGGGATCTTTCACACTACAACTCCCTTCCACTCAAGAGCAGCCGGCATGGGCAAGGAGGGCGGAGCAAAGCCAAGGAGTTTTTGCGTCGAATGGAATTAATGCGCACTTGGGGGCCGTCGACGAAGCGGAAAAGCTCAAATCGCAGGCCACCACTGGTGATCAGTGGGCCGGTGTTACATGGCGAGGAGCCTCACGCTCTGCAGATGCTCCAGTGTACTCCCATCAGCCAACTGGAACACAGCCTTCAACAAATTGATGGTGAAACTTCCCCTGTCTCTCCTACCAGTGATTGTAAAGACCAATCCACAGTGAGTGTGAGCCCCAGCACTGAGGCAATGGCGCCTGTTGGAAAGGAGTCTGTGTGTAGAAAACACCTCACTGGGAGCAAGAGAAGCAGCATGTATCTGGAGGATATGGAGCTGCCTTCTCAAGGTAAGAGGACTGAAGGGCAGAGCCAGTTTGGCAGAAACCAGTTCCGCTCTTATGAAAACCTCCTCGTTCACATCCCCAAAGACCACAAACCAGGCACCTTTCCAAAAGCTCTATCCATAGAGAGCCTGGTGCCTTCCCCCGATGATGGGAAGAATGGCTCCAAGACACATGCCCAAACGTTTCCATCCAGCAATGGCCTGGGGGGGCCCTGGTCTGGTAAACCCCTGTCCAAGCCCCCCTGCCCTGGAGCTCCGCGGGGCAGCAGGGTGAGTGTTTATGACAACGTCCCGGGATCACACCTTTACGCCAGCACAGGAGATCTGCTGGACTTTGAGAAAGAGGACAATCTGTTCCCTCACCTCGATGACATCATCCAGCATGTCAGCGGTTTGCAGCAAATAGTGGACCACTGGAGCCGCAGTGTGCTGCCTGAGGATGAGACAGGGGAGGGGGAGGAGGAAGGGGAAGGGGAAGGCAGGACCACACCAAGTGAGGGAGAGAGAGATGGCGTGTCCTTGAACGACACTGATTCAACAGGAACCAGCCGCGAGAGGCGGGACTCTGGAGTCGGGGCCTCCCTGACAAGACCACGGTTAGTAGCTATTCAGGAATAATGACAACTTATACAAAAATGGCCAAAACAATTATAATACAAACCAAGTTATGTATATCCCATGAATTAACATTATAAGGCCTTTACATTGACTGAATCTTTCTGTGTCTCTAATTCTTTACTGATATTTTCTCCACATCCCAGGTTACGATGGCCGAGTTTCAGAACCTCTGATCATCTCAACCAGCCAGCGTCTTCTCTGCAGATCAGCAGCCAATCAGCAGGCCAGCTCAGCCTGCTGCAGAAGTTCTCTTTGCTCCGCCTCACCGCCGGCCTGCTGATTGGCTGCTGATCTGCAGAGAAGACGCTGGCTGGTTGAGATGATCANACCTGGGATGGGGAGAAAATATCAGTAAAGAATTAGAGACACAGAAAGATTCAGTCAATGTAAAGGCCTTATTACATTACATTGCATTTAGCTGACGCTTTTATCCAAAGCGACTTACAATAAGTGCATTCGACCAGGAAGATACAACCTTTAAGAAAACAGAATCATATAAGTACATCAGGTTTCATAGAGCCAAACATTTCAAGTGCTACTCAACTGGCATTTAAAAAGCCAGCCCTTTATTAGTATATAAGTGCTTTGTTAGTAATTTTATCGCTCGAAGTGGAGTCTAAAGAGATGAGTTTTCAGTTTGCGTCGGAAGATGTGTNAATGTCAAATAAACATGGCTGGACATGGTGGGCACACACTCTACCACACTCATCATCCATATATTTCTCCACAATGTGGCTACTATGTCAGCTCATAGTTTGTGCATTCATTCAACATTCAGAACATTTAAAATACATTTAGACATGACGAAGCTGCTGAAACATTTGTGCACACTTCTGGGCAGACCGTTTGTTCCATTCCAACTAAGGAAGATATTCCCTGTATTTTGCAATGGGCTCTGTTATTTTAACTGCTACTATTTATTAGCTGAAAAAGCACACTTTGCACCAACACCTCCACAAAAGCCAAAACACTTACTCAATCCACTGATTCTGGCTGTTACAATGGGTTCCTACTTGATTAAAGGTGCCACTGTTGGTCAAAAGCTGCCTTTAGTTTCTCAGCCACACACTATAAGCCAAAAGTGGCAATGACCTACAAACACAGGCACATCCTTGTGTTGTTAACGAACACTCCGGTTTGTTTTTATTATCCCCGAGAGGGAAATTCTGTTGACAAGCGTATACATGACGAGAAAGATAATGAAAGCATAGGCTGCTCTTTCTCTCTCACACTTCAATAATTGTTTTCTGTCTATCGCTCCCAGGTCTGTACCCAAGTTTATGAAGCGCATGAAGGTGCCAGACTACAAAGAGAAGAGTGTGTTTGGCGTTCCCCTCATCATCCATGTCCAGCGCTGTGGGTTTCCGCTCCCTCTGTGTTTACAGCAGGCCCTCTGCCACCTCCGAACACACTGTCTGGACCAGGTTAGAGAGAAAAACAGCATTTACAAGAGTCTGTACACTTCCTCTCAGCATAGTGCTCATCAGTGGTGGAACTAACTAAGTACACACTAAAGTACTGTACTTACATGTTATCCTACCATACAATGTTCTGCTTAACTACATTTCTTAGGGAAATAAACATGTGTAAACATTTGTCTTCACATTAATTAAAACATTAAATGAGCTTATACAATAAAATGCACTAAACTAGTAGTTTCAAATATCTTCAGCTTGTTACCCATCAAAAAAGTAGTACCTGGTTGGCGGTAATTTAAATTTCAAATATGATATTATGCAAAGAATTGTCTCTTGTATTTTCCATCTTCCTTGTTGGCTCTGAATAATTACTTTCTTTCCGTCTCAGGTGGGATTGTTCCGTAAATCTGGAGTGAAGTCTCGTATTCAGGCTCTGAGGCAGCAGTGCGAGCTGTCCCCCGACTCTGTGAACTACGAGGACCAGTCAGCTTACGACGTGGCCGACATGGTCAAACAGTTCTTCAGAGACTTGCCAGAGCCTCTGCTAACCAGCAAGCTGGGGGAAACCTTCCTGCATATTTACCAGTGTAAGTGGACTGTTCAGAGCTTTGATAAGAGTAACGGGTTGTTGCAGCTGTCGTCAGACGTTATCATAAGATGTAACTGGGAAAGGTTGTTTTTATTCATCTTGCCTTTGTGAAAATCTTTTTAGCAAACTTTATGTTATCTGTTTGAAATTATCCAAAATGTGATTTAATTTTTATTAGAGTGAAATATATACAATTCTGGACAACATTAGGCAAATCTGAAAGCACTACTGACTGTTTTCAGATGTATTGTTAGGACATGTGCATACAGTATGAGCACCAAAACAGTACATCAAAGATTAGAAGTTGGCATTTGTGACTTATTCTTCAATCCGTAATTCCTCCTCACTTCCTATTTTGTTTTTTCTTTAGATGTCCCAAAGGAGCAGAGGTTACAGGCGGTCAGGGCGGCCATTTTGCTAATGCCGGATGAAAGCAGAGAGGTTCTGCAGACGTTGCTCTACTTCCTGCGTGATGTCACTTCCTTGGTGGAGGAGAACCAGATGACGCCGATGAACTTGGCTGTTTGTCTGGGACCTTCGCTCTTCCACCTGAGCATACTGAAGAACGAGATGCTGTCACCAAGGTGCGTTCACCAAGAAGACACCGAAGAACTTCCACTGTGTTATTATTTTTGAGAAACTTGGTTGACAACCTTCAAGAACTGGAGTAATGAAGCATGATGATTTACATTCTGTGTTATTTCTACACCTCAAGGTCAATCCAGAGGAAGTACACCACGGGCCGCCCCGATCAGAAAGACCTGAATGAGAATCTGGCAGCCACCCAGGGCCTGTCACACATGATCAATGAGTGCCATCGTCTCTTTGAGGTCAGGATTTATGATTTACAGCAGGGTTTGATAGCTAATATATAATCCAAATATGGCAGATGAATTGCTACATTTACGATTGTTTTCATAAGAGCGAAAAAATGATAAGTGACTGACAGAAGTTGAGCAATTCAGTGTGTTGAATACATATACAGTAATGCATGGCGGCGTCTGAATATGTGACACATAAATATGTAAAGAAGAGTGATATTACCACTGCCTAGTATAGGCCCTCAGTATAATTGGGTTTAATGATCTTATTTCTGAAACCGTATACCATACTGCTCCGTGAGAGAAAACCTTTTCAAGGGCTGAGAAAAATACACTTGATAACAATTGAGTCTTGAGTTTAATGTGATTTTAGTGGAGTTTTTATAAGAGCAAGAATGTTTGAACTGCATACAGTGTGTCATTCTTTCAAAACATAAAATGTAACAGTGTTGGAGTTTCTGGTAGGAAAAGGATATCGTAAAGGAAAATAACAAGTGACGTTAAATTGTTCCACTACTGTAGAAAATCTGTAAATCTTTGTCGTCTCAGCACATATTGTTCCAATGGAGGGTCTAAATCTGTTTAGAGTGCTTAGTGCTTGAGCCTGAGCTGCTGTTGTGCCGCCTTTTCCCCAGATCCCAGAGGAGATGGTGACCCAGTCTCGCAACTCCTACATGGAGGCTGAGCTGATGGTGCCCCCGCTGGAGGAACTGTGCAAGGCTCACATGGAGGAAGTGGATGAGGACGAGGAAGAGGAGGAAGAGGAGGGATCCTATCATGCACATATAGAAAAGCTGGTCCAGAACCTGCTGGAAGAGGCCAAAGATAAGAGCAAAGGCTGGGTGTCTCGCTCCACTAGCGACAATACAGAACTGGCAGTTAAAAAGGTATGTGATCATTGCATTTTCAAAATAGAATGGGATTTTGGAGGGGAAGGAGAGAAAAAAGGAAGAAAAATAAATATACAAAGAAAAAGTAATATTTTAGTCGATTTTTCTATTATTATATTTTCTCTTGTGAATACCTTGTGTAACACGGTCATTCAGTTCAGAAAGTTTTCCACTTCAAGCATAACTTAAGTGGAAGCCTGTTGTTTACTCAAGAGGTTTATTGAGCCAAATTTATAGGGAAATTCCACTTTTTTAAAACACAGCTCTGTGCCTACTGTACATGTTAAAAGATATATACGATCAATCACGTTTGAGCTCTTTTTGTACTCTGTCACATTAAATGTAACATTCATATTGTGTTTGTGTGTAAGGTGGGAGATGGAAATCCTCTGAGGCGGTGGCGAGTGTGTGTTGAGGTGTCTGCAGCTCCCACCGAGGTGCTGCAGCGGCTGCTGAGAGAGCGCCCCCTGTGGCAGGCTGAGCTGCAGCAGGAGAAGGTTCTGGAGACGCTGGATAAACAGACAGACGTTTACCAGTACTCCTGCCACAACATGGCCCCTGTACCCAGCTGTGACTATGTGGTACTAAGGTGAGAATGACTGAATTTAAAATATGCATGCTTTTTGTGATTTGGAATTATAGACCAACAAAATTGTTTTATTGTTCAAAACTACCTGCTCAAAAATGCCCTTAAATACATAAATCCTTATATGTATCATACCATACGGTGTAAAAAAGCTTGTACCATTGGTTGATTTGATCATCGAAAGTAAATAAATTACTTATAAAGCTATAAGTGTTGTTTAAACACCAGAAATGAATAGTCCCGTTTTAAAAATGTGGAAATGTTGTAAGTTCAGTATTTTGGTTTTGATCAGACAAAATTATGAAAATTCTTCTGTTTCTCATGTTTTATAGACCAACAATTTATTGATAAATCAAGAAAAATCATCTACAGATTAGTTAACAATGAACATGATGTTAAGCTGCTTCCTGATAAGAATACATTACTCAACATGTCTCACAATCCCACATGAAATGTGTGTCTGCAATAACTTTTCTGTCTCTCCGCCCCCTCAGATCATGGCGTACAGACCTGTGTAAAGGCTCCTGTGCGCTGGTGTGTGTGTCTGTCGAACATGATGACAGCCCACGCATGGGAGCAGTGAGGGGGGTGGTGCTGGAGTCACAATACCTCCTTGAGCCATGTGGGACTGGGAGGACCAGGCTCACACATATCTCCAGAGTGGATCTCAGGTGTGGGCAGACTTCAAGTGCCTTCAAGTGCTCATAGTCAGGCTTTTAACAAACATTGCATTGATTAACATGCTTTATTTTCTATTCTTGTCACAGGGGAAGATCTCCAGAATGGTACAACAAAGCATTTGGTGACATGTGTGTAAATGAGGCCCAGAGGATCCGCTCCTCTTTTCACCCGCCTGACCCGATGAGCCCAGAGCTGAAGAATTGAACCCCAGAAATCAAGCTCTATCTTGGGTCACACTGCCAGAGCAGCTGGGCCTGAGGACCAGTGAGGATGGGAATCATCACGGCAGAGGACTGGAGTGTCTTTTCAAGCTGCTGAGCCACACTGAACTTAACTGTACCATAATGTATTTAGATACAGTCATTCTCACACAGAAAAGGGAGTATTTCTGTCATGTATTCCAGTAATTATACAGAACAACATATCACTACTTATTTATATAATAAATAATGACTTTTGGTGCAATTTTTTTTGCCCAAAGAAGAAAACTCTGGTGTCTAATTCAAGATATGAAACAGCTCATTTGATTCTCTTTGAATAGCCATTGAAGTTTCATATAATTGAATCATAAACATTTGCATTATCAGGGAAATGAGAATGTGCACATAGTTAGTATTTCTTATATTTATTGCTCTGGGTTGTTCTTCCAAATCCTCATTTACTTATCCAATGTCTTGCCAAAAAAGATGGCCTAGAACACATTAATTTCATACCGCAATAACAGATCTTATTGTGCATAACCTTTAATCCTACTTGAAGTAGAATACCTATATTTGTATTGATTTATTTGAGAACTCCATCTCTTTAAAATGCAACATTACATGTTAGACACTTTTATCCAAAGCGACTTACATACTCAATACTGTGGACAATCCCCACAGGAGCAATTTGGGGTGAAGTGTCTCAGGGACACAACGACATGCTGACTGTAGTGGGGTTTGAACATGTGCTCCCTTGATTAATACCAACGCACTAATCCACTGCGCCACCCCCCCAACATAGCCTGCCAGTGGAATATACAGTGCATTACTAATTGGGAATTTGATTGTTTTTAATTCTCGTGTTTTATTGAATAGACAAAAAAAAGGAAATCCCCATTCACCCTGTATCTGCTTTTATCCTAAATTACATTTAACAAAAACTGTATGACTTACAAATGCACATTTGAGACTTGCGCTTGATTATGATCAAGCCTTAAACAGATGAATCCTAGTGCTCTGAAGAAAATCCCTGTCTCTAGGAATGACCAGGACTAGTACAGTATGGTTGCATGTCAGCATTTTATTGTGAAAAGTGCAGTTGTTCAGGAAACACAGACACATGTGGGATCTGGATCACAGAAAGCGCAAACATCCATCAGGTCCATCATTGTGCAGTTATGGATACATTGTGTAAGACATCACTGTTATTTTAGTCCTGTCACTATTTTCAGTGTTAATATTATCTACATGTTATTTTAAATTTAAATATTGACATTATATCAATGTATATTGTATTACTTTTTATTTGCTGTCATGTTATACAATGTCTAAGACATTTGACCATTTCACTGCTTCTGGGAAGCATGTTTGAAATTGTGTGTGTGAGTGTGCGTTTGCATAGATGTGCCCATGTATCTGCATTTTAGATATATATACGATACAACCTGTATTGTAAATACATTTGACGCTTTCTGTGCCAGCAGATAAAACACCATAGCTTTTCAGGGTCTTCCTATCATATTGATATGCTGAAATGTGAATTTTCCATACACCATCCTACTAAGCAATATCAGACTGAAGCTTGCTTCTTTGTTTTTAGCTGTAGGCATTGCTATGGTGTTGCTATGATACAATATCTCTACAGTGCCACCAAAATCCTGTGTGGATGCTGTTTGCTGGGAAACAGTTTGGCATGTGTGGGTGTTTGTAAATATGTGTGTATGAGAGAGACTAAATGAGTGATTGACTTTGACGTGAGCCCTCGGCTGTGTGGAAGAGGCTCCAATCTTAGCTGAGTAGCTGAGACCAGGGTGATTTATGCTTGGTTATTTGTGACAAAGTGACAGAAAACACAACAATTATTTTCTGAACAAAGAGAATAAAAAAAATCTAAGAATTAAACAGAAACATTGTCTTCTGTGTAAATGTTCTGCAGTCTATGATTTTAACAGCAAATACATGTACATCGCACAAAATATGTTCCTTGTTATGTGCTCTTTAGTCCATTGAGTGGTGCTGTTGCCCCACTGGAGTCTGAAGGTCATGAAACACTGGTAAATGTTTTTTTTTAAAGATAACTAGAGTGTATGAAGATCATCAGGGGGTTCTCTCTGTTGAGATGTTCCCCTTTCTCCCTCTGCGTCCTTCCAATGGATGGATGTTAGAAACTACCAGCTCGGAATCAATAATCAATCCCATTTGCCTAATTAGCTGTGTTAAATGGGAACAGAGGACAGTGAAGGTGTTTTAACACACACTATGCTCACCTAAAGATAGGTGTCTGCTGTTTTTAAACAACACTGAAATGAGTGAAATATTGCTTTAACTTCCACCTCATTAAACATGTCAGTGATTTTATCTAGAAAGTAGGGCACACTGTTACAGCTCCTGAATATCAATGATTGTCTGCACTGTGGGTGTACTCTAGTTCCACTACTCCATGGAGTCTGACAAATGAGGAACACCATGTTGCAAATTACACTTTGAAAAAAAAAGGATTACTGACAGGTTGAATCAAGCATTGACTTTTTTTCCCAACCAAATCCACTTAATCCCGGAGAGGTAGGTTTTCTAAGCAAATGTGGAAATTATGGAGATAAGGGCTGTGCAAAAGAAAGTGAAATTTGATTTGACATTTCTGGCTCTTAATGTTCTGATACAATCCAGAGGGATTTATGAAATCCTCAATTTTGTTGTTTGTTTTTCAGACAGGGTGACCCTGCTAAAGGATTTGAGGGGGACCTCTTCTGGAAAAAAACAAGAAGTGCATGTCTATCCAACCTAGTCTCACGGCATTTCGTATTAATTAATTAAACATTCAAATTCAGCCGATTTTACTATTGTCAGTTTCTATTTGGAATAAAGCCATGGATGTACAAACGAATCGCTGCAGTAGGCCTATACTCAATTGACACTGAAGAAAACTTGTATATTGTCGAGTTATAGTAGGCCTAAACATTCCCCCCTCTTATTTCTAAGCGGAGTCCTCGAAAAGTGTAAGTATCTTAATTTTAAGATGTGTTCTTAAGCCTGTGTTTTCAGAATTGACCCGAATAAAACCCGAAAATGATTAAATGCTAATCTCACAAGCCCAAAAGTAAACATGGCTGCCAAGTCAAATTGAGTTTTCAAGAGTTTTAGTCTATATCATTTAACAGGCCTAACATTTGAGGCTCGGAACCCTTTGAATATTAAAGGCTACAAAATGCCACTGACATAGTATGCTACCCTTATGTCCCTTCACTCAAAATGTCCAACGCTCATGCCATTTTCAAACATGTTTTTAAATTGTAAGTTGTGCCTAACCAAATATTACTTTTGCTATTTGTAATGCCTTTTTTAATAGGTTAGTTCTTTTTGTTAGTGTATTTGTCTAGGTTATGTTAAAACATACTTCACTCGGCAAGATAGTTTCTTGTCTGTGTTGTTCAGAACATTGCATTACATTTAACAGGCCACCATAGTCGTTAATAGTTTGCTAATAAATATGATGGTCTTTAAAAGAACCTCTTATGCACCATATTTTAAACATATCTTTTAATTAATAAGGACTAGCTCAAAGGGTTTAAATTAAATAACACTTTAATGTCTGATTCCTGAATGCAGAACATATACTTGAGCAAACTTTTCTATACTTTAGATATCACAAAACAAATGCGTTTTTATCTTGCTCTCCTTTTATTGTCCTTGTGTTTCTCTTCTATCACAGATATTAGAAAATGATTGTAGGAGTAATTTTGACCTGGCCTTGCTTATGTAACTTTCTAATTAACAGACCAAAATAGCAGTTTTGGAAACAAGATATTTTATCTCCAATCATGAAAGAGAACAACAAGATTACAACTATCCGTAGAACAGAATTTTGTAGTGGTAGACTTTGAATGTTTGTATTAATGTCGTTGCTCTTTATCTGCAACACATTCACACTATAAAGCAGGGCAGGGAGACAGGGACAAACAGATGTATCTCCTTTGAGAATGGCTAATCCACTGTCTTCTTTCAGACAACCATGATAAGGTCATTACTGAATCAATTATCCAATGAATGAATTATTGATGAGACCATGTTGCCATTGGTGTGTACAGTCTTAAGTGTATGCTCTGGTATTGGCATACAATAGCCAAGAGTATGCACAGTTAAAAATTAGGGAAGCATGTGTTTTAAACATTTTAAAAGAAGGGATATAAAAAAAACTGTCAGTTAATTTCAGTACAGGGTCGACAGCTGCAGCTTGTTAGTATTTAGATCTGTTTTTCAGCAAATGTGAATTCATCACTGCTGCACAGTCTGCTCCAGAGGAAAAAACAACCAAATGTTTTGCCATAATAAGCACAAATATCTGTGAAGATGTGGTACTTTGTTTTTAGTGTTACATATGTACTTGAGTTACCAAGGTCCCTGATCACATTTGTTACTGTCATAGCTGAGAAGTTGAGCATGACAATGGAACATTCTTTATAAACCTGTCTTTTAAAGCCTTGTTTGTATGGAGGTGTTACACCAGCATAGAAACCCCCAGTGAATGAAAAACTGGACACTTGAATACATATTTGGGGTTATTATAACAAAATGTGGACGAGGGCATATTCAGTGCTCTTCATGTTAATATTTTTAGTTAGAGCTGGTTTCTGAAAAAACACTGCATGCCAGCAGCGGACACTTTTATCCAAATTGCTTCTGTAGTGCGATAGATAACTGATTTGTCACAGCATTTGATGGAACCCCTTTTTCACAGCAGGGGTAGATTTGGACTTGTTATGGCAGTAAAAGAACAAAGGGAACTAATAACATTGAGGAGGGCTCCTTTGCTTTTACTGAAGGTGAACCATATCAGTGATTCAGCATGCATAAAACGATGACCCTGGAACAAGAAAAAGCGAATAGATATACAGCCATTATTCCGGTAACATCTGATTTTGGGACTGAATATGCTGCGAGAGAGGTCTGTTGGAGGTCGGAGCAAAATTGGGACCATTGCCTCAGAGTCTGTGCCTCTCGTGTATCACCGTTATTTGAGTTTATTATGCAACTGATTTAATTTGTTCAAATACAACTTTAATGTCCCCTTAATAGACATAAAAGTTAGTTCAACAGTATACAAAAAACATAAAATAACATTGAAAAGACTCATAACATAACATTGGCAGATATAATTAAACAGCAGATACAAAAGCAACACATTTCATTCTCAATAATCTTTACACAGCTATCTTTAAAAAGCCACTTACTGCCGTTCTGAATATATATTTATGATCCTCTTACCATCTGGTTGAACACATGTTTTGTCTGTTGACTGAAAAATCCAGGTGTCTAAAAGGTTCATATGTCCTTGCTCAAGCAAAAAAGCAAAACAATATTTATGAACTAAATTGTACATACTTGAAAACGGATACAAAATGTTTTTGGTTCAAGCAAGAATATGACTTTGAGAAATTAAAAACCCCCCAGTACAAATATATTTTAATGGCACTCAGCTTTTTTAAAAGATTGCCACATATTTCTTTTTCAGAAAATCTGACACTTGTCACATTTCTGTGATTGAAATGTACAAAGGATACATGAAAGGCACAGTCTGAGGTTAGAGCAGAGTGTGTCATTGCTCAGTTAGTCTGATTGTTTCTAGGAACTTTCACAATGTGCTATATATTTATAATTCAGTTGGAGTTTGTGTCTGGGCACCTGATGAATGAGTCCAATATTCACTCTCTTTTAGCTCTGTCTCCATCAATTCCTGAGGGAAATATCTCGCCCTTTAGCTGCTAAATACTCCCCTTTGTTCACCAGCTAGTTGAAAATGACTGCACACTGACATATACCAAATGTCCAGACCAGGGGGAGCTTCTGTATTAGAAAAGCGACGCTTTCCTTCAAGTTGCTTCTTGCTCTCATTGGCCACCTGGTGGCAACTCTAGTGGTTACAAAAGAAGGCGGATTTGAAGCAAGTCTATCAGAAACTGTCTCTATTCTCACTTGATTAATACCTCAGTAAACATTTTTCTAATGAGTTTATGGTCTCAGTTGCTAGTCTTCTTTAGGTTCATTTAGGTAATTATGGTCCCATTTATAATGAAATATGTGATAAAGCAGGGTATGCTTGTGAACATTGGATTGACAGGTCGCTACATCCATGTTTTCAGATCTGGGTGCTGTGAGTGATTTTGTCTTACAACTCAACCCTTTCACATTGTGTTTTCAGCTTACGAAAGTAGGATTAAAATATTTAAGTTGCCTAAAAATATCTCGATCAGTTGTACTTTAATCCTCCCTTCGGTGTCTCTGCTTGTTCCAAAAAAAGATGACAAACTTGAGGCCTCAAATTGGTTATATGTCCACTTCGTACATACAATATATGGTTCTCCTGATACCATATACACTACAATGCGTGTGTGTAAGGGCTTTAACTCTGTCCCTTTATAATTCACTAATTAACCTAAACATAACTTTGAATATGGAACACATTTTTGTTATACTGTTTAACAAAGATAGCTGTGAAGAACAACTTTCTTCCACTGCCTTTAAAGCTATCACACTTTTGTATTGATTAAAATGTCCAAATAACTCATAGTAGATTCTGGTTGTGTTGTCCATATGGTTATGCAGTAATTCAATGTGACATATTTGATATCTTTGGAAATCCTGAGTAGAATTTCTAATATGATGTTCTGAGGGTTGGAACAATGCTTGACGGCATCATAATTGACTCATCAGGGGGTTGAGGGTCTTGGGGTTGAAGAGATTGAGCCATACTGGATAATTGTCATGTTTTCTGACGATAGAAGGGCCGATACAGCTAACAAGATGTTATTGTTCACTGTTCTCTAGGGTACACATTTTCAGAGCAGGTATTGCAAACTCGATAGCCATCAAGGCCAAACACTGTACAGTACATGAGCTTCTTAACAAACTGAGGGGCCTTTTTCATCTCAGCTGGGTTATTCAAGACCCCTAACCCTGTCAGAGTTCAGGAGCCCTGCATTTCTGGGCAGTCAAAGAGCCAAGACCTTGATCCCAGGTTGTGACTCCTGTCAAAGAACTGGCTCCTTCATCTCAGCCTTCCAAACCAAAGAGAGTGTTACTATAATAATAAATTAATAATAAATGTAATTTATATAGCTCTTCTCATCTGCCAAGACAAATCTTGAAGCGCTTCACAACAAAGGACACAGATAGAATTTGAGAGATTAAACAAATAATGTTTGTATTAATAATAATAATAATAATAATAAAAATAAAAAATAAAAATAAATAAAAATAAAAAAGTCGGAGATAGCGATAACAATGGCAGTACTCCAGGTGTACCGCTGCCTCATTTTGGATAATGAAAATGAGGTTGGGGAAAGTTTGTCTATTCAAAATATTTACTATTGGGACATTTTGTTCCTTTCCATCCCTTATTTCTGTATTTTCCTTGATAAAGAAATAAAAGGAGCGTGTTTAAACCTTCATCACTGCACACTTCTGAGTTCATCCAGAGGGGCTTTGAAAGGGATTCATAAGAGCAAAGATGGTCTAATCTTCTTAAACTCACGAAGAAGTGTGTAATCCTTAAAACATGACAATGACCAATATTGAGGTTATGAGATTTTAGAAGGATGACATTATTTTCTCTTGCGCTCTTTCCTTCATACTGATGCAGAAGCACTCCTTTTATCTTTTAAACTTTAATAAGCTAGTGTCCTTTGAGGATTGTCTTCAGCAATTCCTCCAGTATAAGATTAACCGAGTGAATGCAACAGGGAATATGACCTGTTTGTTGAAAGCATTTAGTCCTAAGGTTGCGGAGGATCTAAGTAAAGGAGCCAATAAGAAAATCCGGTCATAATGCCCTCAGTGAGGATATAAATGATTTTAGACGAAAAGTGGATGGAAAAGAATTGTTAACATGGAGATATTTTTAACACCATTAATGTTGTTTCAATATAGCTTTCAAGATTGTAGTTGTATTGATCTCTGCACATTTTATTATTCATTCTGCCTCGCTTAAGTATACAGACAGTAAAGGACAAGAAAATTACACAAATTCCACTCTACCCTATTAGGAAAATGAGATTTTGTTCAAAGGCAGAAAATATGTCTGAAAATAATTATTCGAAAGATAATTCAGCCACGGAGCTTTTGTGTATCTACTACAGTCTGTGTTTAAAAATCAATGATAATTGGTAAATTATAATTTGGAAACTGACAAAGTAAAGCATTCGATTCAACCCAACTCGACTCATGCTGTTTTGATCAAATTGTTATTTTTGTAGAAAATCTCTTTGTTCACTAAATAACACAGCAGCTTAATTTGACACATTGCATGCAAACACACAGCAGGTTTTTCTGTTATACCGGCTCTGTAATATTTCTTTCTACCTCTATCAGTCTCTTTCTTGTAACACACGAACACGGACACACAGGAGTGCACATGGATGCACACCCAGGCACAGCAATCTTGATGATGACTAACATCCGTCTGTGAAAACAGGAAGTTATTACCTCTGTTTTCATGACTATCTGAGGTCATCCTTCCATACATCAACAGGTCTGCTTTTGTATTGTTCCTAATAGCATAGACAGAGATCTGGAAGCAGAATTGAAACATCTCAAATTAAAACCTTTACCCTGATACCCTGTTGCTCATAACAAGTGTGATGTCATTTTGATCATCAGTCATTCAAAGGATAACAGATGACAGAAGAGACTTGTCAAACCAAATCTTACCAAAACCACGATGAGGAAAAGAAATAGCCATGAAATAAACAGCATTTTCTCCAGTATGCACTGCTCAAGCCCTCTCTGACAGACGTCACCTTTGCTGCTCTCTCTCAGCCTGATCCTCAGTGAGTCCCGGTCTCTTCTGAAGCTCCAGCTCTCTGATCATCGGCCCACACATGGCATGGGCTCTACACCTCCACACATCTCTTCAAAAGTGCAGCGAAACAGAGAGGAAAATGACTGCCTGCCCAGAAGTACTGCACCTCTACTGAAGGTGAGGGAGGGGTAAGAATAGAACAATGTTAGCTCTTTTACCCAATCACCAGCCAGATCCCGGTTAAGACCTCTCTTTCTCCTAAAGAAGTCTTTTGTGGAATCATGACAAAGCTGCAGGAGCAGGCCTTTGTCTGAAAACAAAGGGGAGTGTGTTTGTGTGTGAGAGAGTGCTATTGTGTTTGTGTGTGTGTGTGTGTGTGTGTGTGTGTGTGTGTGTGTGTGTGTGTGTGTGTGTGTGTGTGTGTTTTGAAATATGTGTTTTTCTGTGTTTTTCTGCATAATTCAGCTATAACGGGTCACAAGGTGGCAGGCACAGCCAACTCAAGACTGCATTTACAAAGCCTTAACGTGAATAACGAGATGGACAATTATATGGGTTAGTAAGCTAATACTTTAATAAAAATATGTATTCATTTTTCTGGCATGCATAAAAAGGAATGCTAACTTACAAGCACACAGACAAACAAAAACACACCAGGTCTGATCCTTGACTATGTAGAGCAGAATGAAGGCATGCCAAATGAAGGATTAAGCTCTGCAAGTGCAAGTCATTTAAGCTTTATTGTAATGATCTTACTATGATTACTATGATTACTACTCACTTGATTTCAATCAACTTTATTTTTCATTTGGTGATACCTTTTTTTTATCATGGTTATGATAACCAGCAGTCCTCTCAGTGCTGTCAGTTATCCATAGTATGCTAAACGTGTAGTACTAAATGAACTGTCTGTTACAAGGACGCCATCTTGTGTTCAAAATGAAGAATTTCAGCCAATGTTGTGTGTTTGTGTGTGTGTGTGTGCGTGTGTGTGTTCGTGTGTGTGTGTGTGTGTGTGTGTGTGTGTGTGTGTGTGTGTGTGTGTGTGTGTGTGTGTGTGTGTGTGTACATGTGCACACCAGAGAGCAAGATAGCATGTGTTAGATTGGAATTGCTTCTATGAGTGTGAGGAAAGTGTGTAACAGATGCAAGCGTTATGTGCAAGTGTGCATATGACAGAGCAGAGTGCAAGTTTGATTGTCTCCTTCATTTCCTTTGTGCTGTTTAAGTAAAAGAAAACAAATGATATGGCCCCTGCTCATCTGTAAGATCTTCAAATAATCTCAAATGTGCACCTGTGCCAAATGTGACTCGCTCACACACAGCCAGTAAATGGGACTCCCATGTCACCCCCTGCCAACGGTCAGTACCTCAAGAAAAAATGGGAAGCGAGACATTAAAGAGACTGGCGTCAATGCCGATATGAAAACACACTCAGACAGACGAATCAGCCTGTAAAGTCGCTTTGCTAATGGGAATCCTACCCAGCAGCTGTGTCCTGTTGAAAGAACACATGGAGTGTGAAACAGGCTTATACAGGTAGTGAAGTAGCCTCGGTCTGTGCAGCCACCAGGGGATACTGTAGGTGTGTGAGTGAGCATGTGTGTGTGTGACAGACACCTGCTGGACCTTTGAGTCAACTAGCCTAGGATGAGAGCATGACAGTAAACATTTTATTAAGAAGGCATATGTCCGTGTGTGCTGCTAGTTTTCAGGCTGAAGGAAACCACATTTTGCTGAAAGTGCATTTCTGCCATACAAATATATTCTACATTAGTGCCTGTAAGAAACGATTTGTAGGACTAGGTTTGTTGGGGCAGTTTTTCTGTCAAATGTTGGACTACAATGTGAGTTATTGGCACGCCTCCTCTTCAACTCGTCAACTTCTGGACTCAGTCTATCACTCTGCCTTGAGATTTATTACCATTGATGTCTAGGTACCCATGATTGCATTTTATATGACAGGGTTTGATGGTCTTCTCTCAAGAGAAACATGATACTGATGATAATCTGTAATTTAATCTATAAAGCCCTTGCTGGAAAATTATAAAATGACCTTTAAGAATTGCTCACTCAGATGGGTTTTATCAGACAGGCTCTTACAACTGGCTCTGGCTTCTTGTTCAACAAGCTCTAAACTGTTTTTATATTATTATAGTTCACCAACAAAACACAGCACCTGCAAATAATCAATTTACCTTTTTTACATTTGAGAAATTTGATTTACATTACTGTATTTTACGTTTTAATTATTTTAATCTGCCTATCTACCCTTATTGTACAAGTTGAAATGGCTTTATTATTGAACTATTGCCCCTTCTCTGTTAGTAGCCTATATCGCTTTTATTGTTTTGCCTTTCCCTTCTTCGCTTAATAAGGGTCATGAGGAGGGTGAAGAAGAGAGGTGGTGATGTAAGAAGGTGTGTGCAAAAAGTGAAAATGACTGCAGAGAAGAGAGGTGAGGACATTGGAAAAAGAAGAGGAGAGGTGAGAAAGCACACAACAGCTCTCCTGAGATGAGTGTCAGGAGAGCGTACCTGTGACGCTTAATGAGGAAACAGAGGTACCAGAGTTAAACAGAGACAGCGAGAAGTGGGACAGATGGGTGGCTTCTGAATATATAAACAGCCTCTGTCTGGAAGCCAAACGTCCTAAATTGCAATCTGAATTTCTGTTAAAAGTATATATTGCTGTACATTTATTTTTCTGTTTTCAGGTGTTCTTCACTATTCTAGATTAAAATCTCCAAAGCAAAAACATTCACACATAAAAAACCGATTTAAAAAACAAAAAACACCCAGTTGTTGAGGTGGTGCTTTGCTCTGTAGCCCATGCATGGATGGCTCCATGTTATTCTGCTTCAGCAACCTACCAGAAAGTTCCCCAGTGCGCATGTGTGGCTACAGCGCGCTGCCGCAAACAGGGGGCGTCAACATGGCGATCTCTCCTCGACGACCGCACTGACTGCAACCTGCCAATGAGAGAGAGACAGAGAGAGGAGAGAGAAAGAAGCGTAGGTTACAATTCTGTCAAACCTCCATCCCTTTTTCCCCCAGCCTTATGAATCCCTACACATTTTCAGGAGGATAAGGTGAATTTTTTTTTAAACGTCGCGCTCCTTTTGTTTTTCCTGCGCAGTGGATGTTTTTTTTTTGCAGCAGCAGACGCTGGTAGAGCAGTTGTGAGAGACAGCGGCGACCGCTCCTCTCCTCCCTGTTTCCAAGGGGAAATGTCGAGTGAGAAGCCGGTGTCAGTACCACCGGTCTCTGCTTCTTCGCTCACGGACACAGATTCCCATCCTCCGCCGGGCTCCTCCGTGCAGACGCCACAGCAGCAGTTCGCCGCGGGCGCTGGCTCCGGCGCCACCGGGGAAAGGATGGTGTCTTCAGCCGGTACTATGGTCCTCCCGGCCGGGGTGATCAACCCCGCTGTCCCGATCAGGAATATCCAGATGAAATTCGCCGTGTTGGTGGGCCTGATCCAGGTCGGGGAGGTTAGCAACAGGGACATCGTGGAGACAGTGCTGAACCTGGTGAGTGCAAACAGCACCAAACTGTAAGAAAACACAGAAAGGCAGCCATAGAGCACAGAGGAATCACGGTGTCCTAACCCGCTATGTTTTATTTACGATGCTTCACTCCCGTGGTTGTGTGGCTTTCAGAGGATGATGTCATTTGTTTGTTCGGAGGATGAATGTGGAGTTTTTCTTTTCTGCAGATAAAAAGATGCATACATAAGTCTGTGTGTTGGAGGATAAATAGGCTGAAGCTGAATTATTGTAAAACCCAGCGGATCTGAATGAAGCATGTGACCCCACCAAGGCATGAAGGGTAGTTTAATATCCAAGCATTGTTGACTAAATGACCCGTTTGCGGTGCAACGAGCTAAACACATTTGCAGTCAAAGTAGTGAATAGGGCAAAGTGTATGTATACTGGCTTTTCTCCTGACCCCGATATGTACCCTGAAGTGATGCATAGGCAGGTACACAGGCACACGGCGAATCGTTACAACGTTGCGTACAACATCGAGACAAACTGGATTATTTTATTAAACTAAAGAGAGTAATCATGCAGTTTTATCGAGCTCCGAAACTAAATCAATCCATACCGGACAAAGGCCGACTAGCATTATGCTATCCATCGACATATGTGTGCATGAGAATGGCTTAAAATTATGCATAGGCCTATTGTTGAAGGCAGGCCACTGCATCGTGTGCGCAAAGCAGTGATGTATCTAGCTGTGAGATGGCCAGGGCTTTATATTGCTGTGCCCCCAACAGCGATAATTTTATCTATGGATCAGATACGTTGCCACCCCCTTCTATCTTTGCACCTCCATCGGAGGTAGTGTCTGCGATGTTAGGCCTATCCTACACATAAGGATTTAATCCAGCTGGAGGTTTTAACATGACTGGTGTTTCCTGTTACGAAACATAGGCTATGAGAAAAATGCACAGCAAACGTAGGTCCGGAGGACTAATGCGTTAGGAGGATGTAGGACATGTGTGCTGCATGCTGCCAGGCTGTTTCCCTGCTCCATGCATCAGGCAATGGCGTGCACTGCATGATATTACATATCTGCCATGAGGAGGGGGGCTCTGAACAGTGTTCACTCTCTTTTGAGGAGGAAGAAGAATAATGTAGATATAATGTATCACCTGATTTCAGTGCAGTGCTTTCTTGAGGTTGACAGGGTTTCATGTAGCCAGTAGCCTATTTACTCAATGGATGCTCGTGGCAGGACAGCCTACATCTGGGCTAAACCATTTCCTCTCATTCAGACGAGAGAGTCCAGATTCAGTTCGCCTCTCATCTCCCAATCAATTATTGGTACTACACAGAAGAGCAGGGGGGCTTTGCTGGCTCACTCCGACCTTGTCTCCTTCCCTTAGAACCCCCCTGGCTGCACACAGGCTGATAACCATCCATCCTGTTCCTCTACCTCCTCCTTTACTCTGGAGGAGCTGAGGAGGGAGATGCTGCCTGCATAGACCGGCCTGGCAGGGCAGCGCCATGCATTTAAAAGCAGGTGGAGAGGAGGAGGCGGAGGAGGAGAGGGGGTTGAGGGAGGGTGGGGGAGGGAGGAGAAGAGCGAGAGTGGAGGAGGATGAGGTGGTAGGATGCTGCAGTGGCTATGTGCTCAGAAATCACCAGCTGATGCAGCGGAAGAGAAAAGGACTCTGGATTGGTCCACATCAGATCAGTGAAAGCTCATCAGAGCGTTCAACTGAAATGCACCCCCTTTTATAAGTACCTGCGTTAGACCCACACTTTATTTATGAATGCTGGGCTGATGCATTAACACACAAAGGCCTGACACCCTGACACATTAAAGCACTATGTGTTGTCCATACCAAGTTTTACTTGCTAAATCCTGAATTGTACAATCAGTTGTGGTTGCGAGACTGCCAATAGCTAAGCCTGTTAGGGAATTCTCTTGCCCAGCTCCTTAATTAAAAGAGTTGAAACAAAGAGGTGTGGAGGCAGGAACCTCAGTGGTCATGCTGCTGGTACAATGAGTCCACTGTGACCCAAGAGCTGATCCATTATTCCAGTCAATGTGGGAGACCACGGCAGCCACATTCACCGTCCACTTTGGCTGTATTGATCAGATCCCACTGCGGCTTGGGTGAACAGATGGCTTGTCGGCTGAATCAGATATGCTCCCTTCTCTATACGGCATGATGCTGGCCTTTTGCCGTGTGATGAACTGTCTCTAGAAAGAAAGAAAGAGGAGAGAGAAGACAATAATAATCAACTCTACCCAGAACACTGGCTGTACTGATGCTGATTCAGCGGCAAAACACTGATCATCACTGCTGCCAATAACACAGAGCATGTTGTAGATGGTACATGCCGTGCACACATGCAATATAGAAACACTTACATTGTGTGTGTGTGTGGGCTGCTTGTGGCTAGGTGCTCAGTTATTATCATCAACAAGGCATCACAGTTGTCAAGGCAACAATGCTCTTTGACTGCCTGCCTCCAGACGCTCGACCACCTGGTGTTGCTTTCCACTTCCGGAACTTCTGTCACAGCCTTTCTCTCTATATCTCTCACGCTCTTTCTTTGTCTCTCCACCCCCCAATATGAGCTCATGTCTCATGGTTTGAAGACGTCTAGTGTTAAACTGCCACCACAAGCTAAACACCATTGGAATACTAAGATTTACAATCGGTAAGAGCAAACTCTGAGTGAGATCATCTGTGAATTAACCTGGTTTATGTATGATCTTCTGTCTTAGGTGATAAGCCACCAGGCATTTTAACGCTCCTTGCTCATTCGAGTCTCTGTATCTCTACTGAAGGGATGAACTAGATATTCCCTACATTTGTGTGAAAAGCACGTTGGAACTGACTACAAAATCTCCCATAAATGTTCAGCTGGGGTACGCCATGGACGCACCGTTTATATTGAGCCTCTCATTCATATTTTCTTTCCCTTTTTAAATGTGTCACTCTGCATTGAAGTATAGGATGTATTTAAAGCCTATATGGTCCATCAATTATAAATCTAAGGGGTCATTAGATGATAAACCGGACTGGGGAGATAAACAAACTCGTTTCGCACTTGAAAATGTGCCCCTAAAATATCCAGTTTTCCAGAATATTCCTCTGTTGACCGATATAATTCATGACATTCAATAGGACAGTATACATGCATTATGTTGGATCCATTTACTTGTTGTATCCTCCCCTTAGAAGTCACTGCTTCCTTTCCCGCCCTACACTGGCTGTTCTATAGATTGAAACCTCCCATTTTTTGTTAATGGTACACCACTTCTACCCCAGGCTGTATTTACTCGCTTTGACTATGTTGGGATGTTATATATTTGAAGAAGCCAGGTAAGGAGGAATGTTTGTTGACAGAAGGGGGAGAGGGCTGACATGTAATCCACCTGAACTGTCCCATCATATCTTTATTTGAAGAATGGAGAAATATATTTTCAAAATGCATCTACAGGCAGATCTGTCAGTCTTGCCTTAGTGCGACACCAGCAGTGCTTATTTATAGACAGCTTTATTTAGTTGTTAAGCTTTTTTTGGGATCAAAATGGAGAGTTTGTCTAGATAGAAAAAGATTGGTGACACTCTCTCTAACTCTTGCTGTTCTTTGCTTTGTATTTCCCTTTCACCTTCCTTATTGGTTAGATGCAATTTCTTCTGGCAATGTCAATCCCCACCTGAGCCCCCTTTAGAGCTCCCATCGATGGTCTGTTTGCAAACACCTAATTATTTACTATTACTTCAATCACCAAGGTCACCTGATGCCGAGACCACAGCCAGCAGTCTGACACACCAAACAAAAAAACACCTCCACTCATTTTCACATGTCGGCATTCAGACACAATTGCAGACACACACACACACACACACATACAGTGGCACAACCTTTTTCTACCTAATTATGTTTTTCTTTTTTGAAGGCCATACACTCTTTGAAATAAAAATGAAGAAAAGAGGGAAAGGAAATTAGGTCAGCATTCGAAAAAAAATGTGATTCAATGTTTTGTGTTTACACTGCTTGACTCTACCTCAAGTGCAGTGACAAACAGTGGCATGCTGAATAATACTTCACAGATCTTTTGAAGGGATAGGACATCTTATTTAAAATCTTATTATTTGACATCTATGTTGCCCTGAGGTGTTGTGAACCTCCCGGTGCAAAATTGAGCTTCAGTGTTTTCCATGTTTGCCCTGTGGCGGCACAGTCCGAGCAGACGCTGATCATTTCCCTGCAGAACTGTAATCTGCTTGCATGGCCGTGCAGACGATAACAATGCGTCATTGTGTGCTCACATACCCATGAAGATGACTCTCATGACAAATATCCCACCGATACACTTAAATGGTCTAATAAATAATGTGTGGCATCGAAATCTTTTGCATGAATAAGATATTTTTATTGGAAATAAGCAGTTTTTTTAATGTTTAACTTCAAAGGGTTTTTGTTATGGGACATTTAGTACATGCTGGGTAGTACTGTAGATATTGCTTACAATTGAATTTGCTATGTGAGCATTCTACTTTATTGTGGTCATGGTTTTGTATTATTGCCATCAATAACTGAGACTATGTTGGAGATGACGGGCTGTATGTCACACAGCAGCTCTGAACGGAACGGCCACTATGCAAAGAGGATGTTTTTGGTTCATCCTTTTGTGCTTGGGTTGATAAACATATTTAAGAGTGATGTATTAATATGAGTAATTGCCCTTTTTTTCATATTTGAATCTGATTCTTATTAGTGGACTGTTTGAAATGGTGTAGAGGCTGGTCGAGATCATTGAAATAAATTAAGGTAACCCAGATAACCAGACCAAAGTCAGAAGACAACGTAGGGCTATTATTATGCAGGGAAACTATTGTTTTTATGAACCGTTTCGTGCAGTGGTTCTCAACTGGTCAGGCCTCGGGACCAACTTTTTCCTTTGTCAATGAATCGCGACCCGAAATTTTGAACCACTCAAATCTATTCAACAAAATATCGTGCTGTAATATATACACTTTTCAGCAAACAATATTAATTCAAGTGAAGTACAGTGCATCGGATCCCTTCACAGAACTAAAGTATGCTTTTAAAAAAGGTTTAATGAGATGACGCAATCAAAGCTGAACTGTATAATTTAAAGACTTTTTTTTTTTTTATTAAAGAGTAAAAAAAGAAATTCACATTTTCTTTTTCTTCACTCACACATCTGAGACCCACTCGAAACGGGTCGTTCACAGAGAACCACTGGTTTAGTGCATATATTGGCAGAGTCTATCAAAAACTGTCCATCATTGTTTCTTAAGACCCGAATGAGTCTCTTTAAATATCTCACCTTCCTACTCTTCATATTCAGTTTGCTGTCACATAACAAGTAAAAAGCTTTGGAAAAAGCTAATTCAAGCGATGTTTTGTGTAAAACATTACTATAACTTTTAAACAATGATCAAAAAAGTTGCAGTTATTACAATTAATCAACTTCACCAGCTCTACATGTAATATTAGTTGTACTCCCTCTTCTGTACAGCAGAGCTGCTGGTGAATTCTCCTGTATTCGTGAAAGGAAAGGGAACATCCGCCTCAGGCTGATGCTGCAGCAAAGAGAAGAAAAGTATTTAGAGAAGCCCTTCAATGTTAAGACAAGAAATGTCTCGGAAAGAGGATTCACATTTTGTCTTTACCAAGTGTTTTGCAGGCCTCTGTAAGATGCTTATTTTTGGGAAAGATTAGCTGCCCTATTGCTGCAGAGAAGCTTAGTCACTTTGTGCCTGGGGGCTACAGCCAGAGTGCAACGTTAGCTTACGAAAACAACTGCGCTGGTGCTGACCAGAGAAACAGAATAGAAAAATAGGGAATGTCACTTTAATGGCATGAACACACACACTCCATGCCAGTTTCTCCTTCTGTCTCAAACAAACATACATGCTGCTGAAGAGGTAGAGGACAGAGGGTGTGGCTTCCTCTGCAAGGTCATGAATGACTTTGCTATCTGTCACGCAGCAGGGTTGTCCTGACCCCTGCCTGAGCCGGAGAGAAACAGGGAGGTAGAAACAGATGATTGGGGGAGGCAGCTCATCTTCCTGAGAGAGGAAGTAAGATGGTACACTAAAGGGACGGAAATGAAAGTTTCAGAGGGGAAAATTGGAAAGCTTGTGATTGTCCTTCATGTCCTCTTTTCTTCTGGAGTGCAGCAGTAGGTCCAGCTTAATGGTGTTCTGCGGGGGGCTGATGAGTTCCGGCCCCCCTGTGGAGCCTTATCACGCTGCGTGTATCAATGCTCTCCCCTCTCCTCTGCTCCTGGTGATAGGAGGAGTGAAATAAAGTCCCATGGGCCTGGGTAAATGGAGTGCTTGCACACTTTTTACATAAAGCACACAGCCTGTTAAGGGATACCTTGACATTTTGAGTTTTAATTGGCCATTTTTAAAAATCAGCCTCTTGTCACATGCACTGTAGGATTAAACTCTGGCTTGTTAGCATGTTTAGCATCCCGATGTCAATGAGAGGAGTCCACGCTCTGAGGCATGAACAAATCTAGAAACCTTTTCACTTTGTGACAAATATCTGAGGATAGAGGAATAACTAATTCAAAATGTAAATGCAGAGTTATCACTAAAACAGCAGCTCCCAATCCTCTTACTAACAAGATCCTCCATAATGATCTGCTTCAGAGCCAAATGAACCTTTATAAGCTGTAATGCTGATTCTTCCTGGTTTTATTATAATTTCCATTTCAGGTTTTAGCTTAAATCATGACACCATTTGGTTTAAGTCTAATTTATACATGTTAAGGCTAAAACGTTGGTTTTTTTCCCGTCTTACACCACCTAGATTCCGCTCCACTTCTCTAAATTCTTCCTCATCCCTTGTTAGCTGCTATTTCCAGATGCTGGGATTTCTTACAGACATAAGCCACATCTGTTTTTTGTGTGAGAGCACCTTTTGGGAATCGGCAGAACAAAGCAAAAAATGTACCATCCTTGCTTAACGACACCTTTTGTGAGTTCTCCGTCGCTTCCTTTGTCTCTCCATTCTTCATCTCCTCCCAGCACATCCATCTCCCTAACACCTCGCTGTAATCTTCTCCCTGGTCGGGTGAAGCGACTGGTGGATGAATGTGGATGATCCCTATTGTGAGGAGGTAATGGAGCTGTCTGCAGCGCCATTCCTCTCCGCTTCCTTTTCTCCACTCAGCCTGGAGGGAGTCTATATGCTGTTAACCTTACATATGTCTTGCATACTGAAGCCATACTTTTCTAAGGGTAGGGTTAAGAAGAGGACGCAGAGAGGTGACTGAAGGAACGCTGCTATTTAACTATATCCTTTTTTTATATTTCATGACCTTGCTTTTTTTGTCCTGTAGCTGCGATGGCTTTTTAAATCTCATTGTCATACAAATATTTTGTGTTTTTACTTTTGACATGCAAAACATGACATGGTCTTTTCGAAGTGCTGTAACAATTTAATTTGCATTGACGCAGGCAACCCTTCAGACGTCAGAAATCTATAATAAATACATTTCACTGGTCTGCTGCAAGTGTGGATATTATGAATTAAACATGCATTTCACATGAAAGCATGTGCTCATTGCCAACTGCAGATCTATTCATGTATTTAGTGTTTTACCAAACACTCTCATCACTGCTTTTTACATTTTCACGGATTTCATTTTCAATTGCAGGGATTTCATTATTAATCTAAACTATTTTTCAATTAAACTTATTTTTATAATATTTGTACTCACTGGATTTGGATTTATTATTTTACTCTGAAAAATGCCTGGATATTTTTATAGACACTGTTAATACATCTTCAGGTGGTGAGTACTTGTACTTGACAAACAAAAGTAAAATAACACAACATATTTAAAGAGTTGTCAATAACAGGGTAGTTTTTCAAAATGATGAAGGGTTACACAGGGTTTTTTTCTAGAAAATTATAGGATGAGGGCGCTGATCTTAAGATACTGTATATAAATTCTCGCAAGAACATAACGCCAATATACAAGATGGCGCCGCGGACGTAAACAACAGCACTCCGTCGGAGCTCCGTAAAAACAAATCCGTAAAAACAAAATCCGTAAAAACAAATTCCGTCTGACGGTCTATTCAAAACGAATTTCATATTTTTGAGTAATTATACAGTTTTTGGCGAACATAAATATTGTTTTCTGGCATCACTTTGACATTTTACGTGGCGATCGGCATTTTGGTATGAGGGCGGCCCGCCGAAAGTAACAGGGCGCAGCGCCCGTTACCCGGTGTAGACAAAACCCTGGTTATATAACATTAACAAAACTAAAGCATAACATTATTTGGCCCTATTTATTTACCCCCCAAAAATCCATAAAGAAGTCAAAGATATTGTGACTAAAGCCTGAAGTAATATCGGTGTTTCCTCTGTTTAACAGTGGACATTTAAAGCATTTGTTTTTTATTTTAGTAATTGCCAAAGACAAACAAGTGTTTCTTGCATTTGTGAAACTTTAACCAGCTGTTTCCTCATTGCATAAAAAAACAAACTATAAATTGGTAATCAAATATTCATAACTATTTATTTGATAGATTTTCTGTTATTTTAATAGGCCTAATCAATTATTTATATTCATACAAGGGCTATGGAAGCTTGTGCTCCTAATTATTCTCGTTTTCTTCTTCCTTTTGCTCCTTATTTCCACACTATTGTGTCTGGCTGGTTCATTCTATTGTGTCTGGCTCTTTTGTGTTTTTTTCCCTAAAATGAAATATGTGTGTGTGATTGTTGGGAGGGGGGTTGTGGGTGTCATTTCTATAGAATGTTCTAACGGCACATTTGGATCAAGCACGCTTTTGAAACATGTTTTTTGCAGCACTGTGCGCATCTGTTTGTGTGTATTTCTGTGTGTGTGTATTTCTGTGTGTGTGTGATTCAGTCTGGTATTCCGACAATGCACTAATCTCCACATTATAACAAGCTGCTTTATTTGTATTACCTGGTGTTTGTGCGCTGGTGTGTGTGCCCCCAACATCCCAGAGTTGATGAATGAGTGTTCCTGCAAAACCCTTGCTTTAGTCTCCTACACCTTCATCTGCACATTTTCTCTGGCAGCAAGCACATTCACACCAACACACACATACAAAATGCATACACAAAACCAGCACTGCTCCCTTCTTCTTGTAGCCCACATCATTGCCTGGCAGCGGTGATTTTATATTCATGCTGGCCTACTTCGCCTTTCTCCCATGGCTCCTAAAACACACACACACACGCACGCACGCACGCACGCACGCACGCACGCACGCACGCACGCACGCACGCACGCACACACACACACACACACACCCTACACAGTGGATCTTAGAACAGCAAACT
>NW_011369945.1:6163229-6184817 GCF_000735185.1 Notothenia coriiceps
CACACAGGCGCGGATTGCTAGTGCTGGCCCAAACTGGCCTTTTATCCCCACTGTGGATTTATGTAATCACTGTATTCTTGCAGTGACTGAAGGTGTGTGTGTGTGTGTGTGTGTCTCTGAGTGTGTGTGTGTGTGTGTGTGTGTGTGTGTGTGTGTGTGTGTGTGTGTGTGTGTGTGTGTGTGTGTGTGTGTGTGTGTGTGTGTGTGTGTGTGTGTGTGTGCGTTGTAAAATAGTTTTTCCTTCCGAGTATCTCTTAAAAATAATCTCTGCAGCATACAGCTCTGTCTCTTTCTCCTTCCCTGTCAGGTCTAAGCCAAAAGCCCCACACTTCATGCGTGACAGCTCCACACACTCATGGCTGATAATGTTTATTTTGCTGAGTCGTGCAGGCAGGTGTGTGTGTGTGTGTGTTGACTGTGTGATTGTGACATTGTCACTCAGAAGGGGTTTCATGAGCGAGGGCTGTGTGTTGTCCCATCTGCCATCTGTGCAGACACTGGTACAAAGGCCCATGGGAAATGCAGTCCGGGGGGCTCCCCCTCCTCCTTCCTCTGAGTCTGCAGGCTACAGTCAGTCAACATGTCACTGTGGATCAAATCACAGGAAGACTCACATGTTGTCCTTTTTCACTGCAACTCCTCAAACCCAACTTTCACTTTCTTCAATCACTTACTCTTTCTATCACAGTTAATAACCCAGAGCTACAACTCATTTTGTTGTTATTATCATCCATTAATCTAGTTATTTTTTATGGGGATTATTTAATTAGGTTTTGATATCGTAAAATAAAAAAGATATTTATCCATCATGAAGTCCCAAAGCGTAATATGTTTTCCGATTGCTTGTTTTGTTCGACCAAAACATATCCAATCATATCAAACAAACAGGCGCAATCTGCATATGTGAGAAGCTGTAATACCCATGATGACGTATTTCAAATGTGCCTGTTTGTCTGAAAATAAATGTAAAGATAAGTATAAGCTTATGTTACGAATTCAGTAAACTCTCATTTATAAGAAACTGTAGCCAGCAGATGTTTGGCAGTTTTCCATAACAAATGTAGTTGTAATTGATTATTTTATATGTAAAGACAAATCAGTTCATACATTCAATGACTCCGTATGACTGATGTGGTTTTTTCCCTCTTTTTTTTTAACACCCCTGTTTTTAAAGCCACATACTTCCTGAACCTAAAGCCTTGCAAAACAAAGATTAGGAGAAGTTTATCCTGCATATGAATCAGAGCCAGTGATAGAATTAACCGCCGCTCTTATCAATGCTGTTTACCAAAAAATGAGGTCACGCAAAAAACAGAAGGTGGATTATTTGGTATTTAGTTGGCTTCAGTGTAATCCATATCTCTTCAGATTCGCTGGGGTCATCATCAGAGCACTAAACCCTCCACTGCACATGGTAAAACTGTGGGCACTAAAATCCCTCTGCCACTCCGATAAGAAAGCACAATAGCAGTCAGTCGCGGCCTCTTTGTCATTTTGCTCCATCTCTCCAGAACACACACACCTCTTCATTGTTTTTCTCTTCTCTCCAATCTGCTTCCTCCTGCAGTTCACACCGTTCATTCTCTTGTTTGTTTTTCTCCCTTTTCGTTTCACCTCTCTCGTCCCCCTGTTTTTACCTCACCCTCCTTCAATGTTGCTCTCCTGCGCTCCGCTGAGCCCTCTTGGCGAAGCGTTAAGTGTGTAATCTGTGATCTCATGTCTGGATGGGCCTCTCGTCTCCTCTCTCGCTCGGCACACAAAGGGACTGAATGGCCGCGGCTCACTCAGGGGACACAAACGAGTAATGAGCCACACACAAACACACACCTAACACACACACACACACACACACACACACACACACACACACACACACACACACACACACACACACACACACACACACACACACACACCCATTGCCCCACTGTGAAGTACAGCTAACTGTGTAGCTATTCATCACGCTGCATGCAGCTGGACGAAGGTTGCAAACTTTGTGGTGTGAGTCATTTCAGTATTCATGAACTACCCTTAATGTTGTTTTAGTCCTTACACATCCAGCATCTCCCTCCTATGCCCATACACCCCTTGCAGCATGATAAACAGTGTCATTTTAAACCACATTATACTGGTTACTACTCGCTGTCAAACCAAAACATGTTTTACTTTAGTTAGTTATTGCTTGATCTGTATTCTTCCCTGAACAGGACTGCACGTTCTCTCCATGAAACAGACTTTATCCAGTGAATGCAGATGAGAGCTACAATCCCAAAATAATTTCATCTAATAAATCCACTTCAGTAATGACAGAGAGCTGTAGAGATGAAGGCGAGGGTTAAACAAGGATTTTGAAGCTTTCAGATGGAGATTTTTCATAAGACAGAACAGCTCAATAAGATAAAGGCCTTAGTAATAATTTGAACACGCCAAAAAACGAGTTAAATAGACCAGCTCAATATGCTGCTTTATTGTGTCCTTTTTCTGTTGTCACCGTAGCAGCATTGGTTTTAGCATTCGTAATAAAGTGAGGTCCATGTCGGTAAGGGAAATAAAACAGGTTCCTATTGTGAATGTCTTAAAAAACACATTTGGTTTGAGCTTTGAATGTCATTTAGGAGTATCGACTGCAAAATAAAGGCATTTTGTGTAACTCATAAACCTTACTCTTTCTTTTATCCAGTGACTACATCAGTTTTAAAATTACAAGGTGGCTATTGATTGAGTGGCTACCTCCCGATGTGAAATAACTTCTCGCCGGAGGCAGGGAAAAACAAGTGAAATGTAAGAGAAACACTCCAGATTGACTTAAACAGATACAGTAGTATGCAGTGCAGCGACATTCACTGAATCATTTATTTGCGTAATTCAAGGGAAGAAAGCTAAACTGTTTATATTTCCCCACAAATACACCACAATAGAGGCTTTGTGAGGATGTACTTAGGCACAGCAGTGCTTCGAGCTAAATGCTGACACTCACATTCCAACAAGCTCACAATTGGAACTGCAGCTGGACTATGTGGAGCATATCAAATGTAAGTTATTTCTGAGTAAGAGATTTTTGACTAACAATGATTAGTTATGTCATAAAGACTGACTCATTAAAAAAGGCACATAAACAACAGCAGGGACAAGTACAATAAGTTCAGAAATAGCAGGCATCAAAATGACAAAACATTTTAAATCATAAAAGGCAACACCTAAGCTACAGTATATCACCATGTTAAGATATCCAAAATCGAAGAAACATCCAGTGTCGTATCACAGTATCGATACTGCCGAGCGCTTATGACAATGCTAACTTGCTAATGCTAATCAGGTATCGCTGTTCAACATTTTAGTTTAGCTTCTTACCATGTTTATTAATTAGCACTAGCATTAGTTTTGCGGGTCTTTGGCCATGCTGTAAGTTGCTACGATTTGTTGGCCTGATTCACGAATGCACTTTCTACATGAAGCTATATAAACTGATATTCCCTTTAGTTTCTCTGCACTGATATCAGGATTGAGGCCCTGTAACCTCATGCAGGGTTTTGCATCACCTCTCCTGCCAGCACTTTCACACTCAGAGACGCTGGTGGATGGAGGTGGAGGAAGAGCTTTGGCAGCCAACAACAGGCAGTGGTGACTCACTGTTTTTTGTACCCCTCCTGCCTCTTCTCCACATCATCCACACTGCCCCCCCCCTCAACCCCCACACGGCTCCGGATACATTCAGGAAAACGATTAGGTTTGAAAACTGAATCTGAATGCAGAGAAGCACACTCCTGTAATGAAGGTAATATGGATCCGGACAGCTCTAGCTTATAGTCGGTGTTTGTTTGTGTTAGCCCAGGGGTCACATGTGGAGAGTTTTAGTTTAAAAACAATTAACCAATTGAGTCTTTACCTAAGTTGCCATTGCTGTTATATATCATGCTTATTGTGTGTATATATATTTTTGATATTATATCCTTGCTTGCCTCAAGGGCTGGATCTGCACAGGGAGTCTTTTTGCCTCTGCACTTAATATTATGATTTATGCCCCCGTCTCTATTCGTTCTTTAGTAGGCTACCCACTCAACATTTGTACCCCTCCCACAGGGTTATTTCTCTCTCTGATATTATTTTTGACTATGCAAGAGTACTTGAAATCTTAATATCGCAATCCACTTGAAATCAAATGTTTTTTTCTCTCTGTTTGGTATGAGCTCTCAAAGCTGTGAGTGCACACTGGCAATGGGCTGTGATATTTGAGATTGGACTTTGTGTTGATATGACCTTTCCATAGGATATTGTTTGTTTCTTTTGCTCGGGAATTTGACATTTGACATCGTTATGCTTTTCTTTTACCAGAAGTACCTTGATACAATTCCTCGCTTGCAACATGTCATACTATTTTTGTGATTTGTTTTATTTGAAAGTGTTATATTATTTATAGGAATTGGACTGGAAGTGAAATTGGCCTTTTGAAACACTACTGAAGGACAAATGCGTTTGCCATTTAACTTTCATAACCTCACTAGTTTGTCTACATCTTGTGATCGGTAATGTGTATTTCAGTTCCTCATCTGCCTTGTGCATTATATATTTTTGTTGCAGAAGTGAAGCATTTGAACCTTAACACAATCTCATCATTCAAGTTTCCCTTGGCTCATATCTATTGGCTCCATTAGTATCCATGAAAATATCCTCCAGGATGAGGGCAATATTTGTAAATTATTCCACTGTAATGGAAGCTATGAGATAAAGTATTCATGTATTAGATCCCTTAAGGGTATGCAAATAAGGCAAACTTCCCCGTGTAAAAACCGGAAGGAGCTGATGTGAAAATACGGTTTATGTAAAAATATTGCATTGGTCCAAATATGCTAAACACAGAGTCTTTACTGATCACTGCAAATGCAAAATTCAAATAGTTCCCTTGAAAGGTTTTACTTCCGAAGCACAAGCTAACGACTGTTGCTACGCTGTTGCTGCTGTGTCTGCATTACTTCAAACAGCATGAGCTTCAAACAGCACATCCTCACCACTGTCCACTGTGGAAAGTCTGGAGTAAAGCTGATGCAGTGATGTAGCCTGTAGCACAGAAACATCTGGACAGAGAGGAAGCTGTCTCTGATTCCTTGAACCTATCATTATAATGTAAACCCTTTTCATGTAAATGTCATACATAGTGATATGATAAGAGCTACAGCTGTATGGGCATCTGTGTTTCTTTAGCTCAGAATTACATTCTCTGGTTGCCTCATTGTGATTATCCTGTGTGTGTGTGTGTGTGGTCTTTTTGCACAATAACAGAAAACATCATGCTCCACTAACCCCTCCAACCCTGCTTTGGAAGTGGGTGTGCTTTTGCATGTGTGTGGGTCATTCCCAAGCCTGTCTTATGATGATGGATTACTGAGACTCATTGGAGCTGCTTGCTGCCGCTCTTATCCTCCATCAGCTGTGGCTTATTGGAACAGTGCTCTCCATTGTTGTGGCGGATGGTGAACTTGTGCATAGCTGTGTGTTTGTGAGTACGCACACACTTGCATTCACACATAATTTTAACAGCACATAACCTCGACCAAACCAAACAAACAGATTAGAAATCCTGAATTACCCCCCAGCCTGGCTGAGTCAGGTCTGCAGGGCTTGTCTGCTGAACTTAGCATCAGCTAGTCCACACCTGCTGCTTAATTACATATTATAAAGCATTACTTTAGCAATATGCAACGTTTCTGTCTATTAGGAAACTATATAAATCACAGAGTCAAAGCAGCTGGAGCACATCAAGGGAAAACCTTTCTGTGATCTAGTTTCTCACATATTAACTCAGTGATGTATAGCCCAACGCATGTCTCCTGGGAAATGGTATCAACCCCTTACCAAAGTGATGTAGTGCAAACTCTGAGAAAGCATTCTCCTTAATACAAGCCAGTGTAGCATCATGACTTTAAAGTGATTCCTTTATAGTAAAATAGTTACATCATTTAGCTCATGGCTCACAGTTACACTCTGCTTTCTCTCTGATAAGCCCAGTGAGAGGTTGGCAACATGCAGAATGCCCTGTAGGACTTCACTTCCTGTCATCTTCCTTTGAGAAGAGTAAGGAGAAAAGGTGCGAACGCCTTGTTACCGAAACTCAGCCTTGAGTCCTTCCTTCTTCAACTCCCGTGACACATGAGGATGCCCTCGTTGCTGCCTGTCTCGAGGAAAGAAAATGAAAAGAGGAAAATTGAGTTGTCCTTTAAAGGATGTGCTTTTTCCAAGTCGAAGACAGCAAAAATACAACCTCAAGACACCATCTCAACACCCCCGTTCTACACCTTATGTCTCCTTTCTTCTTTCTCCGTGTCTGCTGGAACTCAATAGCAGGTCTCATTTGTTTCATGCTGTCCATTCAATCGTGCCCTCTCAATCACCGCCTCTCCTTGACGCTTTTTTCGCCCTGCCTCTCAGTTTTTCTCTAAGCTTTTACTTCTTTGTCTCTCTCTTTGTGCCTTGACACTGCACTCACTCTAGCACAATGTTCCTCTAGACATCTTTGACGCACGGGGATAGAAATTGCCTTTGGTCCTTTTTTATTAAAGCACAAGTCTTGAGGTCGTAACGCATACATGATCACAGTTTCTGGCCAAGTAAGGCCCAAGCATTGGGACATATATTTTTTAAATCTTCTGGAGCAGAGAGAGGAGCTGTGGACTTTTGTTATTGATTAATGCATCAGTGTTTCTTAGGGTCAAAAACACTAAACTCACAACTTAAAATGAAAGCGTTTTGTTTATTTAATAAACGAGCACATGTTCAATGTGAAAAGTGACAGTAGATATAGATTAGTTGCAATTTGGTGCTATATATATACATTTTTTTTATAAAAATGTAAACACCTTGAATTTCAGGGGGGGGGCGGGGCTCCATTGGCGGGGCTCCGTTGGCGGGGCTCCGTTGGCGGGGCTCCGTTGGCGAGGCGCAGCGCCCCTGCAAGACAATGGTAGGGGAAACACTGGAAATGGTTTCCCTTTAATTTAAATAGATGCAGTTTGACTTTCTGCAGATTCCAGTGTTCACTGTTATCTGTTCGGCCATAGTGGTTACCACTACCACTTCCCATGCTTTGTATGCTTATTATTTAGAGTCCTGTATATTACTTTCTTTGGTTTGGTTTGACTGGAAAGCACAAACAAACACTTGACAGCACTAGATGAGCTGCACAGATTTGAAAAGGCTATAGCTTGAATTGTTATTGTGTTGCATAAAGAAGGCTGTCAATTTATTCATGAGAAAGTGCAGTGGATTATTATTATTTTAGCTGGGAGGCATGATTCTCAGCAATTCTTCAACACATACTTTCTGTCTCTACATTTAAATGCTAAGTCTTTTTTTTCAAGGGATAACATTTAAATTCAAATCACCAACCCTCTCAAGGTTGAAACATGTAATATGCTTTTAAGGAGACATTTTGAATCCAGATCAACACCAACATCTGAGGTCAATTGACTCACAGACTGGTGTCCTTCAAATATATTAGCAATCTATGTAGGTGTTTTTGCTGACAGACAAAAATACCTACAAGGCCAAAACACAACCCTCTCGGTGTAATGTCACATGTTTGTTTATTTGGTATTATAAACATGTTATATTGTTTAGAATTTATGACCAACTATTTATTCTCAATGCCGTATTTTCTGTTCAAATATGATACAAATAAATATGGGTTTTTATGCAGATGTTCTGATGCTGTTGCTCATCTAGCTTTTGTTTTTTTAAGAGAAAAAAGGGATAACATTTGTCTGTTTCCCAATAGCATGTCTGTTTCCCAATAGCATGTGAAAAGGCTTATTGCTAGATCCGTTACTAAGCCTCTTTGGCCAATCAGGTGGCAGACATTTTAAACTGCAGTTGGATGAAGTAAGGGTTGTGATCACTTGGCTGCGATCCTCAGACCCTGTAGTGTGTACGTGCACGAGTGTGTTTTCTAACCTGGATTTCTTTCCGCCGTGAACAGTATGGCTGTTTGTTGCTGCAGTGCATACACACAGTGCAGCTCTCACAGATGTCCAAGTCGTTTTTTTTTGCTGTCACAGATTTTCAGCCCTTGAAAAATATTGACGGTATTAAAACAAGAATGAATACAGATGCAGTCTAAGCTGTAAGAATGTTGCAACCCAGCGAAGCATTTCTTTCTACTGTAGCTTATCCTCTGTGGTGTATCTGTCAGCAGAGAGGAGGAGCTGTCCTTTGTGCTGAAAAGACTCTGCTGTATTTATCTGCGTCTATCCGTCATTTCTCTCAGCTTTCCCAAGGCAAACATTCACACCATTGCTGTAGCATTTCCCTTCTGCTCTGTTTGAGACGTATGGCCTCGCAGTCTCCTTTGATCTCTTCCTCTTTGCTTTTCTATTTCTCTCTCCTTCTTATCTGCTCTGTTTAAAGTTCCTTCGCCTCCCACTCCAGTTAAAAGACTTTTCACTTTTTTTATTTACGAGCTGCTAATATGCTAATGAACTGGTGTCTCATTATTCATATTATTGGATTATTTTGGGAAGATTTTCTGCATCCCTCCAGTTTTCTCACTTGTCCTCTTTCTCAACTCCTTCCTCTTTTGTGCTGTCATTCATGTGAATCGCTGCAACGAGTGTTAGTGACGAACTGAGGAGCGAGAGTGTATGTGCCGATGACTAAGACCTACAAGGCTTTTAGCAATGAATTGTTTAAAAGGCTGTTGCCCTTTGAATGCTGTGTACGTGTGTGTTGGGGTAGGCTGAGTTGTATCTAGTGTGTGCAAGCCTTGGTGTGCATGTGTCTGTATGTGTGGGTACAGTATGTTTTAAGCTTGCACTTGACAAGCTTTGAGTCAGATGTTGGAGGCGGGAGAAGAACTGGCCTGCAGAGAACTGGAGACTATTATAGAGACAGATCACAGCAGGTATTACGGTCTTATCTCAGCTTGTCTCACTCATCCTCTTTTATCCAGCTTTCCCTCTTTGGTTTCTGGGAGGGTTAATAAAAACTGACAAGCCAATACATGGGAGCGTTCAATAGCTGTCTTTGATGCATGCTCAAACTCATATTCATTGCTATTTGTGTGGGAATGTTGCCTAGAGTACAGCTTTTGGAACTGAAAACACAATTATATGCATTTTGATTCAAATGAAACTGTTTGCGATATTGAAGGTAGAAGCACCTTGATTGGAATTGTTCACCTTCACCGCTCCGCGCCCTTGACAGGATTACACCAGCTGATTGAAAAGCAGCCTTTGTTGCCTGAGGACCACAATGTGTGTACATACAGGACTTTTCCCATATGATAAATTAAGCTTTGAAATAGTGCACAATGTAATAATAACCTAATTTTTTATAAAATGAACATGTATGGATAGTAGAGATGTCCCGATCCGATCACGTGATCGGGGATCGGAGCCGATCACGTGATTTTCAAAAGATCGGAATCGGGAGAAAAAAATCGGGGATCGGGATCTTTATTTTTATTTTTTTTAAAATACTTTTTTAAAATTTTGTATTCAATGTTACAAAACAAAAATGACCATGTTCAAGTCTTAAAGTCATCCTGAGGCCTTAGTTTTGGTTTCAAATGACAGAACATCATGTATGTGTTGCTTCTTTGGGGCTTGTTTTCATAGACCTGGTTGCTTATTTCTCTCAAATCTGGCAACAGAGTGGGCAGGGCGCAGTGTCTAATTGTAGCAGTAAGCTAACGAGTACTGAAAGCTTTATTTTGTTTTGATCCAATGCTGCACAACTGAACTGATCCAATGCTGCTGTGAAAAAAAGAAGCTATATCCATGTTGGATAGAATATCCAATTTAAATAAAAAAATAACCTTAAGGGACAACTTGAATGCTTTTTTTNNNNTAATATTCAATTATACACATTTTTTTTTTGTAATTTGTCTGAGGACGTTATCTGGCTTGAATGTCTGCTTCCCCCCCGGTGAGACTGATACTCATGGGAATATCAGAGGATTTGCGCAGCAGATGACAAGCACCCGATGCTCAGACTGCCTGGCTCTCTCTTTGTCGGCGTCTGACTGTCATCACCACTCATTCAAATGCTTTCCCTCCTCCAGCTGTTCCCGCTCCAAGCTTCTGTCTGTGAGACCCAAACTGTGAAATCCTCACATTTTCCTACGACGTCAACGGCTAACAGTCTTCAAAGTTTTCCCCACTTGCTAGAGGCGCAATTTAGAGCAAACATTGACTTAAGTTTCGCCAAATGGCTGCATCAAAACTTTGAACCTAAGCCCTATGATGAGTAATCTAATCAAGGAGATTTAAGTCAGCTCAGTTTTTCAAACCGCCGCGCCCAAAAACCCTTGCAGAGGAAACATGAAGTGTACACAGTGTGATCATCTGGGATGTCACTGCTTTGTGGAAATCAAAGTGACATCCTGACATCTCTCCGCATACAGTTTTCCATGAATACTCTTTTCATTTTGACCGTAGCTCCTGCTCATCCAAGTTGCGTAGTGTTATGAAGTGGTATACTCATCCTGACAGGGGTGATCAGCTGCAAGAGGCCGTTCTGGTTATCGCAATTAATGTGAGTGTATAATATCTGGCTGCTCCTCTGCTGGTGTCCCAGACTTATCTCTCTTTTCATCCTTTTTAAAGTGAGTTTGGGATTTTTTGTGTAAGTTTCTCAGACTAGTTATTTCTTCAGAAAGTCAGCCTTTTATTTAGTTTCCCAAATATAGGTCAAAACCAGAAGCACTGTTTCACTTTCTTTATCTGCAGTTTATTGTGATTTAGGCATTATTAAGAAATGACTGTAATTATTATAACATTACTATTGCCTTTTTTTGCATGATCAACATCAATAGTTCAATGTGATTGTGAGCGGGCTCTCTAGGCAATCACGGCAAATAGCACCGTGCTGATGTTTGTTCTCCCATTCCTCCGCCTTTAATTCGACCCTTTTAACCCTCCCCGCTGTTGTCTTCGGGTCAAATCTGACCCGCCCGCGCGGATGCTTTAGCATAACTTTCATAAATCCATAACTTTTTTGTTTACATTCGATGTTGAAATTAAGCTTTATGATAATCCTTACAGAAAAAAGGGGTAGAAGCATTTGAACATATAGCAATTGCTGATCACCACTTTCCATGAATTTTGGATGACTTTTAGTCAACTCTTGTAACACCCATAGTGTGCCACACACACACACACACACACACACACACCACAAACACACATCACACACACACACACACACACACACAGGCACACACAGCATCACACAGCACACACACACACACACACAGCACACACCACCACCACACACACACACACAACACACACACTCCTAGATGTGTTCCCCCCCCTTATGTTCCGCATCCCCACATGGATCACACCAGCTGACACACAATACATGATTCAGTGTCTCTTCTTTGTATATTTTTACTGCAGTTGTTCATGTATAAGCCAGTAGTCTGATACAATTGTACAGTTTTGAAAAGGGTGTTAAATTTAAATTTTGATGATGATGAATGGTTTTTGTGTTAATGTATACTGTGAACCCGCGAACACGCAAGTGAAGTGAAATGAAGAGCAATACGGAGGGTTAAAGTCTCTTTTGGTATTTATAACTCCCACACGAAAACAAAATAGTTTCGGTTTTGGATACACAATACACACTCTTATTCAAGGAGGATGGCAGGAATGTTGTTGCGATCAAGATGTGTCGCAATACTCAGTGGACATTTTTCAGAAAATTCTGAGTTGAAAGTCTTTTTTGTTTTAGTTTTTTGTAGTACCCATACTTTCCTTTTTACATCTCTTTGACCTTACATTTCCTCCAGGTAAGTTGCTTGTGTGGCCCCCCCCTACAATTTGAGGAGGATACACTTTAAAATCTACTTTGTAGAAGGCTCTCTGTGAAGTACTTGTGAGTCTAAGTATTTTAAAGGATTCTACTTGTGTTTTTCTGGTGGTGGAAAAAAACACACAAATCGTGAAAATGCAATTCATTGTAACACTAGGGGGTGGTCAATCATGTGCAGTGTTTGGGTGGGGGCATTTGCTGTCATTGACAATGCTTGCAGCCACAATGGCACTTGCAATTTGACACCTGTTATCCTTTTCCCCAAAGTGGCTTTAAGAAGATCAGACGTTGTGATTTCTAGGTCTCTTTGTGGCTAACAAATGCACTAGTACAAGGTTTATGCTATCGAATGAATGCATTGAATAAGCGTTTTGCGATGTAGAGAAACACAAAACTAAATTTGAGCCTCATTTTTGATAATATGTAACCATCCTCTGAATGTTCTTATCGAGAGACACCTAAGGCGGCAGCTGAATTCTCCACAAACTTCTGCATGGAGTTGCAACCTGTCAATCAACCCACAAATGTTTTTGGTTTGCAGCAGCAGGGAAAGAGGTCATAGAGAGGCGACCCTGTTTATCGTCATAGAGAGCCACCTGTTATCGTCATAGAGACCACATGTTATCGTCATAGAGACCGACCTGTTATCTCCTGCAGGAGTCTGGCCGCCGCTGGCATTTTTTCCAATCCGCCCACAGATCAGTGTGTTCAGCCAGCAGGCATTTCTGAACATTCAGCCAACGGAAGACTCTTCCTTGATCTTCGGACAGAGTACAAAGACTTCTTAGAGGCTGTAAGACTTGTTGCTGCAGCTATCAGAATGGCAGCTAATTGGCTCTGAAAGTGCATTATTGGTGTCTGAGGGATCACCCGCTCTTTGGGCATACCAAAGCTGAAATTACCAAAGAGCAGCTTTTTTTCCGGGCCCAAATATGTGGTCAGAGCGATTTTTTGTCCAAGACTGTGATGACATGATCGAAATTCAGAAATATGTACTCAAAGTGACGTGAAAAAGCTATCCACATCTGAATATGCCAAGTATGATGGTTTACTGTCAACATTCTTTTAGGCCTAGAAGTATCTGCTTCCATGATTGTAATATTTCTGGTCTTTATGATGACCAAAATCCACCTTGGCCTAGTTTCGGTCATTAACAATGAGAATGGAACATCGAGATCGCCAAGAAGTAAAGGTGCTGCGGTTGCAAAACTGGGTTAAACTCCCCCTTAAGCGGTATACAATGTTGTTACATAATAGGTCCTAATGCATCGCAGGAGTTGGAGAAAATCACTGTATTTGCTGCCCAAGAATTGGGACAAGTATGCCTTTGATCGCGGGAGGGCTGCCTATGGAAAACAGAAGGCTTGCAGGCACAAGTCAGCACTTTTAAAGATCTGGCGCTAAAATTAAAGGACGCATAAAACTTCCTCAGGAGATATCACGTTAGCCTTTTCATTAAAGTCCTCTGAGGTATTGAGTACTAAACTTAGGCTTTAATTGGTTAATGATAACAAGAAATGTAAGAGCTGTGTAGATTACTATAACTTTAGTGATTTAAGGAAACAATCAAGCAATTTATTGACGCGTAATAACCTTAAGAAGCTTTGGATACAAGACCCTTCCAAAACCCTTTTATATTCTGATTGAGGGCCTTAAGGATATGTTTGTGGGCCAAGAGGTGTAATTTGGCTTTTTAGAAGCCGCATTTCCCCCCCCTCAATTAATAAAATGTCAGAGAATTGTAAAATGTCCATCACAATTTTTCCATACGCCTTAATGATATAGTTTAAAGGCTTAAATTTTTTTTTTTTTTTTTTTTTTTATTGGTTAAAGAGGAACAGAGATATCGCAGTTTTGTTTTATAAAAAAAGAGACCCAAAAAAGCTGTCAATCATCACGAATTGAGAAGCTTTAAATGGATTAAATTCGCCATATATTAATCGCGGATACGAGCTTGACAATTAATCCTGCTGGTGATCATGAATATTAACAGCTAAATGCAATCTTATTTAAAGTGAAATCTTTCCTAAAAGCGCCAAGGCTGGTTCAAAATGGTTATAATCAGGGGTGGCAGCACAACTTTCTCAGTGAGGTACTCAGATGAGTACCTGGAGTCAGTGTTTGGTACTCCAAAGTTCCCATGAAGCCCTCTATATCGCGAATGTCAACGGGGGGCGGGGGGAGGGGTAGTGGAGTGCAGAGCTTCGTGACCACAGAGCGTGTGAACGTTGTGATCAGCTGTTTTAGCGCAGTGCTGCTGTACAGACCGACGTTAACAGCAGCCCTGTCTGTGCACACGGAAACCGACACTGTCGTCCTGTGATCTAACCGCCTTCTGGAAAAGCTTCACAAGTACGTCGGTACGCAAATGCGCTTTGTGACACAAGTGACGGTACGCATTTCAGATTGTTGCCGCGCATGCGTACCTGCGTACCACTTATGTGCACCCCTGGTTATATAAGCATTATCAAAAAAGAAAGAATACCTAAGTTTTTTGTTATTTTATTTGAGTATTTTGAATTTCTTTTGAATATTGTAAAGGCCTTTTTTCTTTGTTGCATGTGCAAAAGTTTGTTATTTTATTTTGAGCAAACACATCGCAACATCATCTAACCATCGGAGGCCAAGCAACACTTCAAACTGTGAGTAATTTAAAGGAAAGAAACTAGTTAGAACTGTCTGTTTAAGGCGTTTAGTGGCTTGATGGAAAGACAAGGAAGGAAGCCACGACTGTGTTGTTAACCAGTATGTTTGATGATGTTCATCATGCTAACATATGCTGATAGGAATAAACAAATTGCAACTGAGGTTGATGGGAATGTTTTTTTTTACTGTTTATGTGACTCATTGTAGTTATGGCAGACTTCCTTCACATCTCAAATGACGGAGTGGTTTGTTTGGTGTCATATTTGACTCAAATAAATCTATTTAATGTCACTGAAGGGGACTTTACTGCCTTAAGGGATCTGTATGAACACGGTTTTGTAGTTTGTCTGGCAGACCAAACAAATGTGCCTATGTCACTTTATGGTGATGTTGTGACTCAAAGTAGCTACTTAAAAGAATAATAGGTTGCAGAAACATTGATCGACAGCTTCATGAGATTACACGTCCACGAAGATTTGGACAAAGCATTTCGAATTGAATCCAGGCATAATTGATTCATTACACGTCAGTAATGTAAATTAGAGTGCAGTATGTATCCTCCCATAATACATAATGCGACTCTGTTCTTTTGTCATTGTTACGGCAGGGAAAAGTAGGTGTAGTCTACATCAAACATTTCTTATGAAGTGCTGGTATTTTGACATTTTATTACACACACACACACACACACACACACACACACACACACACACACACACACACACACACACACACACACACACACACACACACCTCTCCAGCTCACTCTCAGGGGCTTTGAAGTTGCATATTGATGATGCCAGCTCCAAAAGCTCAATTGAATGTGCAGAGGCAGAGGAGGTGGCTATTGACTGTCCACTTGCCTCTGTGACCTGTCATCTCTGACAGCCGTAACGAGCAACAGGTGCCTCTGTTTCGCCAGGTTTCGGCCTTGAAAGTAATCAAATATTCAACAGTCAGTGGTAGTAATCAGCCAGCGTAATGGCCCGTTTGATGTGCAATCACAGCACGACATAATGGGCTGGAGGGTCTGCGTGAGATCGTTTTCAATAAAATAATGATCCTTTTAATTAACGTTGCACCTTTCACACAATACAAGTGAGAAAGTGGTGTTTAAAGCCTAAAAGCAATGAGGTTAAACAAACAGTACGAATGAAAGGCAATAGAATCAAAGAACAGAGTTGAGAACTAATAATAAATGCCAGCTCTTGTGGTTTTATACATAATCTCGAAAAACCAAGTGCTTTGACATGAAAGTAGAATTGCAAAACCAAACATCAAAGTGGCTGTAGTTGATGAAAACACTATTCATTTGAGTGCACAAGTTAGCCTTGAGAGTGTGATGGTGAGCCAGTAAGCCAAATCAGAAACTAGCCATAATTCATTTGTAATCATTCAAAAAGGCAAGTTTATAAAAAGGCCTTTTTATTCCGCCTTGAGTGACAGAGGACTGTTTCTGAGCAGTGCGGCTGGTCAGAGGGGTTGGACAGAGGGACTATTTGTTTAACTGACCTCTTATAAGAGCTGCTTTTGGCTGGCAGAGGTGCCTGCTCATATAACCTCTTTGTGGTGCAAAGAGGGTCCTGGCACTGACCCCCACCTACCCTCCTGACACTCGCACCTCCCCCACAAAGCCAGAGTGATGCCAAACAGGGTCTAAATGAGCAGCACTGTGAGGAGGAAAGTGTGCAATCAAAGATCTAATCCTTGAAATAGGGTGTTTAATACAAACACCTCCAAAATCTAAGTGATTAGTCATCATTGATAAATACAGTGAAAAACCTTCCTACTTTCCAAACCGTTACTGAAAGTGTTTTAGGGTCAATGATGGCCCAAAGCAAGAAATAGTCTTTTCTTTAGTCTTATCACAAGGATATTTTATTCAATATTATGCAGTCCTGGATGGGTTTATTTCCAGAGCAGAATATTCTAAATACATTACATTACATTTAGCTGATACAGAATACAACATGCAGACATACATTTATATCAGCAGAAGCAAAATGCTGCCTTGAGTGTGAGCTGTGCCTGTCATAAAACCCTGTGGGAACATCGATCGTGGGAAAGAGGTTGTCACTTCCTTAGCAACCGCTTAGCGACAGGTTCTTCTACTCAATCGCTCTTTTTTGTGAACAGAACATACAGACATGAGCTGTACTTAGGGAGCAATCATTGTCGTAACGCTGCCAAAACAAACGTCTTCGACCAGTTGCCAAGAAGACAGTGAGGTCATTGCCTCAGAGGAGAGAGAGGGTGGCACTGCCAAGCCCCTTTATCCTGGGGCGAGTGGCATAACGAGGGTCCCGCTTTATGTGTGTGGTCGTCCTTTAACCACCAGGGTACGTGTCGGGGTAGTTAAGGCCTCTTGTGATCACTCGTCCGTCTGTAGGAACTTTTTTACAATGTGGACACACGGGGTCGGGTGAGCGAGGAGACCGGAGGTTACGAGCGTTTCTGCAAAACGAGCATGTTACCTCATAAATCTCATTAGTAATCTTTTGTCCGCCGCGTGCATGCATAGTAGCCATGAGGATGATGATGATGATGGCGTTTGAGTGCGCTCAAGTGAGCTCAAGCTGCTCATCATCAACCTTATTGCCATCAAGTCAGCATGTTTATTTATGCATCAATTAAATACCCTACTCAGGCGAGTAATAGGCGCGGAAATGCATGAGTGCCTCTCATCTCTATGGGAGCCACATGAAACGGAGAACATGTCATTGATGTGAGCGCTTTTTTCATATACATTTCTCCCTTGCCTTTGTCCATCTCTCTCTGTCTTGGCAGCGTCACCCAGGCTTTGGTGGCTTTTCCAGATGTTGCTTCTGGTTGAAGAGATAATAATTATCTGGTGCTTTTTTTTCCCTTGTGCTTTCTGCTTTCGTCCTTGCCTTTCTCTGTGCTGTGGGTCACGAGACTCAGCACGTTGCCTTCGTTTGCATCACCCTTTCTCATCTTGCTCCCTGATACACGGTGTGGGAAGCTGGAAAAAAGAGTGATTATGCATGTGCTGTACATGTGTAGGTATGTCCTGGGGATGTGTGTGTTTCCACGTTGAAGACGCTTCGTATCTGCGAGCGAGTTTTACAAAGACTTCCCTTGTTGTCTCCCCCTAAGCTTCCGCTGCGTGGTGTATCGAGCACCTTCAGAGTTGCAGGTTATATAGATGTTGTAGGACGCAGTGGTCCCCAGCGTGCTCTGTAATTGGGAACCTCAGAGGAGTGGGGGAAATTCGATATGGGATGAATTCATTCTTCCCCCTTTTTTTCCTTGCGTTGTTCAGAGGTCCTGTCTAATCTGTGCTAGTGCGTTCATAGAGGCACTGGATCAATTCACACAGAGAGAGAGAGAGAGAGAGAGAGAGAGAGAGAGACTTAGCATGAGAAATGAGAGGCAGTTAGTCCGTACAAAGACAGGTAAGGGTTGTGGAGCAGGTAGAAGGATACAGAGATTTTACTAAAACCAGATCGATCACAAGGTGACATTATTAACATTTAAGGCAGGAAAAGAACCACAGCTTATAAAGCTTAACTTAACCTTCAGGTTCTCTCTGGGGCATCAGCATCATGTCTGTCGATAGGCCAACATGTAATGCATGTTTGTATTGCTAACGATTGCTGCAGCTAATGGTCCATTTTATGCCAATCATTTTATACCGTTTGCCCTAAATCTTCTCTTTTTCCTTCCAAAGTGCTCCAATATGCGTGAGGTTTGGGGTCATTTTTAATACAAAACATATCTTAAAATCATCAGTTTCTTTAAAGAGCCTGTGACACGATTTTCCCCCATCATCCAAACCCATCAATTTGAGTAAATATTGTCCCCTTGAAAACCGTTACTGAACTGATGGTTTTCAAGGGGACAATATTTACTCAAATTGATGGGTTTGGATGATGGGGGAAAATCGTGTCACAGGCTCTTTAAAGAAACTGATNTTCAGGGTAATCAACTGTTAAAAATATACTGTTCACATTTTCTTTCTCCAATAAATGGATGTTTTCAAAGTCAATGAATAATCACATTTAATAATCGCAATTACAATTATTGACCCAAATAATCGAGATTATGATTTTTGCCATAATCGAGCAGCCCTAACCTCTATCATCTTAAAAACATACCTACTGTACCAGCATCTTTTTAAAGTACACAGACTTCAAATCTAAAATATTTCTTGTCTGGCTATTGACTGTTTCCCTGCTTCTAGTATTTATGAAAGCTAACCTCCTGCTAGCTCTAGCTTCATATTAAGTAATACAACTCTTGCCAATAAAGCAAATGAGTGTATTGCCCAATATGTATTTGGTCATAAAATTGAGAAAACATGGTTTCAAGAATATTTCTCCTGAATATTTAAGCAGATAATAAAACAAAAAAGATAATAGTTTAGTCAGAATGACCTTCCTGCTTCATTGCCTTTCACTCCACACACATCAGCAGCAGATCAGTGTGGATATGGCAGAGGTTCTCAGAGTGAGGCAATCTGCTTACAAAGGCTCCACTTTCCCATTAAGCCTGCTAGATAGGAATAGACTTCCCATAATATTTCATTACCCAGAGCCCAGCGATTGGGAATAAAGCTGAAGGCTCGCTGGCTGACGTGTTATGAGAGGGAACGCAATACACAATGTCCTAGATTCAAAAACCCTAAGGTGTGTTTTTGGTGCGATCAATCCATGTAGGTCATTTTAAACAGTCTGTGAAAAGTGTTAAACTCACGGTTGAGAATGGGGATATTTGAGAATTGTCATGAAATTGAGTTAAGTGGCTCTGCTGTGAGGAGCAGTAATAAGTCATAGAAGTTATAAAGCACATTATCCTGTGGTAGTAGGTAGGACAAAGAGGACACTAAGGGGGAGGGAAGGAGATGAAACGCACTCCCAGGCATCATTAACGGATGTCAAGGTCAATATGACCATGTAAAGAGACGGCAGTGAATGTGCTGTTTAGCAAATCAAGCCCTCTGTAAAGAGCACACACATAAACATACTGAGGTCATTACTTCTGCACCACCAGCGGGTTGTTATGGATGATTGACTGCGGGGAACACACACACACACACACACACACACACACACACACACACACACACACACACACACACACACACAGAACAATAACACAGGCAAACCCCCACGCAGTTAATTCTCAGCATACTACACTTTCCAGGAAATGGTAGCCATGGCAACCAACACGCCATGAGACCACCATTGAGGTTATTAAATCAGATGGAACAGAAACGTGCAATAGGTTAGGAGAAGAAAGCAGACAAAAGATTACGAGTAGAAATAAAGTCACCGACCAGACTGTGACTGTGGTTTTTGCACTCGAGAGAGAATGAGACTAATGGAAAATAAAAGTACAGAGAGGGGGTTTAACATTGGGATGAAAATTAAGTAACAGCCCCCCGCTATCTGACGATAACAAGAACATTTGCAGTGTTGGTGACAGCTAATGACAGAGTCAGGGTCAAATGAAATCTGAATCAAAAGGTTAATTCTCAATATCTGTCTCTGTGTGTGGTTAATCATCCTTCAAACAAACAGATACACATCTAACTAGTTCTGGGAATCCAATATTATTGTCTGAGCACTCTCATTACTTCAATAGAAATAGACTGATTTTCATTACTTCCTATCTTAACGTCTAAATGGTTTCTGCATCCTGTGGGATGAAGTCAAATGAGAGGCTGTGTCAATGTGTAACATGGCTGAAATATAATTGTAATATGGATGTCAAATTGATGCAATAATGTTGTTGCATGGGTATAAAAACAAAGGTGAAATATGGGTTTAACATTGATGTATTATGAGTGTAAAAATGCTGTAATAATGCTGTAATATTGATGTTATGTGTGAGTCATATGCATGTACTAATAGTGTCATAATGGTGTATTTGGGTGCAACATAGATTGGTTTAATATTATATAATGTATACCCTAAACGTGCAATGTATCTCATGAGCTACAGAGTGTGAGCTTTAAAAATAACAATCGTATTATAAATACAATTCTTGATATGTGTCAGTTTAGCCTAGATATATTAGAAAATAGCAATTAATGAATGTTTCATATTGTGCTTGCCACTTTAAGGTTAATGAGATGATGAGATTTTTTTTTCGGATTTATAGCATAAGAGCGGGACACATTGCTGGCTTGCACATCAACAACCAAGCCATCTCCATGACAACTGAGCAAGCTCAATCCGAGACTGCTAGAAGTGGCTGAGAGCTTCGGAACGAGCTGGTAATTCTCGTCAGCTGAGTATCATTAATTTGCTGACTTTGTGAATCTTTGCAAAGTGTGCTACGGCTAGAGTAGGTTTTACCTGACTATTATCATAAATAACTATACGTACTCAAATGATGTGACATGTAACTCAAGATGCTGTTAGTCAAATGAATACATGAAACGTAATGGCAACAAATTGGAGGATGAGCGACATCAGCTGTTTATCTCGATGTGCTTAACATACTGAACAGCAGTCAATGGAACTGCGCAATAACTCCCACTTTCTTTTGCTGATTTTTTTTAAATGTATATTGCTTTAAAGAGCCTGTGACACGAACCCAAAAACTGTTGTGCAATGAAATAGTGGGCTACTAGTAATCTCGAACCGTCAGTTTAAAAAAGAAAAAGCGATACCGTTCCGATAAATATCAATAATTTCGAACATCGCGGGAAAATTCCTTCGACTCATTTTGAGGTTTTGGGGGAAGCCGGAAGTGACGTCAATGCGGGAACGCTTCACTTTGCGGCGAGAGAGCCAAACACGGACAAAGTGTGTTGTCATGCTTAGAAATGGTGAATTACTGAGTTTAGGCACGTTAATAACGTTTTAATGAAGTTGACTACAGTATATTCATATTTGTCAGTGCTTTCATGTCAATTCGGCGAACATAAACATAAATGATCGTGGTGAAGATGATGATTAAATTAGGATTAAAAATCGGTAGTGAGAGCTGCTGAATTTCCTATAAAAACAAATTGATTATTTTTGTAAACTCAAGTGGATTAAACTACATTTATTAGTGCTTTCATGTCAATTCGGCGAACATATGATACATTAAATGATCGTGAGGATGATGATTTAAAAATCTTTTGTTTGAGCCGGTCTGCATTTCCTGATGAGAAAACAAACC
>NW_011369945.1:6185030-6185711 GCF_000735185.1 Notothenia coriiceps
ACAATCAATCCACGAGCTCCTCTCTCTGCTCCAAGAGGATTCAAAAAATTTCGGGGTACCCGAGCGCCTCAAGGCATAAACCTAGGCGGGAAACACTGTCATACCACACTATGTTTATAGTCAGGTCCAAATGACACCAATCTTCTTTATAGCCATTTCCACTCTGTCTACACTTTCACTCTGTCCATCATCGTTGCATTTCATCGTCGATCACTGCTACACGACGCTTTGAGTTTTACTGTCACTTCTAGCCAAAGTGTGTAGTCTGCATAGGTCCAGCAACTTTATACTTTGAGTTTAAAAAAACCACACAACAGAACCACGGCTCTTTGGGAAACTGTTTGAGTTAGCAGCAAAGCATGTTCTGCTGCGTCCAACTGCTACTCGGTTCTCAACACGCACGGACTTTGAAAGATCTCGCACACTTACCAGAGCGTACGCTCTCATACACAGCAGTCAAACAGTGGGTTATACAGCCTTCGAACTTTCCAGGCTTGCGGCCTCCCGGTTTTATACTTGTTTATCAGAGCTAGGTTGGGAACCCAAAAACTCAGTTCGGCAGGTGAGAGACGCTGAGAAAGAAACAATGGCCGGGTACCCCCATACAAATACTGCGGTGCTGGCTCGATTAACGGAAACAAATCATGCAAATCTGATTAATTGGGTCAGTAATTGTATTTG
>NW_011369945.1:6185740-6200250 GCF_000735185.1 Notothenia coriiceps
TCATTGACTTTGAAAACATCCATTTATTGGAGAAAGAAAATGTGACCAGTATATTTTTAACAGTTGATTACCCTGAACTTTAAGTATAATTCAACTGAAAAACCAAAAAAAAAAAAAAAAAAGTGATAACAATAATAAAAAAAGAATGGTTTTATTTCGATTACGTTGTTTTCGTAATCGTTGCAAGCCATAATCGTAATCGCGATTAAAATACGATTAATTGAGCAGCCCTAATAGAGGTAGATGTTTCCCTTTGATTCAACTACTTTTACTAAGCTTAGTCAATGGTCTGGTGGTGTACCTCCATATATAGCGTAAAAACTAAAGAAAGGTATTGATCCTATTTCCGTACTCTCTGCAAATAAGCATATTTCCCAACATGTCAGACAATTCCCTTTTAAACATTTAAAAGAAGAAAATAGAACATAGAACATGTTGTCCTAGTCGGTTTAAGATGTTGTTTTCCATAAGATTCATTTATTTAAAACTACTCTATATGTATCTCGGAGTTTATTCATGCTGTTTTTATGATTCAGCATTTGTTACCAAGCCTCTTGTACACACTGCGAGCCTGTCACTTATATCAATAATCTTTCTCCAGATTTGCTGACTCATCCTTTAAGTATTACATGGTTCCTTGTTTGCAGCGAGTAGCCGAGAGTACTTGTCACAGTTTCTCAGTGTCCGGCCTTGTATTACTGTACCTGATGTATTAACATCAATATATACACATTCAAGGTGCACAGCAACTCTGCTCGTAATTCAAGTTTGTTTGAGTACTGTGACCTCATTTGAAGTTTTGACTGTGCTGATTAAGGCTTATCACTCACCGTATACAAACAGAGTCTCATTAACATGCTTTCTTTATTTTATAAGAGGGCTGACTAGCAAACACACTAGTGTTGTTGTTCTGCTCTTGAGCTAACTTTGTGCCTCTGTGTGTTTCTCAGACCTCCTGGTGGACATGCTGGGAGTCATGGCCAGTTACAGCATCACAGTGAAGGAGCTGAAGCTGCTCTTCAGCATGCTGAGGGGAGACAATGGCATCTGGGTAAGCGGGTGGACAACTGAAAAAGTGTTTAGCGTGTATCAGTTTTTTTTTCTATCAGTATGGCATCAGGAATATTTTAGTTTGCAGGTACTGGCAAAATAAACACCGATACAACATCATTATTATTATTATATGTTGGGATGTAGACACGCATATATACTATACATACATTTAAATAGAAATGTCTAATGCTATACAATATTTGAAGTCCTTCCACTCCAATGTGAGAGGAAGCTGCAAACCCCCGACGTGGCTCTAATGGCATCAGAATCATTTATAAAACTCGTTTTGATGTTCCTGGTCAGTTAACTAAAGCTATATAATAATACAATACCATATTTTAAAGTAAAAGTAAAAGCAACATTTCACTTCACAGATTTATTCTGCACATTTCTTTCCAATGTTCTGATAATTATGTTATTTCACTATTTAGGCTTTAACTGTTTTTAAATCAAGAGAATGCTGCAAAAAAACAAAAACAATTACATTTTCTGGTTTGCCAGCGGTCTACAATTAAAAGTCCGGGAAGCTACATTTATTTTATACCCAATTATGCAGCATGAGCTTGTTTGTATGTCATTAGTCTGGATGTGACTGAATGGATGGTTATTCTAATGGACTAGAATAATAGGGGATGGTTGTGTATCTGTGTGTGTGTCTGTTTGTCTGTTTGGAGTGATTTTCGAGTGTATGACAAGACAAGGGCAATTAAGATCACGTGTAGCATTTTTTGTATTCTCGTAATCAGCTTAATTAATGCAACAAAGGTTTGAGTTAGTTAATTTTTGTGAGATTGATAGAGCAATGATGAAAAAACAATGCGACTTAATCAGCTGTGAAGATAAAATCTGTATTGTTCCCTCCAGGTGAACCCCTTTGGGAAGGTTGACATGTTATCAGCAGACACACATTCTCTCTCCTGATTATTTAATGCCTATGTATTATCAGCACACCCTTTAACTCACAATGCACGGGCAATATTTAATAAACCTTTTTATTTTCTCTTGTAGTTTCTCTGAAATTACAAAATACCCCCATATGTATAAAAACGACCCAAACATTATTCAATATTTATATTCCGCTTTTAATTGAAGAATTATCCAAATTCTTTGGAGATAAAAAAGGTCTTGTAGTTCCTGGTTCATGTTTATTGTACATTTAGAGCTACATCATTAAGCGATTTGTTCAGCATCGGGAGTTCTTAGTTTAAATTCCACTCACAGTGCCACTTATTGTCGCCATCTTTACCGCTCCCTGCTGCTTGCTGATTGGCCCTGCCGGCAGCCGATGAGTTTAGTTGACGTTTTGAAACAGACACATGGGATGGTTGTGAGAGGCTAAAGCTACCCTGCTCATTTGTAGGGTTAGCGAGGTGTACACCCTAAAAGTTGCTGGTGTGCACAAGTCAATACGCCGTCGTCCCTTCTCGTTAATGTCCCCTGTACTGAGGCTCCGGGACAACCTCACTGTTCACTGATCAGGGATCCATGGCGAGACCCTCATCCATCCGTCCAGCCCTCTCTCTCTACCTTCTCTATGCAAATTACAGACCAGTTTCCCTGACAGTAGTATGTTGTAAACTCCTGGAACACATCATTTGCAAACACCTGTTGAATCACCTGGAAAGGCTTATGCCTTTCCAGGTGATTCAACAGGTGTTTGCAAATGATGTGTTCCAGGAGTTTACAACATACTACTGTCAGGGAAACTGGTCTGTAATTTGCATAGAGAAGNGTGTGCCTTGGCAGTCTCATCAGGACAAAAAGTGAGCAAATATTTTTCCCTGAAACTTTCAGAATATATTTACACAGAGGGGACACATGTTGATGTATAAAAGACATGAAAAAGTAGATTTTGCACAATAGGTGACCTTTAAGATGCAAGAAAACCCATTCCATGTTTGCTTCACCTCTCCCCATACCCACAATCCCCTTCTCCATCATTTATTTTTAATAGGAAGGTGTTTCTTTCCGTTTGTTATTGTTATCCCCCTGATGATAGTTGATAAATGCTCTCGGATGCAGCTAACATGATGTGGAGATGCGGCCTGATGTAACTGCATTAAGCCTCACATGATGGAGGGGAATCAAGGCAATCTCGGAGCGAGAAAAACACTCCAACTTTCTCAAAGCGGCTCAACGCTCCAGGGAAAACAACAAAACACTTCTTTCTTTCACACGTACATACCCTGCTCTCTACTTTCAGTTATTTCTAGCCTGCGGCATAATTGCAATTTTGCTCCTTCAGATAGAAGACAATTATCAGACGTAGAAAACTCGTCTTTATCAAATTTCTCTCATAGTCTCTTTGTTCTCGGTTGTTACTGGGTCCATTCCAGGATCAGCGTCAGTACATTTTGCACATACATTTTAAAAAAATGCAGGAAAAAAATTATGTTTTAGCTTATTTACGGTACTAGAAATGATTTGTATTGTCTTTATCAGTGAACTGCTTGCAGCCACTGATTTTTGTTTTTGATGTTTAGAACACCACTCACCAGACTGTGGTGTCCACGCTGCAGTCATTGAGCTGTTTGTAGTCCAGCTGAGCGAAGAGAGGGAACAGCACCTGGATGCCTCCTATAGAGTGGATGGCACTGTGGATGGAGTGGGTAACAATGGCCTTCACATCCTGTGGGAGGGAAATAGACTGTTAGGGCTCTCAAAGACTATACTGTACTATACTGTATGTGCACAGACACACAGATACAATCGCTCACTGCCAATAAAACATAACTCATATCCGACTTACAGTTGAACATCTACAGTAGGTCTCATATACAGCATTACTTCATTACCAAACTTAGTTTTGTTTGCCAAATTTTGGGATTCGAACGCAAGAATCAAGAGAATTTGGGATCATGTGTTGTACACATACTTGCCAACCTTGAGACCTCAGAAATCGGGAGCATTTCAAAACCACCGCGGGGCGGGGTGCTAGTGGATCGCCGGAGCTGTATTAGGATAACATTAACAAGCTTGTTGTAGTTGTAAGTGTGTGTGAGTGGGCAGAGGGTAGAGTTGTCGATTCTTGTTCTGTTTTCTGTGACTATCTTCCTCACCCTCTCAGACTTTCAGTTGCACGTGCTACTAAAGAGACGTGCTACTAAAGAGACGTGCTACCATGGAAACCAAACAATGGTGTAGCTGTATTAAAGTCCGAGTGGAAACAGTCCTGAGTAAATCTGATTTTGTCAGAAATCGGGAGAAATCGGGAGAGGGCAATGAAATCGGGAGTCTCCCGCGAAAATCGGGAGGGTTGGCAAGTATGGTTGTACATGAATCGTATTTGCCACTGTCTTTACCTGCAGTACAGCGTGTAGTATAGGGCCATGGGAGGCTCTGAGATGTTTGATAAGGGAAATTGCAATACCAACCAAAAGTAAGATCATTATTGGAGTTGATCTTAAACCTCAAAACTCAGTAACCCTGAACACGTTTAAAGCTCTGGTGACATCTATTGAATCAAGGTTATCCGTGTGCAAATGTTTATACTGATCTTTTGATCTTATTCAAATGGGTTTTAAAAGGAATTGCTGAAGCTCTTTGTTGCTGATATTATTGGCATGTTCTCCCCTCGTCAAATAGGTCTTTGAACTCAATAGGATGAACCTGGTTAAATAAAGTGTGAATAGCCCTGATTTACAGTGGATGTACAGAGCTATCCTTCTTCTTTTCCCTTTTCATAAGTCTTCTATTTGAAATGTAATCCATGATGCTATAGTGCAATGAAAACATTATTATGGATTTCAAACATAACTTTTTACATGTTTTTGTTAATTCAATAATTATTATAAAACTTTGATTTAGCTGCAAAGGGCATCTGTTTGAATCAAGGAACCAAGTGGAATGTGCGACCTCTATTATAACTGAAATAACTAGCCACCAAAAAACTCAATTGGTGCCTGAATGACTGGTGCAATTTATTTTGCACTAAAGAAGAATCAGCAACCAGCCTTGAAAAAATAACTATTGGCAAAAGTACAAGTAATATCTACAAAAGAGAAAGTTGAATAAAAGGGAAAAGACTCTAAGCAAAAATGTTGAGCATTAAAACATTGGTATTTACTGCAGGGTACATATTTGTCTATCTTTTACATTTCTATTGAACTGATGTTCTTCTGTAGAAAGCACCACATCTTTTTCAAGCAGGATGAAAACTCCAGATTTCTCCTTAATACAATTGAGGCGAGTGTGAGTCAGCCTGTGACAAACTAGGCTGATAATCAGACTAAACTGACATTTAATTTCACATCAATCATTCATACTTGAATAGGCTGACGATTGAGCGGTGAATCAGAGCTCTGTAACCAGGCAAGTGACGAGCAGCCACTCAGAGGAGTCCAGCAGACTGACCTGTAGCATGAGAGCGTGCGGTGAGTGGACGAAGATGGAGGCGTTTTCCCTCGGCGACGACTCCAGGCAGAGCTGCGCGTCCGTCGCCTTGGCGTTGTAGGTGAAGGAGATGGAGTTGGCCAGCTTGCCATCGTACAACACCTGCTTGTGGTGCTCGGCCAGGTGGATGTCACTCTCCGACTTGAACTTGAAGGTGCTCTGCAATGATGGAGGGAGAAGAGGTTGTGTGAGAAAAACTTTAAAAACAAGGAGACAAATGACTTGTCCAGAGACGAGGGAAGTGTGTGTCTGTGTGTACAAGTTAAACACCCAAAATGGAGCCTGCTTAATTGCAGCATGAGCCCTGTGTAAAAAACACAGCATTAGCTTAATGAACACAGCGCTAACACAGGCACTAATTCAATTAGCTCAGAATAAGTGATGGAAAGGGCCGGATGTGTGGGAGAGAGGCGACTTGATCTCCAAATGTTCCTCCTCTCTTTTTAGCCAAACAAAATAATACACGAGAGTACACAGACAGACACATGTGCTTCTCAATTTCATAACATGTAACAATTGTTTCTCTTGTAATCGTCATACTTGAGAGGATTCTTGTACTGACCAACAACAGTGACACATCTCCTCTCTTTTTAGTCTATATTATTTTATATATTCAATTTCATAACAAGCAACAATTGTAGCTTTTTTCAACTTTTTTCCAATGAAATCTTAAAGGTTTTTTCATGGACTACTTTCCTTGTAATTTTCATACTTGAGAGGATTCTTGTACTGACCAGCAACTGACTGACACATCTGTGGAAACGTCTTGTCTTACTTAAAAGAGAAACATATTTTGTAGGCAGTGTAGGATGCTTTTAGTGTGTTCAGAGTTCTGGGGGTCCATATGTCTTGAAGCTGGCTGATACACACATGGAGCCCCGCCAATGAGAGGCCAGCTATTTGCTCCGTAACCCTTCGCATCAGCTCCAGGAAAGGGCCCCCTTGGAGCACCTGCGTCCCATGATGCCTTGCTCAGCCTGACTGCACAGGAAAGCCCCGGGCTGCTCACAGACCTGCAGGCCCGGCGTGTTCTGAACCTTTCATCTCAGGTCTGCTGTAGAACATGAGCCCTGAGCTGTTTTATCCACCATGCCGCACAACATTTCAAACTGAAGCAAAGAGTGTTGCGTACAATGGAGACAATAAAGACAACATCCCCTCCACAGCGTAACGTCCTCATCTTGGTCCAGGAGCTGAATACTGCTTCAAACCCCTGATCTTTTACTGCCTTCCCATTATCGCATCAATTGTAAAACAAAAAGCTTACTTATAACTATAATCTAAATCTGAAGCACACTTTCCACACATATTGTTGCCAACAGAATATTATTTACGAGAGTAATTTCAACATAACAGGGCAGAACAGCAATATGATCTGATTTGAGATCATATTTCTTTTGTGAAATACAAGAGCTGATGTTAAAAATGTATATTAAACAAAGGTGTGAAAATGCTCATTCATTTAAAGTAACCTAGAAAACTGCAGCCAAGTGCAAGGATAATCAATCACAAACACAAATAAATTGCTCTAAGGTTTATTTTTGAAGGTTAGTGGGCCCTCCGCACAAAGAAAACACTGAATAGCCTGAATATTAAAATGCACCTTTCCTGCTGTGTAAGCCCATTGATTGTGGTGCATTTATGAAGTGTGTGTACTTGTGTACTGTATGTTAAGATGTGGCTGCGGAAATGTGAGCATGTATTTATGATACCGTGCTAAGCGACGGTATCTGAATGTGTAGCCAAGGAGGAGCTTTGCTGACTCTTTGAAGTATTAAGAAATGTACTACAAAGGCATTCAGCAGGCTACATAAAAGGCATGCAAGTGAGAAAAGTGCAAATGTAACAAATGTAAATCTTTACACAACACGCTTAAAAACAAGTGTGTCCCTGACCGATTTGGACAAACACACGCAGAGGAATAAAGTAACAACTCAACATTTGTCACACCTGACAGCTGCAGTTACGACCCTGGCCTTCAGTGATAACACCACACCCACACACACATGCTCACACACTTCTACTCTATTTACTGTAGCTCAGCCTCGGACTGCGAAGTGGTGTCTCCAAAGCAAGTTCTCTCAAATGTGGCATACCCGTTGTAACACGTATTTTTGCAAATGATGGAGGTTAGAGTCACCAGAGATAAGTTGGGTATCATTCAAACATTTTCAAGATAGAATGCATTACAGATTTGTAGCTTTGATTATTGGTACTGATACCAAACAGCCATGCAATAACTTCATATATGATATCAAATTGATTAATGAATAGATAAAACCTATTAAAAATGTGATCGTGGTTTTTAGGATAGTTATCCCTATTTTGTGCCGAGGACTCAAGTCATTCATTACCAAACTGAGCCCCATAAAAAACATTTTTAGGCAACAATCCTATGAACATTTATTAAAATGCACTAAACAAGAGTATTTCCAATAATGGTATTATAAAACCTGAGGAATACACACAGCAGGCGATACACAAATGCAGGTGTCCAGATAAGAGTCACACGGTCCATTAAGTGCGTTATGGCCAGATTGCTGGCAGTTCACCGCAATGAGGACATCTGGACTCCGGATGAAGAGTGCAACCAGCAACACACTGAACAACATGAGAGAGAGGACATTAACAGAACACACACACACACACACACACACACACACACACACACACACACACACACACACACACACACACACACACACACACACACACACACAAATGATAACATGCACAGGGCGGTCCAAATGCTGTGAGACATGGGGACTTATGAATTGATATAATGGAACCACTGGGAACTTTGTTAGACAGTGCAGCAATTCTACTGGGTCAGCATATACTGCAGAAGGCCATCTCATCAAGTGAATGTGTGTTTATGTGTGCAGAGCGGTAGCAGAATGCTGACAGCGCGGCAGAGTGGCAGTGTGCAGGTCTTAATTGACAGAACTTATCTACACTCATCAACACTCCTGGTGAGAGCGCGGCAGATAGAAGAAGAGAACAGCAGCACACTTTTGATGCCGTCTCATCTCAACAAGTGGCACAAGGTTACCAGAGTCTGTGCAGAATAAAACACATTAACTGAGTAGTTTGGTTTGTGTGTGCTTTTCTTACCTTGCGAGGCTGGAAATCATATTTCACACAGTGCTGGAAGCCTTTTCCTTTCGACTTCAACGATGTCACGATGAGACAGTTTCCCACAAAGTGAGCAGAGTAACCTATTCCTTTACTGGTGCGAAAACTGCAAAACAAATTCAGACACTCATTTCAGTTTGTTATCGATAAAAGACTAGGGTTTCAAAACATGGCTTTCAGTTCAAAACTAAGGGCTCTAAATCAAAGTGATGTTGGCTCTTCTTAATGAATGGTCGAACGGTTTCTTTACATTGGAGTGAATATGAATGACTTGACACTTTTGAATGAATGGTACAAAAAAAATAAAGCAAACACTTGTCAAATATATTACATATTGACTTTGTTGTCTGGTTTGATTTGTCAGACCAGTTGTTTTGTAAATAATATTTTTATTTCAGCAAGCTATCACTAGCAAAAGGTGAACTACATCAAAAGGAAGTTAACCATCTTTTCACAGACAAAACTGTTACAAAAGAAAATCCTGCCAAAAAAAAACAAAAGAAGCGCACCTTTCACACTCACAGAACACACGTTTAAGCAAATACAAGTCATAAAAAGGCAGATTTTAAAGTGTTTTCTTTGCAGCAGCACAATGGGTCCCAGATCACAGGTTTGCGGAGAAACACAACTAATCCTCTTCCCTCTATTTCCCCCCCATATTGTTTCTCTCCCCGCACTGGTAAACTCCATGTATGTAAAGCAGTCTGGCAGCTAAGCTTCTTCACAAAAACAACAAGGCACATTTGACTTAAAAAAAAAAGGGGGCCCAGAAGGATCACACACATAGTGGAGCCAGAGAGCAGATATAAATCCCTCTTGAGAGAATCCCTGGTGCACGTTAGAGAGCATGTAGTGTGTTATCGCGGCCTTCATGCAGCCGTGGAGACGCCATACTGTAAGACAGGCGGCTGGAGGAGCAGCTGCATCTGGGGGAGGATGATAAGACCTGGGCTCTCGTTCCACACTTACCATGACAACTTGACAAGCGGTTACTAGGGCAACATGATTACATCCTGACATTCTCCATGATCAGAGCTCATCCCTGCAATGGTATCGGGGAGAATATACGGATGTATGTCATACATGCTGTAGACTAGCAGCTTCCCGCTTGTTAAGCAAAACCCTTTCTGTTCATAATGAATTCAAGTTTGACTGTGAGAAGGGAGGGGGGGGGAGTAAAGGGAGGGCGGTGGAGGGAAAAAGCCAAGAAGCAGAATAAAGGAGTTTAATTAAATAAAAGGCCAAAGCTAAATAAAGCCTCATAGTGGTTACACCGCTTACTTCGAGGTCCAGAGCTGCACGACTAACAGAGGCATCCTCCAAGCAGTGCACTTATAATGGAGTGCCTTGACATTTAAAGTTATACTGTAATTCATTATCTGTTTTTCTATTAACTTCCTGTCTGTCTTATTCACTCTAATGAGTTAAGTGTTTATCATGTGTCATTAAGGGAACTAGCTCAACAAATAATAGTTCAAAATCATTGTTAATGTGATTATTAAATATTTAGCACTATGTTGCAGTTGTACATTATGCTGTTCCTATTACAAATCATGAAACCAATCAGTGACAATATAGCGGGGCGGACTGGGACAAACAATCAGCCCGGGCATCTCGTCTTCGGTACCAGTAGTAAATTGTCAACGTCCCGATGGCCAGTCCTCCACTGCCTGGACAGCACTTACGTATTAAATCACCTGTTCTGTAAAGTGCTGAAAGCTAAAGTTGGAGTGTATTCGGCCAGAGCAAAAGTCTGAAGTCCATTAAGTGCTTTTTCTTACTGTGTTTAAGTACAGTGCACTCACCCTCAACCTACGTCACTCGTGCTTACTTCACTTAGTTTCTTCTTACTTTAACCAGAATGCCTTTTAACATTCAGTAGAAACCGGGCCGAACTTGCTTTCATCAGCAGCGTGCTTCTCTTAGCTTGGATCAATAGTGATGGCAGAGGCAAAGAAGGCAGCTTGTACGGTCAACAAGAGGTACAATTCTTACACAACCAGGAAAAATACTTTAAGCTGTGCGGCATTGAGGGCTGCTGCCGGTAGGAAAGCTGGTATTACTGCAGCTTTTTCTGCTCTGCGTAAGCACTGGAAATGGAGAGTCTAAAGAGAAAAAAAACCTTATTCTGTGATCCTGAAGGACAGACACAAAAACCTGATGTTTACCCATTGATGTCTTTGATTCCTCTGTAACAGCGCTGGCAAAAATGTCAACGTGATGTTATGGGGTCAGCAAGACAGGCAAAGATTAAAAAATCGATGGTAGATGGAAAATCTCAGACAGTTGCGAAGCACTGAAGAGTCTTTTTTTCCCTTAATGCTTTTATTCCAAGTACAGATGAAGGACTTTTACGATGAAATAGACCAAATGAATGGTGCTATACTTACCAATAGAGGTACGGTTTGTCTTTATCCACGTTGATGTTGTTGAGTGGATCCTGCCTGAACCAAGTGTTGATAGTGAATCCGTTCTGGTAAGGCCATTTGGCTATTGGTGGCAAAGCTATGGCCTGGACACACACACACACACACACACACACACACACACACACACACACACACACACACACACACACACACACACAACACACACACACACACACACACACACACACACACACACACACACACACACACACACACACCAGATCATGCCAATGTTTAGAGCAATCAATACACCTCTCAGTCAGTCATCACCTCTTGCACTGCTGGAGAAAAGTGCCAATTAAGATGTGCTGACTAACTGCCACGAAAATTACCATGAAGGTGTCTTCAGCAACAAGGGTGCACAAAGATACATTTGCCTAATTGCTTTATAATACTGCTCAAGTGTGTGTGTGTGTGTGTGTGTGTGTGTGTGTGTGTGTGTGTGTGTGTGTGTGTGTGTGTGTGTGTGTGTGTGTGTGTGTGTGTGTGTGTGTGTGAAGATTGGGGATGCAGCCTTCGTCAATTATACCCCAAAGCTAAGGAACAAAATATCTCTAGACATCAGGGAAGCTTTCTCGGTGGCAGACTTTAAAAGGAAGCTCAAAACATATCTGTTCACTTTAGCCTTTTAGGAACCTAACACTTGCTCTCCGCTGTACTTTCTTTGTCAACTGATTTTGTGTTGTTATTATTATTATTATTATCATCCCATCGTTGCCATTATTTCGATTTGTTATCACAATGTCAATTTGCACTATCCTCCTCCTTTTATTGTCATGAATTGTAATCTATATATTTCTATGTCTGTTCCATGCTCTTTTTATGTGTATTTGTATGTATTTTACTGGTAACTGTATTCTATGTGGTGTACATTTTCTGTGACTATCTGTCAGTTGTCTACTGTAAAGCACCTTGGAGTGCAATTGTTGAAAGAACGGTGCTTTAGAAATAAAGCTTATTATTTGATTATATTATTATTATTATATTGGTCAGACTCACCGCTGCACTGCGTCCTGGAAAGTTGAAGAAGGTATCAGGACCGTGTCTCTGAGGCATCTGGTTCAACACTGACAAGAGCTTGATAGCATGTCTTGGCTGGAGGAGAGGAAAGGAGAGGAAAGGAGAGGAGAGGAGAGAAAAATAGGAAGAGAAACGGAGAGGGTCATTATTATTTATAATCTGCAGACCATCAGAGGCACAGCGGGAGCCTCTTTTTAAAGAAAACAACAGAAAACATGGAGTGACATCACATCTCTACCACAACCCCAGTGGATCAATAACTCTTCAATCACCTCCGCCCTCCTCCGACAACACCTCGTCAATGCCATGGCAACCTTCAATCGATCTGTCTCGAGAGGGGGACGCTGGGGGAGGAGGAATTGGAATAGAGTGGGGAATTGGAGCGAGGTGTACGGGCTGATTGTAGTTATCAGAAAGATCTGGATCTGGATCTGGATTAATACTGAGCAGAACCCAGAGGTATCACGCTCAGTGGGGGATGGATGATCCCCGCTAAATGTCTCTTAAAATTTGCCGGAAGCACTCCACGGTTTCTGCGATGACAGCTTCTTCTGGTAGCAAGTTCCACTCTCTGATTGTTCTCGGAAAGAAGGAGTATTTAAGAGTATCACTAGTTGCGAAAATTCGCTCGAAGTTCAAAGAGTTGGCTTTGCAGGTTGCACTTCTTCTAACTGGCTCTAGGTACATTGATGCATCAATGGCTGAGATGTTATGGACAATCTTGAAGAAGAGAACCAAACGAGCCAATCGCTGCCTTTCACTTAATTCCACCCAGTTCAACCGCTTGAGCATTTCTGTGACACTGCTGTCCCATTCATAATCTCCAAAAATGAATCTTGCACCTCTTCTTTGTACTGATTCCAGGGCATCACTGTCTTTATCAGTGTAGGGGTCCCATACCGAGCTGGCGTACTCTAGTTTATAACGTACTAGGGCCACAAAAGCTGTCTCCTTCAGTTTCTGGGGACAGCGTCGCAGGTTCCGGCATAGGAAGCCGAGCGAACGGTTTGCCTGTGTTACAATTTGGCCAATGTGTTGGCCAAATTTCAGGTTGTTATGGATTTCTACCCCAAGATAAGGCTGGTGGGTCACCTCTTTTAACACCTGGCCACATAGAGTATAGTTTTTAATGTGCGGGTTTGTTGATCTGCTTGTTCGTAGGATGTAGCACTTACTAGTATTGAAGCACATTCCCCAAGTGTTAGCCCATTCCTGAAGTCTAGTCAGGTCACCCTGTAGGTCTTCTTGGTCACTTCCATTTTTAATAGGCCTGTAGAGCAGGCAGTCATCCGCGAATAACCGCACTGTAGATGCTACATGTGACGGCAGGTCATTAATGTAGCATAAGAAAAGCAATGGACCCAGCACAGTGCCTTGTGGGACACCAGAGTCAACTGTACTTGATTTCACCCCTTCTACGACTACTTGTTGGCTCCTTTGCATAAGAAAGGTTGTGGTCCAATGAAGTATTGGGCCGGTTATACCCATGTGGGCCAGCTTTAGCAACAGGCGCTTATGTAGGACCGTGTCAAAAGCCTTTGAGAAATCAAGGATTGCCACATCGACTTGCAATTTCTGGTCATGATATTTTGCCAGGTCATGCATTGCGACTAGGAGTTGATTTTCACACGAATGGTTTTGTCGAAATCCATGCTGGAACGGGGTAAGGACATTATGCCTTTCCAGGTGATTCAACAGGTGTTTGCAAATGATGTGTTCCAGGAGTTTACAACATACTACTGTCAGGGAAACTTGTCTGTAATTTGCGGCGGTGTGCCGGTCCCCTTTCTTGAATATAGGCGTAACATTTGCCTGCAGCCAGTCATCGGGTAGATTTCCTGTTTGCAGTGACTGCGTGAATACGCACTTGAGCAGTGGGCCTATTTGGGAGGCCAGCATTTTGAGTATACGATTGGGTAGACCATCTGGGCCGCTAGCCTTGTTAATTTTAATATTTGCCAGTAGTTTGGTCACTCCTTCAGTCGTAATGATCAGGTCTTCTATCTGCGGGGCTGGATCTCCTGATAGAGAGGGCTGGCTACCATCATCCTTAGTAAATACAGATTTAAATTGTTTGTTGATGAGTTCAGCCTTGTCTTTGCTGCTACTGTAGAGGTCTTCACCCTCTCTAATAGGGGAGACTCCAATGTTGTCCGCTCCACACTCTTTGACATATTTCCAGAATAGTCTGGTATTGTTTTCAGCAAGACTCTGGGTGAGTGTGTTTTCGATATAGTCCCAGTGTGCACTGCAAAGGTTTTTTGAACATGTTTCTTGCTTGGCTGCGGCAATTTTCCCATCACGAGTTGTTGCCCTGATCGCTTGCTTTGTTGTATAACCTCTATTTTTATTTTTTATTTTGGCTGTTTCATGCCAGTGACGTGAGCCAAGGGCCAGGTTGCTGCACGTGTGGTTAGCCTGACTGCTTGGGTCCGGGATATGGCTTACTCCGATCTGTGAAAGACATTCGTCTCTGAGCAT
>NW_011369945.1:6200290-6200579 GCF_000735185.1 Notothenia coriiceps
TGGTTACCCTTCAAACATTTTTTTTACTAATTCAGTCACACTTTTAAATTATTATTATGCAAAATCCATTTTTTCATGTCTTTTATACATCAACATGTGTCCCCTCTGTGTAAATATATTCTGAAAGTTTCAGGGAAAAATATTTGCTCACTTTTTGTCCTGATCTATTTCTATAAAAACCTGTTTGAAAATGAGCTGATCAGATTTTGGACACTTTATGATGTCATAACGATTTTTTGGTTGTGTAACCATTAGCCAATCACCAACCAAGGTAACCCCCCCCCCCCAT
>NW_011369945.1:6200615-6237073 GCF_000735185.1 Notothenia coriiceps
CCCCCCACCTTATCACCTGAATCTCCTCCTAGAGCACCATTGTGTTCTTTTTAACCAAATATCTCTCAGAGGGGCGTGGGGAGTGGCTCCTTATTTTCATCTAAAGTAACAGACAGAGAATCAGCCCTTTTGAAACAGGGCTGAAACAGAGGGGATTATGGGATGCTACAATGCACGATCTGTTTGGTGTTTGAAGTCAAACACTTCAGAGACATGTTTTGTATTTATCTGAGACCTATAATATATTGATGAAAAACCGTATAATAGGGGACCTTTAACTCATACTCCAATACGAACATTTACAAATCTATGGGTGATTTCTACACAGTTTTCCCTAAAGTGTGTGTGCACCTTGTGTTTGTTGCAGTGCCACCCTGCTGGCCTTCCTGGTGGAGCTGTTGAAGAGCTCAGTGGCGATGCAGGAGCAAATGCTTGGTGGGAAAGGCTTCCTGGTGATTGGGTACCTGCTTGAGAAGGTCAGTAATCGGCCTCAGCAGTGAAGAGTGTGTCTTATGTTTCATATTACAATGTCCTCAACTAAGTTTCTCAAGGCTGGTAATTCCATCGTTTTCATAATGCGTACATTTCCCTTTACAATCCTGTTTTTTATTTGCTGTTTACTCTGGAACACCAAATAAACGCTCACTTTACACTTTTAGGAACAGCCAGGAGTTTCTAATAATTTGTGTCGAATGAGCCAATAAGAGAAGGCCTTCTGTAATGCAATATAGCCCAAAAGCACCAAATTAACCATGCAGTTAAATACAAAATGTGGTATTATTCATGAACAGAGAGTTTGTTATAGGACTGTTGTATTGAACTGGATATCTTTAACTACTAGTTGTACAAATTTCACTTGAGTTTTTTATGCAGTATACAACTCTTTCTTTTTTAATAATATGTTGTTATAATTTAGTCTTGTATCTTCTTGCTATAAAAGTAATTCACAGTATGCTAATTAAATGAAAGACTCAATTAAATGCTTATCACCTTTAGCTGTTAGACACCACAGGCACTTTGTAACCACGGTTACACTTGTTTCCTTCTTTCCCTTTAATCCTGTTTTCTGTCTGTGCTGACACTCTCATTCACTCTGTATGTCTCCTGTGTCACTAAAATATCAAACTGTTACCATGGCGAATGTGCATCTACTTTTCTGTATGGATGCACTTATTTTTTGTAACAGTTTAAAGAATATGCATTGGTGCTCTTTTGGTAATATCTTGCCCTTAAACATATCATCAAGGTGTGTTTTTAAATGAACGGTACAGTTTTACTTAAAGAGGCCCATCTTATGCTTTTTGTGTTTCCCCTTTCCTGTAGTGTGTTGTATAGGTTTTTGTGCATGTAAAAAAATAAACGGGCCCCTTTGAGAGTTAAAACGGGTGTTTGAGTGACCATTCCAATCCCAATTTATATTCCCTTTCTTTTGTCCAGTCGTCACGGGTTCACATCACCAGAGCGGTCCTTGAACAGTTCTTGTCCTTCGCCAAGTATCTGGATGGTTTACCTCATGGAGCGCCTCTTCTCAAACAGCTCTGTGACCATGTCCTCTTCAACGCTGCCATCTGGATACACACCCCTGCCAAGGTCTGTTTACTTGTGTGAACCTACTGACTGTGTATGTGTTTTCATGACCTTGCTGCACAACAAACTACATAGGGGGACTTGAATAGGAGAATGAATGGGTTGATAGAACCAGACCTTTGGTGTGAAATAGAAAAATAAGTGCTTTGGAGGATTTGTACAAGGCAAGTTGAAGCAAGCATGAAATACAAGACAGAGATGAAGAGGCACTGACACCTCAGTGCCCATTGCCCTTTACAATAATATGACAAAGGAGGTTACAGAACACGGAGTGAGGAGCTGGCACATCACGCAGGGAAAAACAGGAACACGTCGGAAACAAAGAGAAAAAGTGACATTTGAAAGGACCCCAGGACAGGAGAGAAATGTGTAGTCCCTTTTTTCCATCTCACTCTGAACTAGATGTGAGTGTTCCATGGCATTCCCGTAGGGCCAGTCAGCTCCTGCCTCGATTATTCTCAGAACTTCCTTTTCCCTCTGACCCTGAGATGCGATTGGCTCCTGGGTACAGCGATATCACTCTCCGGGGCATGCAGGAGTTAAGACAGAAGAAATGCGGCTGAGCATTTGCACCTCGGGAGAATAAGGCAGGTTTGAAAGTCAGAGTCGAACACAGCTGACACATTTCAGCCTTAGTCTAAAGAGTCGTAACAGAAGAAAACACGTGATTGCCTTTTGGGTTCATACTTTGAATTTAGTGCCAATAAAGGAAATGACAATGAACTGCTAGTAAACATAGAATTCAGAAGGGACATGTTGAAAGAACAATACAGACATAATACATTTAGTAAGCAGCAACACACCCACAAAATAATAATTTCTCCATTGTGTTTCCTCTGTTGTTCTATTCATGTCTCGCTGGGCTTTGTAATTGTATTATTATCACCTTCATCATTGGCAAGAATAGCCTAGGTCATATTCAGGACAGGAAACACTATATAAATGAATCACATCTGAAGAACATAGAGCCTTTTTTTTATCCTTCAAGCACTTCTGGTAAACCTAATCCTCTCAGAGATGGAGAAATATTTAATACGAGCTATTGCAGCCCAAAGTATTGTGCGCTGCTGAACCTGTGGTAAATCGTAGCAGATAAACACATGAGCTTATGAGAAAAGTAATTCAAAGAATCCATTTTAGATAAGCTGTGATAATGTATGGTCAGGCTAAGGCACTCCACTCGTTTCATCCGCTTAACCAGATCTAGCTTGTTAAGGCTCGTCGTGGTCACTGTAATGAGCTCTGAGATTTGTGCGCGAGGAATATTAAGAGAGGAAGAAAAGGAACAGAAGGAGGCAGCGAAGGAAGAGACAATTGGAAAGCGCCCTCCTTAAATGTCAGCGCTGCGTACGGTGCACCTCAGATGCTTCACTTCATGCTCCAGGCAAAGAAAACATAAAAAAAAACAACACAGAGCAGAAAACATTGGTGCTCAAGCTGGAGGGATGATTCCCTTTGAACCCCCTGTGCGGCTGTCTCAGAAAACGTCCTTTTTGTTTGAACACCATAAACACACACAGATCATTTGTTTCTCACCAGTAGGTGTCAGACAGTTTGTATTAGCTTGTGACCTTTGTGTTAATCTACACATATTTACACACACATTCAACCTGGTCTAAATTACATTGAGATTAAAATCTGTAACTTTGTAACATCAACAAGCAGGCAAATACTGTACACTGTCACACACTGCAAATATTTAAGCACAATGGATGTTTCGTAACCGGATGTTTGTGTATCCAGGTCCAGCTATCCCTCTACACATACCTGTCCTCTGAGTTCATCGGCACCGCCACCATCTACACCACCATCCGCCGCGTGGGCACCGTCCTGCAGCTCATGCACACTCTCAAGTACTACTACTGGGCCATCAACCCGCTGGAGTGCAGTGGAATCAACCCCAAAGGCCTTGGTAAGTTCACACCTGCACACGAGGAGTCATTTTCACTGTGAGAAGAAGATCATACAAAGTCTCTTACATTTACTAATGCACACTCCTAGAGATATTAAGACTGACTTTATGTATCAAACCTCATCTCCTTCACCATCATCTGCTTTCCTGTCCCTTTCTCCGTCTTTATTTGTCCTAAACAACGTTCTCTTTTGACACACTGTATTCTTACAGCACCATGACAAAAAGGGACTCACAGCTTTAGAGAAAATGTAAATAAAGGCATTTATCCATACACATAATGGCAATGGGGATACCTGACACGCATCAAATATGCTTTTACATTATCCATCCCTCCGTTTGTCTATCTTCTATGGTTAATCTGTGTGAAGGGAGATTGAGCCTGTTACAGGATGACCACACAAAGTTCGCATTCATGTGTGCAATTTAAAGGGGACCTATCATGCAAAATGCACTTTTGTACGTCTTTTATACATGAATATGTGTCCCCGGTGAGTCAGGGAACTCACCAAGTGTCAGAAAACACAACCCTCTCTCTTTTCCTCCATACCCAAATAATCCCTAAAAACGGGGCTGCAACGGAGCTGATTATTATTTTAATTTTTATGACGTCGGAAAAGGGGTGCTCCGCCTATATGGGCAACTCTCCACCTATCAGGGGAATGAGAGACCGCTCGAAAGCGCTGGAGACGCTGTACATATGCCAGGCCTGTAGGTGGCGCTGTAGTCTGCCACAAAAGCAGAATCAGCCCTTGCAAAAACAGGGCTGGAAAAGAGCAAATAGAGCGAAATGAGGCATGGCTACAATGCATGATCTGTTTGGTATTTTGAAAAAAAAACTTTACAGACATGTTTTTTACGGGTATGGCCCTACAATATATGTTTCAAATATAGCATGATAGGTCCACTTTAAGTTGTCGCGAGCTCCAACCAAAGTGCTTTGGCCAACAATGTCTAAACCCCCTCCCTCGACCCCTCTCTGACATCAGAATATGAGGGGGCTGTACCTGACGCTCACTGTACTGTAGCTTTCTGACAATCTGAAAGCATGCAGTGATTTGGCAGGTATGCAGAGGCGACAAAGTAATCAGGGTTTACACTCCAACAGATTTTATTAATACTTTTTGAGCTTTAGTTCAACAGTGCCCTTACTGTAGTTACATGTAGAAAACAGGAATTGCTTTTAATTATGTTTGATGATGATGTTCAGGATGAGTTCTCACATTAGTGTCCGTTTTGAAGCTGAAGTCAAAGTCTTTCAGGCTTGAATGGATAATGGATGTCTAATGGATTCATAAATTTGCAAAAACACCTTATGTAATGTTAGGTCGAATAATTACAGCTTCGTTAAATTGCACAAAATATGGATGGCTTCAGTATTTGATCTTCATTTCAGTATGGAGATAATGACAGGAAGTAAGTGGTCATTTATTCTATACACCATCTCTTCCGTTTCTTAAGAACCACTGTCTAGTTGCTCACGAGCAAGACTGAACAGCTCCCTTTTGACAGTGTTTCTGAATGTGCAAATAACACTATTGCGGGAAAAAGGAAGAATAAAAAGACCTAGAAGCCTGTGTTCCCAAAAACTATTTTCATTTGATTATTTTAAATTGAAATGCGTGCACATCCGTTTGAGCTTCCTGTGAATGAGGTGTATTTGTTTGATAACAAAGCTATTTGTCCATATTTAAAAAATAAGTGGAATTATAAAATGCACCGTATTCCTAACAACACCACAAATAATCCCATTTTGTATTTCCACTGCCTTTGTAACAATGCTAACACAGCCTCTGTTGCCTCACACCAGAGCTTCAGAAAGGTCGGCGTCGGCCCTTATCTTTAATCAACCTCATCTTTTGCCCGGGACCCTCCACGGACTATGAGAACGCATCCCATGTTGCCATGGCAGCAGACGGGTTTGATTGGCAGATCCAAGGGAGCTTTTGGAATTTCTAATCAACTGGCTGTCTGGTTTCCTTTCGGTTTTCCGATATTGCTGTTTGACTGCGGGGATTCAGCCCCGTGAAGAAGCTCTGATAACCGGGGCAATTAGCCTCAGCTGTGCTAATGGCCGTTCAAAGCTAGAGGATGTGCTCGTTGTGTTTTGCAATGGTGTGAACTTGCCTCTACTGTAAGAGTGTGATATGCCTTGATGGAATAATTTGCATAGTAATGGCCAGATATTTTGAGCTCAGTGGGTAAAATGTACTTAACTAGGCCTCAGTCTGAAGTAATGAGGTTGAATCCAAGTTGCACAGTACAACATTGTTTGTCCTAGTGTATTTTTACCATGCACCTGCTTTGAGTCTTGAAACTCTTCTTAGAAATACATAGTTCCTCTCTAAGCTTACCTCATATTATACAAATAGCCCCCTCTGATGTTAAAATAAATTGCTTTTGGGAAAATAAAGAGAGGGAATGTTTACCTTGACTAAAAAAAACCCACCTAAGGCCTTTTGCAAAAGTTAGCCACATTGCTTTTGAACTCTTCAGCTAAATTATATTCCAAGCAAAACTTTGATTTCAAAGCTTTTAGTGTGTGTGTAGAGTGTGTACTTATAGCAAGCAGCCCATCTAAGAATGAGCACAGATTCATGTAGAAACACACGCTCACACAGAACTGTATTAGCATAAAAATAAAAAGCTTCTTTGACTCCTAACAAGTTGTGGCTAAGTGGCAGAACAAAACCGTTGTCCACATTACCGGATAAAACCATTGAGTCAGATTAAGATAAAAAGGAGCACGGGAGAAAGAAAGTTAATTCTGAAGAGAAAAAGACGATAATGAATTGCCCCTAAGAAGCGGTTTGAATGAATATAAAAGTTGAAATCCTCTTAAAAGACCCTTAAAACAGAGGTCACCTTTGCACACGCTCACCTGATGCGTCCACGTTTGACACAGAGCTGCTGCGTAACCATGATGGATGGTGAGTGTCAATACTCCACCGACGGGTTCCAGCCTGACGGATAATGATGATGAATCGCAGGGGACTTCTTCAGTGTCATGTTTTGGCTTTGTGAAGAGCAGGTGAACAGATTGAAACCTGTACACACATTATTCAAGGGCGGGAGAGCATGACTAAAATATAAGTAGTCGAAAAGCTTTATTCTTCTTTCTTCCACACCCGTTTAAATGTTTCTCTTTGCTTTACCTCTCCGATCAGATTTCAGTTTATATGTGTTTCAATGCTTTCAATAAACGCTCTTTATTACTGCAGCACTCTCCCTTTGTGTAAAGTAAGGATAATTCCAATCATCCTGACACAGCAGAGTGTGAGGTAGCTAATGCCCATAAGCCAGGACATCACAAATGTTTATTGTTGCCTTTTAAACTTATAAACCCGTGTTGGGAATGTATAAAGCTGATGAGAACATGTAGCTTGTTCTTTTATTGCATACTTCTTATTATTTTTTTAATGACAACTGTAGAGTAGTAATTGAAAAAGTTGGAGAAAGCCGACTTTATCTGGCTGCAGTAGCCACTGGGACCAATAAAGGAGAAATGCCCTTATTTTTGAAAGGGTGGGTGCTTTGATCAGAATCTATACATCTTTTTCTATCAGGCAACATATTCCATTAGCTAGTTATTTGGCAGCCGTTTTGAGCCGATTCGTCACAGCCCTAAGCTTCTAGTGTTTCTGGCGCACACATTAAACACCTCTAAATGAATTAAATACAGTTACAACAATGAAAATGCAATGCCATCATCTGAGTTGTCAGTATTTTTTCTTTTTTCAAAAGGGCTACCGTTCCTTTGTTTATTTGGTAAAAGGAAGCCTTTGTTGAAATGAAGTTCAGACAATTTGCAGAAGGGAAAAACTGTTAAGAACTCAAATCCTGATACACGTTAAAAGGTCATGGAGGTCTGGCAGGTGTGAGCACGTGGAGATAAATGATCATGATTGTCAAAGAGTACAGACCTTTTAGAAAGTGGAAATGACATTAGACCCACATGAGGAATTACTTGTGTTATGTGCCTGATGAGTTTGTGATTTTAGCTTGATTATTTCTCTGTTTGCCACCACAGCGAACAGCTGATGGAGTGCCGGAGCTTTAAAGTTGATACAGTGGATTACAGTGCCCGTTTGGTTCGGATCATTTGGACTATCAATCACATTTTGCTATAATCATTTAGATTAGTACAACTAAAAAATATCCAGATTGCCAAATTGCTCCTGGAGTTAATGGCAGTGATTTACAGTTCTTTCATAGAGTGTGTGTATGTGCGTGTGCTTATGTTAACATGTTTTTCTCAGCTCTCCAGGAAGCATAATAAAACGTATATGAGTGCACGGTAGGGCTCACTCAGACTGAGCGGGTTGTCTAGCCGAACACTATTAGGCATACAAATTGAATTTTGTTTAACAGGAAATTATTCCTTTGTTTTTGTGTGTTTGTTTAGACGGACCACGACCATCCCAAAAGGAGATCATCTCGCTCAGAGCCTTCATGCTCCTCTTCCTCAAACAACTCATACTAAAGGTACAGTGAGACAAAAGGATTACTATTATCTTCATGGCATAGTTTAAGTACTTTCCATGATGTCCTCTGTTGTGTTGTATCTATGGGGTTCTCGACCTTCATCTAAAATGTGTGTGTGTGTGTGGAATTGCATTATGGATGAGTAGCCTGAATGAAACACTGTATCCTTTGTGTTCTTGTATTGATCTGTTCCTGCCGTTGTGTGGGTGTTTGAAGTTCGATCAAAATGCATCAACCAGGGGACCAAATTATTGTTGTCATCCGATGTTATAAAGCTGTAAAAACTACCAGAGATCATGAACGTATCTGTGATTGATGCCCTGTTTTTTTTTTTTATAGGACCGAGGCGTGAAGGAGGACGAGCTGCAGAGCATACTCAACTACCTATTGACCATGCATGAGGTAATTGCTCAGTGCGAAGCCACAGAGAGACTGTGAGAGCAGCTGAGTGGAGCTGGTGGCAAATTGTGCATTAAAATGTGTGGGTTGGAGTTATGGTCCACTTAAAGAAGTCAGACTGTGAGTCAGCTTCGGCGCTGTGAAAGCATAGAAAATGGTGCAACAATGGACTGAACAGAATGTACTCTTCTGTTACAATTATGTCTATTCTTGCACTAAAATAACACCCCACCCACCACCTCCTTGTCCTTCCTTACACCTCTCTCTTTGTCCTCTAAACCCTCTCCTCCTCTGACCCTTTCGGGCTTCCTCTTTGTTCTTTTTTCACCCGCTCAACTTCGCTCTCTTTTCTTTGCAGGATGAGAATATCCACGACGTGCTGCAGCTGTTGGTGGCTCTCATGTCTGAACACCCAGCGTCCATGATCCCTGCATTTGACCAGAGGAATGGAATAAGGTGAATACTGACACACAGATGAAGATATGATGCAACTGACACTAAACATAGCTTTCTTTGCTAAATAAGATATACTTCTTGTGATCATTTTGTTAACATGTTTATTTTGGCCTTTACTATTACCATTTATAACAACCAGACACAATTCTCAATATTAATTACAGGAGGCAAGAGGCACAAAATAATTGAAAGTCAAATTTGTTTATTTATTTAAAAATTAGGAAAAACATTCCTTTATACAATTGTAATCTCTCTTTTTTTAAATCCCAAAGCAGTTGCATTAAATATGCACATGTCCTATTGTTAATATACTCCCATGTTTGTTCCAATTGTATTCTCAGTTTTTTTTTATTGCACAAAACAACATTTGTAACCTTTTTTTTTGTTATGTGATTTGTCCGATAAGCAAGTAAATCCTCCGTTTTGTCCAGCAGCCATAACATAAATGCTTTACTGCATGGCTAAGCTTTTGTTTATTTTCAATTCCAAAAAGGGTAGCTTCAGCCAAGCAGCAGGACCTCTTAAAGAAGGAGTCAAACTGCGCTGCTAAGTCCCCTGAAGCACAACTGCACTTGGATGTGTTGTTGGTTGCTATGGTTAAATTTTCTGTTGCCAGAGAGCTAGTCAGCAAAATGTGTGTTGTGTTCTCACACTTATTTCCCTTTCATGTCCTCCGAGTACACTCCTTTGAAGAAAATGTTCCATTCAGCGCACGTGCTGCAGACTTTAAGGATATTTATTTATATATTATATTTAGGCAGCAGGTCTTTACTACACTGCCAGAATAACGCCTGGATTGAAAATGTTTACTGAAGTCATTCATTGACATTTGATCAGTCTTTGTTTTCCATGCTACAGGGTGATCTGCAAGCTCCTGGCCTCTAAGAGCGAGAGCATCCGAGTCCAAGCACTCAAAGTCCTGGGCTACTTCCTCAAGCACCTCGGTCACAAGTCAGTACCTCTTTGTTTCTTTGCTTTCTGTCAGATATATTCTTTTTGCAGTGTTTGTTGCTGCTGCGAAAATCAACCTTAATCTTGTTTTCTCTCACATCTAAAACCCAAATACTGCGATGTAAGATTGGGAGACTTCAGATAGAGTGTGAGAAAAACTCACTGCAGTAAAAATCACAGCAGCTTCCAGTGAGCTTTCGAAAGGCCTTTTGTTTGTTTGTGTACTTGAAGATAATGTCCTCATCATCACGTCCAGGCGGAATAATCATGTTGACAGTGCACACTGCAAGGGAGGTGGAACCTTGATGAGCATCAATGAATGCTGGGGGATTTATTCATCCCATGTGACATTGATGGCACTCTCTGCACGACATGGGAGCGGGCTGCCAAGCTGCACCTGAACCTTCAGTCTCCCCCCCCCCCCTCCTCAACATCTGCTCCAACCTAACACCCTGCATGGAGCCTCTTAACTTTACATGTCGCTGCTCGTTGAAATATAACATTGATCCAGAAAGCAATTTACACTACCGATAGTTGATATATCCGCCTAATACAAAGGAAAACAATGACATCATGATTTCAGAGCTATCAAATGCTTTATGGTATTGATAATATCATTGATCAAAAATAATAACAAAACCAAAGAAATTGAGAATTTTTAACCCATCAAACTACTTTCAAACATCATATAGGAGCTAAATATAATATAAGATAAATGTATATTTATATATACATAATTAGATGTTGTGCAATTGTTCCTTTGTTTCCTGCTTCTAATGACCTGATTATATCTGTGAATATACAGAAGCTCTGAGCATTATTCTCCCAATTCAATTAAAAAAGAATCCTCAAAGTGAGCCAACCCTAATGTCTAAACCTTTCTAGTTAAAAGCCCTTTTAGTAACGCAATTTCCTCCCACTGGCAAGGTTAATCTTCAAAGTTAATAATTTGCATCCTTGCTAACGTTGCCCCAGTGACGCCTGCAGTGATGCCGCTCTGTTAATGCCTCTCGTTCATTTCTCTTGTTGGTATTCATTTCTCGTCCTCTTTGGTCCCATCATAACTGACAGGGCCACATGGTGCCACCTGCCAATATCAAACCGGCATCAGGCCAGTGACAATCAATGTCACTTTCAACTGTCATAAATTATCTTTTGAATGGTGTGTGTGTGTTTCCTGAAGGAGGAAGGTGGAGATAATGCACACGCACAGTCTGTTCACACTGCTGGGGGAGAGGCTGATGATGCACACCAACACCGTCTCTGTCACCACCTACAACACTCTGTATGAGGTAGGGGATCAGCTCATTGACATGCTGTGTTACCAGCAACATACATGAAGTGTCATTCAGTCTGTCAGTATTCAGGTGATTGACGTGGCGTTTCATTGACGGCTGTTCCCCCTCTGTGTGTGCAGATTCTGACGGAGCAGGTCTGTACTCAGGTGGTGCACAAACCCCACCCTGAGCCCGACTCCACTATCAAAATCCAGAATCCCAGTAAGTACTAACTCATTTTAGCCTGCCTGTCTCTCTGTGTGCTTTGGTCTGCCAACAATGCAGTGTTGTTTTAATGCGAGTAAACAAACAACAAAGCCACAACTCAGAAGCCGACACTGCTGCCATGTCACAGTTATTGATCTGCCACTTACTCTCCTGTCCCTCACATTTTCCTCTCTCATTCAAACTACTATTGCCTTCTCTTATCTCTTTCTTTTCCCCATTCCTTGATTTGTTTCCCCTCCCACCCAGTGATTCTGAAGGTAGTGGCCACCCTGCTGAAGAACTCCTCTCCCAGTGGCGAGCTGATGGAAGTCAGAAGACTCTTTCTCTCTGACATGATAAAACTCTTCAGTAACAGCCGTGAAAACAGGCGGTAAGAGTCCCTAAAATGACTACTTGCATTTATTCAACCTGCATGTCATTTTTTTTGTTTAATGATTTGTGTTATTAAGCTTAATCTGCAGCCTGACTCAAATCCAGTGTCTGTGTTGTGTTCCAGGTGCCTGCTGCAGTGCTCTGTGTGGCAGGACTGGATGTTCTCCCTCGGGTACATCAACCCCAAGAGCCCGGAAGAGCAGAAAATTACCGAGATGGTTTACAACATCTTCAGGATCCTGCTGTACCATGCCATTAAATACGAATGGGGAGGGTGGAGGGTCTGGGTTGATACCCTATCCATCGCACACTCCAAGGTAAGAGCATGAAATGCACTTAAAGTATCAAAAAGCATATTTTTGCTCTCACTATTTTGCATTAAGAATCCAGAAACAGAAATCCATTAATGAAGACAAGGAAATACCAAATTCCTACTCAGGAGGACCCATTGTAAACAAAAATGCCATGCATAAAATGTGATTTTTTTTCATGGCCTTTACTATGATTATTTTCTTAACCCGACATTTCCAACTGCTGCAATCTCTGTAACTCACATTTTAATCCAAACTTATTATATCCCGTATTTGTTTTATTAGTAAATCCTATATAAGCAATGTTACAGTACAAGCAGAAGTAGATAAGTTATTTTAACACAATAATGTGCAATGTCCAAATGCTCTACTGTAAATACGATTTTGAAGTTGGGTGTGGGGGGTGGGCTTCTCCTTTAAGACGCTATTCGTTTTTTGTACTGCATGTGCAGTCATTTTGCCCCTTTGTCTGAAAAATGCTGACTGATGAACAAACAGATTTTTCAAATCTGGCTGAAGTTGGGTTAGAGCAGTGGCTCTCAAAGTGTGGGGTGCACCCCACCAGGGGGCCGCAGAGGCATGACAGGGGGGGCGCGAGAGACCAGGAGGAAAAATGGTTATTTAAAAAAATAAAAAATCATATTTTTAAAAATTATTGATTCGAAAATAATATGATACAGTACAGTACTATTACATCTGGGTCTCTGTGTTTCATTAAAGCTCGGCTCTGTGTGTTTGTGAAACGAGTACTCGCGAGCGAGAGAGAGAGAGAGAGCGCGCACCGGTACCGGAGATCGTTGTTGTTAGCTTCTGGTACTAGCGAGCTACGCTAACGGATATAAGGAGTTTTTTCAACAACAAAGTGGAGGAGAGTCCTCTCCTGTCAGACAGAGAGCTCAGTGAGCTAAAGGACTCTCAGTGTTATCTCAGTGGGTCTCAAACTGTTTGGTCACCATTAATGTAAACAATTATTTCCGAGGCACACCGTTATATGATCATTATAGTTATAAAAATAAAAGAGAATAAATTAAAACTAAAATACTATATGACATTAAAAAAAGATAAAGTTTAAAAGGGGAGTGATTTTTAAAATATCCATAAAGAAAAAGTAAATCTGTTTACAGTTCTGTTTCATATGGGTGTTGAGAGATGTATCCAGATCTCTTCATTTTGCTCTCAAAGTGCACCAGATTGATGCTTTTGACTTCAATATTTCAAAATCTTCCCGGAGGAGCTTCCCCCCGGACCCCCGTATGTGAGGTCCACACACCACCTATAAACCTGCTTACACCTATATGTCGTGAGCTGATTATCGAGCCTTCATTGTAACAGTCGCGGGTACACTGTGTGTATTCGTGGGGAGTGTTGCAGTAGAAAATTCCACTGTATAGCGACCGGTACATTAATGGGAAACCCTAAATGTTTGAGCACCCTCTATGAAACGTCAAGCTCACAGCACCCCCAAAATAAATCTCTGGTTCCGCCATTGAGCCTGACTATTTGTGTTGGGGGGTGGCCCGACTTTTTTTTTTCTCCAAACGGGGGGCCTGACAGAAAAAGTTTGAGAACCACTGGGGTAGAGCCTCATTTAATATTCACTTGACTCTATTTAAATCTATTGGTTCAAAAACGAAGGACCATTACTAGTGATATTGATTTGTTAGTATTGACATTTTCAGTTAAGCTTTCTTAAATGCTGAAAAAATCCTCATTGATTCGTACGTATTGACTATTCATTTTTTCAGTGACCTGCGAAGTCCAGCGGGAGTAGCCTGCTGATTTATGATTCATCACAGCTATCATTTTCAATAACTGATCATCTCTCTGTTCACTGTTCAGGACGGGGAATTTTCACTCACCACTTTTCTTGAGGCAGCAATAGGGCCATTATAGATGATGTATGAGACATCAGAGGGCTACCTGTTGGAGGAGTTATTGATAAGAACTCAATGTTAACAATTGTCAGCGCTTGTGTTCTGATCACATGACCAATTACATCCCCACCCTCTGCCACAGGTGACCTACGAAGCCCACAAAGAGTACTTAGCCAAGATGTACGAAGAGTACCAGCGGCAGGAAGAGGAGAACATGAAGAAGGGGAAGAAAGGCTGTGTGTCCACCATCTCCGGGCTCTCCGCTACAGCCGCCCCTGTTGTCAACGGCAACCTGGAGATTGATGACAACTCCCAGACGCAGACACCTGAGAGCGAGGCTGAGTACAGCGAGGGGGCCGGCGCAGACTCTCGCATCCTCCTGGCAGAAGGAGCTGTGAAGCGACCCAACGGAGAGGCCCTGACGCCCGGAGAGCAGGCTGCCGGGCCCGGGGTCCGGGTGGAGGTCCACGACCTGCTGGTAGACATTAAAGCAGAGAAGGTGGAGGCCACAGAAGTGAAGCTGGACGACCTGGACTTGTCTCCAGAAGGCCTTAGTGGAGGTGTGGGTGGAGGAGGTGTGGTAGAGAACGGACCTCTAGTGGAGGTGGACTCCCTGCTGGACAGTGCTTACTGCGCTGTAGTTCAAAACCTGAATGGGAGTCTGGCGCCTAAAGATGACACGCCAGGCTCAGGGGTCGGGATGGGGTCGAGTATGGGGCTTTCGGGAGTAAGCCTGGAGGATGATGGGAACATGGGTCCTCTCATCACACTGGCTGACGAGAAGGACAGCGTCCCGAGCAACAACGGATTTCTCTTCAGCAAGGTGGGATGTGATGTAGAGATTGTTGTTACTTACTTTTGAAGTGCGGTTGTCCATAGATACACATTCTCTCACAACTTCATTTACAAAAGCAAATGAGTTGCTGTTCTTCTTCCCCCACTAATATAGAATAAAATACCAATCTTTTTTTTTTTATCAAGGTCTTTTTATTGGTTTTAAGGACACTTAAGATACAATGATCAGAACAATACAGTATTACATTCCAAATGACACATCACCCCAAACGCTCCAACAGAGCCCCACCCCTTTTATGGTATTACTTTACCCATTAGTAATGACATCAGGATTGATTCCATTAACACTTACATGTATAAATACATTCAACGTGACAGGTTCAAAGACATACAAAAAAAAAAAGTAAGAATAATAAAAAACAATAAATAAACAATATTTGATTTGCCCTAAAGAAAACCTTCCTAATGTCTAAATGTTCTTTACTTTTACCCATTATCTCTCCCAGGTTGACGAGAAGCTTCTTCCAGCTCTGGCAGCCACAGACCTTGTGCTGCCGAGTCCGGACCAGCCCACCAACAGCGCCAGTGATGACCTCAGCCTGCTGGCCCACATGACCACCTGTGGCTCAGACTTAACGCAGAGCCAGAGCCACACTTCTGGAGATCTTCCAGAGGACGGGCCCTTCAAAATCCAGAGCCCTCTTGCTGACATCAGCTCTATAGCTCAGGCTGAGAGCCAAGCTCTGATCCAGGCAGCATCAAGAGCAGATTTCCCAGAGGGGGAGGGCCCATCCGGGGCCGAGGGAGAGGCTGCTGGGCTTAAGGCTGGGGACTCAGCCAGCACCACCTCGGACACTGAGAGGTCAGATGATGGGAAGGACAAGGACACAAAGAAGATACAAACTACAGCGACCACTCAGGTGCGTTTATGTTTTAAATGATGTGTCAAATTGGACTGATTGTGTGCAAACAAATCTGCAATTGTAACTACTGTTCAGGTATCATTCAGCTAAAGTCTGTGCCATGTTTTGAATTGAACTTATTTTCCTCTAGCAATTAAAGGACTAATCTAAAAAAACAAGAACAAACGTTGTTGGTGTCTGTCAACTAAAAACACCCATGTGTATTTTTAAGTGGCAGCTACTGTACAAGCTGTATTCTGCAACCTTCAGGCTGCTCCAATGTGATTTTTTTGTATATTGATTAGCATAAAAAGCTCAGCCACGGACGATTAGTCTCTGCAGAAAAGCAGAGAGACTGCCCACACATGAACTAATTCTCTAATGAATCAGGGAATACGGACTAAGAAGTCCCAGAGAGTGTTCTGTGGTTTCTCTTATGAAATTACATTTCATAACTGTATGTATTATTAGACTAGTAAGGGGTTTACTGAAAGCCCTCTGCTGGCTGACCAACTCTCCCTCCCAACCACCAGGCCCTCCATGGTCGCACCGCAGCCCAGCTGGAGCGGGACCTCCGTGTGGACCTGGGCTTCAGGGGCATGCCCATGACGGAGGAGCAGCGCCGGCAGTTCAGCCCCGGCCCCCGCACAACCATGTTCCGCATCCCAGAATTCAAGTGGTCTCCGATGCACCAGAGGTTGCTCACTGACTTGCTGTTCGCCCTGGAGACTGATGTGCATGTGTGGAGGAGGTGAGCTTAAATGAGCTAATACTACTAGTTCTTCTGCCTTGATTTCAGGACATTGGTATTGATCACAGATATATTGAAAATGATTTGACAAAACATGTCTCACTTGCTCTAAAATGTATTTTGTGTTGTCCATTCGGCACTTATTTTCTCATTTCAGCCACTCCACCAAGTCGGTGATGGATTTTGTGAACAGCAATGAGAACATCATCTTCGTCCACAACACGATCCACCTCATTTCTCAGATGGTGGACAACATTATCATCGCCTGCGGGGGCATCCTGCCTCTCCTGTCTGCTGCTACCTCCCCTTCTGTAAGTGGCTCTACTCTGCCCCTCTGTGGTAGGAAATAAGCTTCAGGTCATCATCCGCTTCAAAGGCCGGCTGTAACTAGATGTTAACTCCAAAATCAGACTTTGAAAACCCAATAACATGATCCCAGGCCAGCATTGATCTTGGATAATCTAATATTTGTTAAATACTGTGTTATTGTGTCTATTGCATTTTTTAGCTTTTTTACAAACTTTAAAATCTTGATTTTAAGGTTGATTATTGTTTTTTTGCCAAACGTTTGCCTTAAAAGATTAAAATGTGTTAAAATAAATATACTTATAATAATATTTTCCGGGTTCCACTTGCACAGTATTTTGGCCTTTATTTGGGATTGTCCTTTACATTTCCAATCTATTTCATTTGATAGTTTGATGATCTATTAATTGAATCAACTATCTTCTTTCTTTTCCTCTCTGTGTTACATGTATTTTGTGTCTGTTTTCGTCTCTGTTTTTGTCTGTTTTTGCATGTGCAGAGTTCTAAGAGTAGTGCCAACCCTGTAAGTTGCAGTTTTTTCCTCTTTTCTTCTCTTTCTATGTTACTAATACTTTGTTCTGGTTGATTTACCATTGTGACTGACACTAAACCTTGCTTGTCTGACATCCATAGTGTTTCTATCTGTTGTGCTTCTTTGCTGATAATCAATACTCCCCCTTATACTGTTTGTATCTATTGACCTCTCTGCCTCAGTCTATCAAGTTCTTTCAGTTATAAATCGTAGATACACTTAATTTAGATACAATTTGTATAATATTCTAGCATTGTTCAAATATTATACAAATGAGGCGAATAGAAAAGACTAAAAGGCCAAGGAGGTGGATCAATAATAAGAACACATCAGAGCAGAGCATACATTTACAGATGAAAATAAATAGAGTATGTTTTATGAGAGAAAACAGCATGAGAGTTTTCCTTAAGTCCTAAGGGGTTGCATCTGCTAAGCCTGTCCCATTTGTATCAACACTAAAGAAGGCAGGAGGAGCCGGACCCCAGAGGGGGTCAAAGGGAGAGGAGGTGACCCCTGTTCCTGGGGGAGGAGGCGCAGGGGGAGAGGTGCGTAAAGAGCCTGAGACTCCCACCATCACCAGAAGAGCTAAGAGCTAAGAGCACCAACCCAAGTCCTTCTGTCCTCACCTTGTGTGTCTGTTATTCCCCAAATGTCTGTGCTCACATGCTCTGAAGAGACGCTTGCACTCTGTTGACTCTCCACTGCCCTGCACCCCCTGCTCACTGAAGCACACACAGCAAACCTCACACTGGGTTTACAAGTGTAAAGCCCACTTGCTGTGTTTAGATGTATTTGCATTTACTGAATGCTTTGTAATTGATTACTGAGGTTGGAGTCAACAAGGGGAATTTGTTTAATTTCCCATTAGATATATTCCTGGCTATCTCTACCTGTTCACTGCGACTGTTGTTGCTAATTGGCCACAGTGCTACTGTCACAATCCCACTGTAACCATTACCTGTGTGTCACCAGACTGTACTTCCTGTGTGTTGCCAGATTTCATCACATAAGTGTGTATTTCACTTGACCAGCATGTGTTCTGGGTTTGCTTTTTTGCTAGAACCGACCATGACCGCTGTGGTCATGCTCATCGAGATGATGATAGTACATTTTATAAATGTTACTTTAATTGTATACAATCTCACCACCTTTCTAAAACCAGTGAGAGAGCATCCCTGTTATTGTGGTTACCTGTTTGTTTTTCAGTGAATAACTGGCAAGCGTGTGTTTGTTTATCCTCCCTTTCCCAGACGGAGTTGGAGAACATCGAGGCGACTCAGGGCATGTCTTCGGAGACGGCGGTCACCTTCCTGTCTCGACTCATGGCCATGGTGGACGTACTGGTGTTTGCCAGCTCTCTCAACTTCAGCGAGATTGAAGCAGAGAAGAACATGTCGTCAGGAGGGCTGATGAGGCAATGCCTCCGTCTGGGTGAGTTCTAATCTTTATTTGTATTCATTTAATGATGACTTTTGATTGTTTGATTTGTCTATGAAATCTCTTTCCAATCAATGACAAAGCACAAGCCTTAAACCTCACCTATCTGCCTTTTAAAATCGAAAGCTACAAACTTTCTTATTTGGGTGTTTCAGTTACAAGGAAATACAAAGACCTATTCAGAGAAAACATGCTGGTTCTGTTGAATCAGAAATGTTATTAGCTGTGATATTTTCCTAGCATCCAAGGAGACATCTACACATTGTGGAAATAATAAAAAAATGGTGTTTAAGATATAAAATGGGTGTGCATTGCAATAGATTAGCATACAGTCCCTCAAAATCTATTGTATTGGGCTAGGCTCTAGTCCAGTATCATTTTTGCAACTGCTTACCTATTTCTCTTTTTTATTTGATTGTGTAATTGACTGATATTTGCTTATCATGTTGTGGTTGTGGTCTTGTATTGAATGTACACACCCTGAAAACAAATACATTTAGACATCTGTTGGACATCAAAAAGAAATCCTTTGACACTTGACCTTCAGAACAAAATAATAACAGGTTCCTTCTCCACCTCTGTGTCCATCAGTGTGCTGCGTGGCAGTGAGGAACTGTCTGGAGTGCCGGCAGAGACAGAGGGATCGAAGCTGCAAATCCTCCTTAACCAGCAGCAAGTCGCAGGACAGCCTCCACAGTGCCTCCACCAACAGCAAGGTATCTTACACACACATCAAATCAAATGCTAATCCAGCACACAAAACTAAAATCTGACATTGAAACTTGCATTTGGCATGACATCTGACATTCTGTCTTCCATATTTAGCAGGATCCAGACAGACTCCTGCAGGATGTAGACATCAATCGTCTTCGAGCTGTTGTTTTCAGAGATGTGGTAAGCATGTGAATGTAACTATGTAGACTGTAGTCTGTTTTAGTGTTTTGTTTTTTTTCTAAATAAATGTGTTTGTTATTTTTCTATAGGATGACAGTAAGCAGGCTCAGTTTCTGGCGCTGGCAGTGGTCTACTTTATCTCCGTTCTCATGGTGTCTAAGTACCGGGACATTTTGGAACCCCAGCGGGAGATTGGCAGGTCCACCAGCCTATCAGGGAGAAGCATTCGCCACGAGATCAACTCCCCAACCAGTACAGGTGATTCTCAATATAAGAGAGGAATCTTGGAGGAGCTGGTGGGGACTCATCTTTCTAGTCAATACTCACTTCAGGCAAACAACAATACCTTTGTCATGAACATCAGACGAGGACAAAGATAAAGCTTACAAGCAGGAAAAAAAGATGAGAAAGAGAACAGATGATATACATTTCTTGGCAATACATTACACTAAAAAATAAACTTTTGTTCCTTCAGAGCACCCATCCACAGGCTTCTCTGACAAACAGACCCCCACCCCCGTGGACGACTCCCCCCGCGCTGGCATCCCTCACACGGACTCAGGCATCGGGGAGGAGGGCCATGTGGCCGGGTCCCTGAACGGCTCGGAGATGGGCCTGGGGCTCGGCCTGGGCCTGGTGGGGAGAGAGACGGACAGAGACAGAGACAGAGAGAGAGACATGGGGGGAGGGGGCACCGACCTGCTGTGTAGCCTGTCTGACGTCAGGAGGTCACAGGAGAGCCTTCTGGACTCGCCCCACAACCCCAACATCAGCCAAGCCCCGCCTTCCTCCATCTCCAGCATCAGCCAGACCAACAAAGGCATCAATGTCAAGGTCAGACCGGCTGCAATCTGTCTAAATGTGTTCATAGAGATAAGGCATTTGGTCCAATGTGGTTAGGAAATGCATTTAGTCAACACATGCAGCCTTGAGCAATTTAAATTAGGTTTTCATAATTAAGACAAATCTGTATTTTTAACTATGTTATATTTTTGTAATAAAATAATTAGCACATTTTTGTTGAATAATCAATTGATCTTTAAAATGACAGACACTTGTAAAAGATGTTTGTCCCAGTTTTGTCCAGTTTTGTTGATATCTTTAAATGTATTGTTTTGTCAGTGGAAAGCGCCAAAGATATTCCTGTTTTTGAATTAAAAAAATACTTGAAGGATTAATGGATTATGAAAGTAGTTAGCTGCTTGACAACGGGATTAGTTGAGTAATCGTGGCAGCCTTAGTTGAATCCCCTAAAACTGTTTTAATGTTAATATCTTTCCACATATGCACCTTTCAGTGAGGTTATATAAGGTTATGTATCATTATATCATATGCTCTTTTCTGACTCGTATACATTCGGAGTTTACTGCTGGGAATATTTTCTTTGTTGTTGTTTCAAAGAGTTTTTGGACATTTCAAAGCCTACATTAAAAGCAACATTACCAAAGTCACAGTAAGCCTTTTAAAGAAGTGATTATGTTAAGCCGTTACATTCCTCACAGCTTGTCCTTTAGTCACCATGAGGGTTTTCCCTCTGAAATGCAGGAGATCCTGAAGAGCTTGGTGGCAGCTCCAGTCGATGGCGGTGATTTGGGACAGGACTCCGGGCCGACGCCCTATCACCCCGACCCTGCCCTGAAAACACACCCCATGCTGCCCATGCAGTTCCACTCCTTCGACAGGTCAGTCCCACCAACTGTTTGACCTACAAGAGGTGGAACATAGACAGAGATATCAGAGACAGTACACTCTGACACATCAATTTATAGATTTCTCCAGTCAATACTGATCTTTTGGAGATGTGTTTTAGTTAGATGCTATTTGTCAAGGACGCAGAAATCAATTATTTGATTAGTATTTAGAACATGACCCCCTCCTCTTTGGATGGTTACATTGACAAGCTTACGCAATGTGCTTTACCTATGCCAGCAGTCCCATTGATCTTCTTAGTGAAACCCATATAGAGATTTTGGATATTGGCTTGTTGGTTTTTTCTAGCTTTTATTGTCATTAAATATGTGTGTCATTACATATATATAATATATAAACAGACACATTTAGTTGGTAATTCAAAATGGAAAACAATGATTTCTGTGTGGTAGCAGTGATACTGTGAAATGACTCAGATTACATTTGTATACTAGATTTTAGACTCTGTCTTAAATTGTATAGGGAAAGAGATTCTGCTGATTAATGATAAAGTCTTTGAACATGACAGGACAAAATCTAAGCTGGCTTCACATTTCCCTCTCTCCTCCAAACTGTTAACATAAAGCCTCTCTGCTGCTGAGTGATGGCCTGCTCATATCTCCTGTGCATCACTTAGTCTCCTAGATCCTGCTCTCTGTCAGTCCTTGAGAGCTCAGTTATTGATTGTAGAGTGTGCATAATAGATCACAATGGTATTTATGTCCAGCTCCAAAATGTCCCCCCCATGTAAATGTCTGACTCATGAAGACAGGCGAAATACGTCTCATTTATAGAAATAATGGCAATTAAACAGAATTGTGTGATGGTAAAGAAAATATGTTAGTTATTCTAAAAAAACACACCTACTGTACATAGCCAAATCTAAATATCTAAATATAGTGATACACTGTAACAATTATTCTTCTTAAAGCTTAAAAAGTGATATCTAAGAGGTTACAAGTTACAACTATTTTGAATTGTTTAATTTGTTTTAACTAAAAATGCACAACCCTTTAAGTTGCTTTGTGTGTTTTATTTATAGTGGCATAAACCAACAGTGGCATACATACAGAGGCGATATGACACAGAAACATTTGATAAAAAGAGTAATGTGTGAGCAGGTTTGTCTGACTGATGCCTTTTTGTCTTATCTCCAACAGGAGTGTAATGGTTCCAGTCAAGAAGCCGCCACCCGGCAGCCTGTCAGTCAACACGGTGGGCACGCCCACCACCAGCGGATCAGCCGCCGCCGGCAGCACCCCCAATATATTTGCTGCTGCGACAGCAACCCCCAAGAGCATGATCAACACTACAGGTGAGAGATAACACAGATATAGTGCACTCGTAAACAACATTTCTACACCCCCACAAACGATTTAGCTCATTATTCTTAAAGGTGGGGTAGGTAATTCACTTCAGAATTTTTTTTTGTTATATTCCATGCAATGCTCTTAACATCCCGATAGCAATGAATATATTAAATGCTTTGACAATAATTACATAAAAAAATGTCATCTGTGGAAGTAAAAATGTGAAAAGCTCGACCAATCATCTGAGCCGGCCCAGGCCTACCTGCCTGTCAGCCTTCCATCTGTGCACAAACTTATCTCGTGCCCTCATTGGTCATGTGCGCGTTCGTGTGTGATGGAGGAGGGGCTCTGTAAGGAAGTCTGAAGGAAGAGGCAGATTTTTTTCGGCTGCGTACTTTCAAATTCTCGCGCACTCGAGCTGGTTTCTCCATCCTTACCTAAGGGTAGGTAAGGATGGAGAAACCAGCTCGAGTGCGCGAGAATTTGAAAGTACGCAGCCGAAAAAAATCTGCCTCTTCCTTCAGACTTCCTTACAGAGCCCCTCNGTGGGGAAGCAAAGCGAAGATTTCCAGGATTTTCAGGATTTTCAGGATTCAAAAGTTGAGCAATGTTCAACTTTTGAAGCTGAGCTGGAAGCGTCAGCCAATCAAATCCCGTTTATGCAAATCTGACAGTACAAGCGCTAGCCATAGTAGCCAATCAAACCGCGTGCAAGCTGGGAGAGCCAGACCGCAGTTCATTTCCTCATATTCCAAACGAGAAATTACGGTAGCAAATCACCCGGTTCTTTACGACCAGAACTATTTACCGGGATACAAACCGGAGGAACCAGGCATGGAGGGAGGTGGCAGAGACAGTGGGTGAAACTGGTAGGTATTGGTTTCGCCTATATATATATATTGCTCGCATAAAATCCCCGGGGTTTTTTGCTTTGTATGTCGGGGGCGGGAGATTCATGTGATTGGTTGTTGGTCGCGTTGCTCGCAAAAATCCCCAAGCTCTCAGACACGCCCAGCTCCAAGATTTTCAAGATTCTTTCAAAGCTGCTGTGTGGACGTACCGTAAGAGTGACATTTAAACACAGTTGCCATGTCAGTGATGAAGAGCAGTAGTGTAGACTGAGTGAGATGTGTTGGTGGTGGGATGCGTTATAGTTATACTTGCTTTCAGTAGACTATATATATATATACAGTATATTGGAATCAATTCAATATCCTATTTATGTCTAATCACTTAATATGGAAATTGTGTTTTTGACCTTTCATTAAGAACGTGTCACCTGGTAGAAATGAGTCATTACTGTTTTTATTTAAGTCAATTGTCAGAACATTTCCTGAATTGAAATTGCTTCTGACGTTCTTAAAAGATTATCATGGCTAGTATCCTCTGTAATCAGGTTTACCAAGGATTTAAAAAGCATGTGTGTGCCCCCAGTTGACCCCAATCTATCCCTGCTGTATTATATAACTAATGACTATGAGAGTGAGCTAGTGAATTTGTTTTGGGAAAGATGAAGACCATAATTGTGAAGTAATAGGGGGAAAGGAATGAAGAGGAAAACATTTACATATCAACGTAAAAACAAATGCCAGAGGGGGGTGACAAAACAGAAAGAGTGGGAAGGAAGTGAATGGATGAAGTGATGAGGAGCTTTGTCGTGTGGAGTGCTCTGACCTCATATTCTCCATGCTGTCTTCTGGCATGGGTGCTACTGTCTGGACAGCTGGCAGATTCTTGCTAGTCGCACCGTTGACGAATGACGATGAAGAGGAGGAGGAAGAGGAGGCAGAGTCTGTGGCACCTAGGCAGGACAGAGAGTGATACAAAATCTGTATTATTCTAATATGAATCAAGCATGACCGTGATTATTGTTCAGGATAACAATTGAAAAAAACCGTATTATACAGCGGCAAACCAATTCAATTTGGAAAGTGTTTCACCAGACGAGCTGCTGCTTGTCTTCGGGTAATGGCCCCCGTTTGTGAAAATAGCTTTGCAATCAATATACAGAATCCATTCCAGGAAACAAATCCCTTCCTTGGTTCATTATGCAGGCATGATATAGTCTAATATGTCTGACGGGCTGAAAAAGCTTTGATTACAAACCCACATATCCGTAAATGTGCATTTGATTCCAATTTTGTCATTCATTTACACTTCTTGATACCATATTTGGGTCAAAAAATATCTAATGCATGATTTTCCTGTGTAATATTTCTATGTTCAGCTTCAAATGAGTGGTCTGCGCCTTCATTGATCTGGATCCTGTCCTTGAAATAGGTTCAAACTAATCTTGGAAGCATCTGCCAGTGCCATGGTTCAGTTTGTTTCTATTGTAGTTTGTTCTGGCTGTCAAAGGACAGCAAAGAAAAGCATCAAAGACTTTTCTATCAAGAGAAGAAACTCAGCCGTGCTTCATGGAGCTGCCTTTGATTTGCTGGAGGCCTTTAACACAAACAGGATTGGGACAAGTGCCATCAGTCTGGATGCCTGCTACCTCTACGTACACTAAAGAGATGCAGTGCAACAATATATGCGGGTAAATATATTTTATATATGATAATGTATAAGATTAAAGGTAGGGTAGGTAAGGATGGAGAAACCAGCTCGAGTGCGCGAGAATTTGAAAGTACGCAGCCGAAAAAAATCTGCCCCTTCCTTCAGAATTCCTTACAGAGCCCCTTCTCCAACACACACGAACGCGCACGCGACCAATGAGGGCACGAGATAAGTTTGTGCACAGATGGAAGGCTGTCAGGCAGGTAGGCCATCCAGTTATTTTAGCCAGGCCGGCTCAGATGATTGGTCGTGCTTTTACAGCTCCACGGCTTCCACAGATGCATTTTTTTATGTATTTATTGTCAAAGCATTTAATGTATTCATTGCTATCGGGATGTTAAGAGCATTCCATGGAATATAACAAAAAAAAATTCTGAAGTGAATTACCTACCCTACCTTTAAGGTCAGAACTCTGACTCTAATCTCGAAACAAAAAAACAAAATCACTTTAGGTCATATTTTAAAAAACATTCACTTGTAGCCCTAATCCTCTTCCGTACATCTGAATGTATTAATGGATAAAAAGACAAAAACTAAATGTTACACAAAATAACAAATGCTGTCTTAAATCTCTTATGCCCTATGCTTATGAGTAACCAGAATAAACATTTTAATCTTAATGTAATCAGTTTACCAATAAAAAAGTCTTACTGTTGCTTAAGCCCATATTGTTCTTAAGAAGTTCCCCTACTTAAGAACAAATGTAATCCATTGTATGTTCAAAAAGCTTCAAATCTAGTTCTTCATGTGACAATGGAATTAAGGTGCCTTACTTGGAAATCAAAAATGCCTCTAGGATTAGCTTGAAAAAAGACAGCGCCATGTGTTTTAAACATAGACTGTGTATATATAAAGGGTTTTAAATTCTAAACAAGTGCTTTATAATTATTCTGTCAGTGTACCCTGAAAGTCCAACATTAATGACTGGATCACACATCAGCTACAACAGAGTGCTTCATTTCACTTTGTCTTCATATGGAACTCATCAGTTTCACAGACACTGTGCACTGACCCTGTTCCGTCAGCCAGCTAACAAATTAAGGAATTTGTTTATTATTCCACTCCGAATCAAACGGAGCAGACTAAACACTGGACACATTTTGCACTGAGTCTACAATACAAGGATTTAATCATTATTTTCACCACATTGTGACACTGACACATTGTAAACTTGTGCTAATAATGCAACAGTTGTTTTACTTGTGGAAAGAAGATAATCATAAAGAACATAAAAGTCCTAAGAGCTGAATGAATGAATATATACATTTATTTATTTTTAAAAGTGCATTTCTGTTTTTGGTGACAACTGATTTTGATTAATAGAAAAACTACTGCCACATTTTCCTATGTAGTGTTGAAGAAGGGTACAAGGGAGGGAATAACTATTTCATTCAAGTTGTAGCCTCACTTCCAACGGTTATAGTCAGGGAGAGAAAACATAGCATTTTAAAATGTTATTTTTTATGAATTTATAAGCAAAAGTACATTTCAGACATTCAACGAAAAATGTATACGTTCAATTATTAGAGTAATGTAGGCACAATTATGGATCTTTTCTGTGTGACAGTTTGGACTGTAAGACTTGCATCATCGTAGGGAATGGAGGAATCCTCGCCAACAAGTCTCTGGGACAGAGGATCGATGAGTTCGATGTGGTGGTCAGGTACGTTGTGATACAGAAGGAGGTACTTGACTCGATGCAACTCGATTACTCTCTCTGTAATCAAGTAGTCATCGTTTAATCAAATGTTGTACAATTGCAGATTAAACTACATGTTAACCAGCTTTGATTATTTTGGACAGGTCATTTTATGATTGATTTTGCAGCTGTGTGTTGCAGGTTAAACGAGGCTCCAGTGAAAGGCTTTGAGAAAGATGTGGGCTCCAAGACCACCATGAGGATCACCTACCCAGAGGGGGCCATCCAGAAGGCAGAGCGCTACGAGCCTGAGTCCCTGTTCGTCCTCTCTGCCTTTAAAGCTCTGGACTTCAAGTGGCTGCGACACATGATTTTCAGCCAGAAGCTGGTAAGGCAGCTTCAAAATAATTCAGGGTGTGTGCTGCAGCGAATGTAGCTATAGGCTGGTGGTGTACAGTGCAGTATTTTCACACAATTTATTCACAAATCTCAAAGCTTTTCATGCCTTCAGACTAGGGGTGCACCGAATGGGAAATTCTTGGCCGAAACCGATACCGAAAATAGGAAACAGTTGGCCGAAAACCGAATGCCGAAAGGCCGAAAATGATTAATAGAAATATATATATATAATAATATATATATATAATATATATATTTTTATAGGTATATATATATATATATATATATATATATATATATTATATAATGTTATACATTTTTTACCCAATGTTGTTCAGCTGCTGATTTTATGGAAAAAATAAATTGATTATGCAAAACTTAACTTAAAATAATAATCACTATTATGGGTCCATAAAACATTTATTCAGCACTTTGAATGCATACAGTACATTTAATTCCAATCAAGTGCATTTTATTTTCTCTGTAGGATAACTACACAAAGACGCATTCAGAACCAAAGCCAGGTGCTTTAAAAACTGCCATAAACATCTAGGCAGGTAGGTCCTACAACAAAATAGTGGTAAATAAAGACTGTAACATGCCAGGCACTTCAACAACAACCAAAGACCTTATAAGTGCATGCATACAAATGTGGCAAAACTGGATAAATGCCCACATGAATGGTAACTATTTACAAAATGAAATTACCAACTTTGAATTTCAAGAATCTGTAAATTAAGGCTGGTCTGTCCTCATAAGCAAAAGTAGTAAACATGTATAAAGATACATAAAGTGAAAACTGGATACAAGAATCCACAATCAATTACAAATTAAATTACAATTTCAAGAATCTGCATAAATAAGGGTGGTTCTGTCCCTCTATGAGCAATGTAAACAACATTGTATCCATTTAGATACCGAAAGTACAATATATTGAACCACTGTGCTGCTGTCATTTCCCCCTAGATGATAACCTGAGATGGTGAATTATAACTCCAATGAAAATTGTTCAGGGAAAGTGTAGTAGAGTGACATGTAGAACTGATTAAGCTTATGATAAGCCAGGCCTGTCTACTATTAAGGAAAAGTGGGAGGTTATTTTTAATGAAGCAGTAGCTCTCTGCTTATCAGCCATGAAGTCTGTTCCTCTTCTTATCAAGCACATGAGAGCAGTGCTGGAACAGTCTCTCGCTGGTCCAGTGCTTGTGATTTGATCTTACTCCGCAATATTTGTCGGGTGTTTTTGATTGTCAAGTGTGGAGTAATCCCGAAGTGGTGAAATCTTTGCAGTTACACCCCCTCGATGAAATGTCAGCTGAAAACTGTTTTACAAATCGCAAATCCGCGCCCTCTTTTCTGATATTTTAAATATCTCCAGCGGCAGACATGTTGGCTGTGAGCAGCCGAATGGTCACGCGCCGTGCTGTCGCGGCGTTTTGATTACTCATCAAACAACACGTTAGCTTACCAACGTAACCCTGTTCTCTGACATTCGGTGATTATTTTTTCATGTTTTTTTTTTTTTTTTTTGTGTTGTTTCTTTATGTAATATCTCTTTTGTCGTGTTTCCGATATAGGGCTTTGGTGTGGTGAACCATTTGTCGTTGGGTGTCGGTTGACGATAATTATTCCGCTGTCTTAGTACTGATTTTCATATAAGTTGCTTGAATTTATTTCGATGACATCCGCTACTTCTAGTGACATATATATGGTGAAGTGATGACCATTTTTTGACAAACATTGATGTCAACTTGACTCGTTGGCAGAGATATACCAATCACCAGAAGAAATTCTAATATTGAAACAGTCAGAAACGGAAGCAAAAGCACACCCCTAGCCTTAGCGATATGATCAATTTGATGGCAACGAACGAATCATCACTTTGCGGTTGCCATTAGTTTTGTTAAAGTTATTTAACATGCGAATTAATCTTGTGATGAAGTGTTGGATGGTTCCTTGATCGTGAAATGTGGTTTTTCTTATGTGGAAATGTCATGAATTCTGCATTGTAGCTCCTTTTCCCATTCTGGTTTGATTTCCGATTGGTTTGGCAAGACTGCCAATGTTTCCGGCTCATTTTTAACTGTGAGGCATTGTATAATGTTACTTTATATTGAAGTTGATCAAGTTTTCTTTAATTGGCTGTGTCAAAATATCAATATTTGTCGTTTCAATTATATTTAAATGATAAAGACACCATACTATATTCTGTTGATATGCTTTAATGACTTTTGAGTATTGAACATTTTAGGAACACTAACTTATAGGTATGCAACGTCAGCAAAAATTCTCTACAGGTTGTAGTGTAAATGAATAGATGAAAAAAATAGATGTTGTAGAAATAGTGGGATGCGATAGTGGACAGGAGATCATTGTGCTGTGCTTGAACGTATAGGTGTGTCGAGCCAAAGACAGTATAAAGCGATATATGTAGAGACGGACAGACAGACACACACTCACACACTACTACACACACACATCACATCACGTATGTAGTAGAATAGTTTAATAATGTGAGTATAATGGTACTATAGGCTATATATTATTATTAGTCAGTATTGTCGTATAGTTTTTATAGTTAATGATTTTATATTTATGTATTAATATGATTCATGAATTATTCATGGTAATGTAGTTGTTATATTAATGCGATAATATAGGTGTTTTGAGATATACTTCATACCTTACACACACACTTACAGTGGGGCAAAAATATTATTCTATTATGTTCTAGCTATCAATTGTGCTTAAGTGTTGCTTCCCACTGAAAAGAATATCATGATGTAGATGTCTCATGTAAATTGTTCATGCTGGTACACTTCAACTATGATAATCAATTGTTATATTATTCTTAATATTCATATGAGAGACAGAATGGGGGAGGTAAAATAATGCCAGATATCATCAATTTCTGTAAGGAAATTTGTGTCTGTGTATTATGATGTATAAATCCCTACTGTTAAAATATCATGAGTGTGATATGGTCAAACCGTATCAAACACTGAAATAAGAATAAGTCTTTCCGGCTCTCACAGACCTTGTAACATTCATTCTTTAAGAGATCCTCTGTCTCTATCATTGTTAACGTATTAAACTAACTCTGGTTTGAACTACATGTTATCAGTATAATAACAAGACACCTGTCCACTATAACACTCAAAACACGTCTACACTCACTTAAACCCACTATGGCCAAGACCATAAGAAGCTGTCAAAGGTGATACACCTGAGAGAAACAAACATTGTTAGACCTGCTACCAGGTCTGGTAAGATCTGTTAATCTTTGCAAATGATTGATTAAGAGCAGCTTGAGTGTAGAAGATCAATTCGCTTGTAAGGAAGCAGTATTATTGGTAGAAAGATGGGAAGACAATAACAGACCACTGAGTAATTCTGCATCTCTTTTCTCGATCTGAGGTTGCTCACCTGTCATATGCTCTCACCCCGTAGGGGTCAAATATGTGATCACGAATAGAACGGTGTATGCATCAATATCCCAGAACCACAACTTGGTCTGTACGGTGACCTGTCAATGAGCTACTGCATGAGAGCTGGGGGACCCAAAAAAGGATAACTCAAAGGCTACCATCAGATTTAACAGAACCAACTCACAGCCGCCAAGGGAATCATTATCGCTGCTAGTGATCGACAGATAGTCCACTTCTTAAGCCTTTAAGTACATGTCAGGCCCGTCTTGAAGGTTTGCTAAGAGAAGACATGAATAGATCCAGAAATGAGGAATTGGGAGAATGTACATATGGTACAGTGAATGAAGAGCCAAATTATGAACTATAATGTTAGTAATTAATCTTATAACTAGACGGTGGTTTGGAGGAGAAAGAATGCTGAGTTGCATCCTAAGAGAACCACCCATACCTTACATGTGAAACATGGGTGGTGGAAAACATCATTGCTTTGGGGTGTTTTTCTGCAAAGACAGACGAACTAGATCCCTGTAAAGGAAACAATGGTAATGGGCGCCAATGTATCGTGAGATTTTGAGTGACAAGAGCCTCCGGTTCCATCAGCAAGGCATGAAGATGAAACGTGGCTGTGGGTCTTTCAGCATGACAATTGATCCCCAAACACACCGCCCGGGGCAACGGGAATGGAGTGGCTTCGTAAGAAGCATTCAAGGTTCTGGAGTGGCCTAGCCGCTCTCCAGATCTCCAACCCCATAGGAAAATCTTTGGAGTGAGTGTAAAGTCCGTGTTGCCCAGCGACAGCCCAAAACATCAGCTGCTCGTAGAGGAATCTGGCGGCATGGAGGAAATGGGCCAAAATACCAGCAACAGTGTGTGAAAACTTACAGAAAACGTTTGACCTGTGTGTGTGTGTGTGTGTGTGTGTGTGTGTGTGTGTGTGTGTGTGTGTGTGTGTGTGTGTGCGTGTGCAAGTGTAGTATTGTCCACTTCTAAGCAATGCATTTTTCTAATCAAAACACATGCACAATTTGAATGCTGCATTAATGAGAGCAAAGGGAAAGCTTTGGAAGAGAGTTCTGGCGAATCAATGAGGTTAACATGTTATAAACCTCCAATGTTGGCTAACCCTCTTATAGAGAGCTAAAGCTGTTAGAGGAAACATTCTCAGTATTGCCAGAGCCGGACATCTTGACACAAACACACAAGTGCTAAACACAATCTGAAAGGAGTCATTGCACAGTGCCAGGCAATACCAATAATGTGTTCCCAAAAGTCTGTGTTTATTGATTTATAAGAGCAAAGGTGCAAACAACACATTAAAGCCGTCTAGTCAATATATTGGATTTGGCCACATACAGTGCAACGTATGAAATATGATACAAAAGCAACACATATACAACTGTCTGGCGGCAACACCAGTCACCTATTATGGTGGAGACATTCATTAGGATAACATTTAAACACAACTAAATTGACACATTAAAATACAGCACTTCTGACATCAAAAACATGATGAAAAACAAGACAGTTTTGAAGGTAAACTGTTCAAATCTAACATCCTCAGGGAAAACAAGCCAAATGTACTGTATCGTTTTTATTTCATCTGGTTTCTCTCCTAATGTGTTTTTCTATTTCCAGTGGTACATGATCAGCATCGTCCACATCTACAACCGCTGGAGGAACTCTGAGATCCGTTGCTATGTCAACGGTCAACTGGTCTCCTACGGCGATATGGCCTGGCACGTCAACACCAATGATGTAAGATGTTGGCTTAAAGCAGAGGCAGTTTGTTGCCTTGTGAACTGGGGGAGAATTAAAGGGGCCCTATTATGTTACTTTACAGGTTTCTGTGCATGTAAATGGTCTGCAAAGGCTAAAATGCCACACTCTGGTTTCAGACAGAGGGTGAAAAGAGATGCTGCAGCACAGAAGGAAAAATAAAGAACTTTTTGACCCAGGACGTAAACATATCACAGGAAAGGCACAAAATACAATTATGAAACCTGAACATTTGCAAAATAGGGCCCCTTTAAATAAAAAATGTGATTGAGCTTTGATAAAACATATTTTCTGTAAATCAGATGTTGCTAACAGAAGTTTTACCTCAAATAAGAAATCTGGAATGGCCTCTTAAATCTGGTATTACTCTGGCTCCTCGCTCACCTCCTAATGTGATATTGGCAAACATTTGAGTTTTGCCCTCTGCAGGCGTCAGCTGGTGCAGAGGTGCCCTTGGGCTGCGTTCCAGCACACCTCGCCCCAAACTCCAAACTTTTCCATTCCGCAGGGGACAGATACCCGACCTCTCAGTGGCAGCAGAGCCTTTATTACACCTCTTTCACGGTTGGCTCTTGACATTGCTGCAATTAGCAAGGTCCGGTGTTATTGTCTGTAAGAAATTGCCTGACCTTGAGCTATAGAGTGTTTCTGTTCACGCAGCTCACAGCAAGAATCATAAGACAAATACATCCACAGTACACAAGTTAAAGAACAAGTGTCTCGATGCTATCAGGGTTTCCAAAGAGGAGCAGCTAGAAAACAAGCAGCCATCAAAAGTGAATCTTCTTTTTCGCCATCCATGTTATTCATCTCTGCAGAATACCACAGGCTTATGACCACAGAGTCAAAATGAATAATTGATTAACTCTTGAGTCGTCTTAGAGATTGTGAAGATCAATGCTTCTTCTCAACAGTGTTATGAGTCCTAAAACACACAATCTACAAGGGAGAATTTATGTGTGGCATGCCTGTAGTTTGCAAGTCCAAGAGCAATAATTAGTTTAACTGAACATAGACTGTATAAGATTTAACAAATCTTGCAAAATTACAACACAAATGTATAAATGATGAGATCCAAACCCTCTTTACAAGATACCTCTCAGAGTTCGAAATGCTTGATGTCATAGTTAATGTTTTCTTGTGTTTCTCTTTTTTTTTTTTTGCAGAGTTACGACAAGTGTTTCCTGGGCTCTTCAGAGACAGCGGACGCTAACAGGGTAGTCCCAAAGCTTTCTCCTCGTCGATCTTTTGGTTGCGTCGGTAGTTTTTCCACTTAGACGAAAAAGCGTAGTACAAAAGTAGAGACGTGCTTATGGTGTCCGACCGAATACTGGTGTCTCAGTTTTACTTTATTAACTAATTGAGAACTCAGCAGCAGAATCTAACACTTCTAGTTACCAGAAGAGTGTCAACAATACTCAGGATCTTTGGTGTGTTTAAGATGGTTCCCTCTTAAATACACACGGTCGACATCAAACGTCTCAGGTTTCTCCGTTATTAATCAAATTGGACTTGTATCTGACATATTTCTGAAATTGTTTTAGAAACGTTTTTACTGTTGTGGGTTTACATATTATTACTACTCTAGGTTTGAGAGAAATGGTTCTATGGAGAGTCTCAAAGCTTTACCGAACTACAGGTATCGTATTACAAAAAAAGAACACAAAAGAGAAGAAAAAAAAAAAAAACGTTCCAATGCTGTTCACAAAGGGACCGAGGAAGTCTCTGTCGCCTGTGGATTGTCCCACAAAACACCAGTCGACCCTCGGTAAATGGCATAAGTCACTTCGAGAGTTGGGTCGAGTCTAGAAACGGTAAGTAGTTTGAACCGGGTCCTATGTTCCACTCTGTCGCCGGTGGAGGACCGGAATAGGGGGCGGCATGACGTACATCATATGAACACGTAAGTTACAAGTTACGTGGTAAACGTCCTTCTCATTATACGACCGCTTGAACTCCTAAAGTACCAGTTACATGATTGATTACGACCAGAACGGGACGAGTGGTAACAGGCGCATCTAACATCAACTCTCCGGTAGTTAAGTAAGAATCCGCAACAGTAGCGTCTATTATTCCGACGCCACAACTACGGACCTGCAGAAAGGACCAACCATCCAACTCCCCTAAACAACAGTCAAATTACCTATTTTGTATATAAAGTGTAGATAAGCCGAGAGAATACCTCGGTAATTATTGACACCTCGTAAAATTTTGAGATCAATTTCATGTTTAGAAAATGGATTCACTTCCTAGGACTTTGTGACCAAGAAATAGCGGACGCATCGTGAAAGGACGTGTAGTTTTGTTTATCTACAAACCTTCTTGCGCTCCACCAAACGCGAAGTTCCAGTCAGTTCTGTCTCTTTGAAACTCAAGGACAGACCTCATGGTGTTTAATAAGTTTTAGTCCGAAAATGTTTGAACCTTAGAACTTTGGTGACTACCGAAAATATTTAGTGGTAGTGGACGGAAATCCACTACTCCCCCAAAAACAGCAAGTGAAATTACATTATTTTACATATAAAAGTGTTAGAATACCCAGAGAGAATATTCTCGTTATTATGACACTTCGTAAAGGTTTGACATCAAATTCATCAAAATGGATTCATTTCCTAGACTTATGAACAAAATAAAGGGACCGCGCAAATGAAGGACGCTTTAAGTGGTTAACTACCACACCTTAAAACGCCAAACCTTCGTACGCTCCCACCTAAAACGGTCAGTTCTCAGTCAGACCTGGTTCATGAAACTAAAGGACAGCATGTTTTTTAATAAGTTAGTCCGAAATCGTTTTCACCCTAGAACTTGTGACTACCCGAATATATTTAGTGGTAGAGACCGGAACACCGGACCCGAAAGCGCCTCTGTCCGACGTTCTCACGGTAGGTGGAACGGTCGACAGTCGAAGAACAAGCATAATGTCTGTCCCGAGCGGGAGTCCGGTTGCATGTACGACTGAATACTTCGCGTAGTCAGATAGTTGCTAGGTTGTAAAACATCGTGGACTATGGCACGTCTATAATCCACGATCGAGCTACATCCTTGTAGAGACATAAATTGTCCGAGGAATCTTTTCATGTATAATCTCAGTACTGAAACCGCAAAGTTTAAGTGGGAGTGTACGTAAAACACTGTGACGACGTCTTTGGTGTCAACGTGTTGTACGTCGTCTTAGTAACCGTCTCTAGAGAGTGTAGTCCTTCAGTGCACGTCTCCTTATTCAGGAAGAGACGAGATGGATTCATAAGGAAAACACATACGAAATGATCCACTTATTGACTGAAGGAGTGAACATGTCGGGTGCGAAGGACGTTTACGAAGTAGTCACTTAACTATAGGAGATACGCATCGCGTCTTACTCGAGTATTCTACACTTTATCTGTAAAATATGCCGTAGTGCACCAATCGCTGTTTTCGGTGCGCGAGTTTGAGATTTTCGTCCATACCCATTGCTGAAAGAGAGTTATTTCATCGTCGTGTACTTCACACAATGTGTCGAAGGTCACGACATTTCGGACTATATCTCTATGTAAACAGCATTGAGTGTGAACCGTCCTTGAGTCTCAAAACGGACATGACTCGCTAACGGCTTTTCGTTTAGGTGGAGGGCAAGAAGGTTTTTTTACGATTAAAAACTAAAACGTCCTTCACGATGCGTCCCTATTTCTTTTCACGAAGTCTAGCGAAGTGAATCCATTTTCATCGAAATTCGGATCTCAAAATTTTACCGACGGTGTCATAATACAGGTATTCTCTCGGGTATCTACACGTGTTATATACAAAATAAGGGTAATTGACTGTTGTTTAGCGGAGGTTGGATGGGTTTGGTCCTTCTGGCAGGTCCCGTAGTTGTGGCGGTCGAATAATAGACGCTAACTGTTCGGATGTCTTACTAACTACCGGGAGAGTTGATGTAGATCGCCTTGTTACACTCCGTCCCGGGGTTCTGTCGTAAATCATTGTAACTTGGTACTTTAGGAGTTCAGCGGTCGTATAAGAAGGGACGGGTTTACACACGTACTGTAACTACGGCATAGTGATGTACCGTTCTATGCCGCCCCCCGTAGTTCCCGTTCCTCCACCGGCCGACAGGGAGGTGGAACATAGACCCGGTTTCAACTACTTACCGTTTCTAGACTCGACCCGAACTCTCGAAAGTCGACTTATGCATTTTACCGAAGGTCGACTG
>NW_011369945.1:6237118-6248648 GCF_000735185.1 Notothenia coriiceps
CCGTACCGAACCCGTACCGAACCGTGACCCCCAAACCGAGGTACATACCGAACCGTGAATTCTGTGAACCGTTACGGCCCGTCCACACAGCGGCTTTGGAAAAATCTTGAAAATCTTGGAGCTGGGCGTGTCTGAGAGCTTGGGGATTTTTGCGAGCAACGCGACCAACAACCAATCACATGAATCTCCCGCCCCCGACATACAAAGCAAAAAACCCCGGGGATTTTATGCGAGCAATATATATATATATATATAAACTCCCCAAACAGGCGAAAACCTACCAGTTTTACCCACTGTCTCTGCCACCTCCCTCCATGCCTGGTTCCTCCGGTTTGTATCCCGGTAAATAGTTCTGGTCGTAAAGAACCGGGTGATTTGCTACCGTAATTTCTCGTTTGGAATATGAGGAAATGAACTGCGGTCTGTCTCTCCCAGCTTGCACGCTTGGTTTGATTGGCTAGCGCTTGTACTGTCAGATTTGCATAAACGGGATTTGATTGGCTGACGCTTCCAGCTCAGCTTCAAAAGTTGAACATTGCTCAACTTTTGAATCCTGAAAATCCTGAAAATCCTGGAAATCTTCGCTTTGCTTCCCCACAATGCAGTTCGGCGAAAAGCGAGGCAAAGTGACGTCACCCCCATTCAAAGTCAATGGGCAGAGAAGCGTGGAAGCGTTGGAAGATTTTTTTAAAGCTGCTGTGTGGACGTACCGTTAGAGAATTTAGACTACTGTGTGAGAATCCCAATTGATTTGTTATTTGAAAGCATGTAACTACATTTTCTATAATCATATGTTCTTCTATAGAGTTGTGTTTCCATAATATGTATAGGCACTCGCTAATAAACGTAAGTATGATAATATTAAGTGAAATACTAATAAAGAAACAGTAATAAATAATTCACTGTAGCAATTTGTACCGTAGCATTTCTGTCAATGTACTCTCTCTTTAGAAAGCTTGTTATGATTTGTGCAATTCCCTGTGCTTCTGAGAGCGCACACGCATTTAAAAGCGTGTGTGCTCTCGTGTTCTTTAATCAATGTGTGTGTCTTTGTATTGCAGTGCCTATTGTGAGGTGGCGCAGTGTGCGCTGCGCAGCGGTCAGACGCCCCCTGAGCTCAAGTCTTTTAGCTCTCTGGCAGGCTTCCAGGCAGCTCCCCGAGATGCAGGACAGTGTTTTAGGCAAGGAGATGCTCTTCCTGTCCCCATGCCCCCCCCTCCCCCCTCTCTGCCCCACCTCCACCACACACCCTCGTCACACTAACCCCAGATTCAAGATCAGACCTCAGTCAAACTGTCTTTGCAAATATCTAACGGCGACATTTTGCTCAATCCGACTCCTGTTCCAAATGTCAACCGTCTGCTTCTCTGAGCAGCTCGAAACTAAATTAAGTTTTGTGAACACTAGTGACCCAGGTCTGTTTCAGAAGTCACATGCTTATAAGAACAATAATATGCACTGCCATATTTTAGTCTCTTTTTCTTCATACTCTTCCTCTATTACTTTCTCTATTTGTCAAATGAACATAGAATATATATTCATCATGTCGTCTACACACAAACATTTAGATGCGTAGCGAGGCAAGACACAATACATGCATTATCTTCCAATGCGGTTTACAGTAGGGACTTTGTTTTTGCAGGTTTTACACAATTCCAGCTGCACTGATCCCACAATATTAAGTTAATAAACAATAAGTCTTAAAATGAAAGTACCATTAACCTATCTCTACCAAAACTAACCCAACCATAGTGCTTTCCTTCCAATCCATCATTACTTACGTTTAAATTCTGTAATGTTTTGTGTCTTCTGTGTTCATTTTAGTCATTTTTCAATTTCTCTCTCGTCTCCTGTGAACATCTTCTCCCTTGCTTTCCTCTCGTTCCGTTTTCTCACCTTCCTCTACACATTTCTTTCTTGCATGTTTTCCTCGCTCCCTTTCTCACCTACTGTAAGTCCCCTGAGTGTTTCCTTGTTCTAATCTCATCTGTTTCATCATCACTCCTATTCCCTTCATCTTTCTCTCACTTTCTTCCCACCACAGTATCACCACCAAGTTGGAGCGCGCTCTGGAGAAAGTGGCGCCCCTGCTGAGAGAGATTTTTGTGGACTTTGCGCCCTTTCTCTCCAGGACGCTGCTGGGTAGCCATGGGCAGGAACTGCTCATAGAAGGTACAGGTGCTGTACACGGCTCCTTTTCTCTAACTGGCGTCTCTCTGTGGAGTCTCCCCATTCACTGTCCCTCACCGCGATGTTTGTGTGTGAGAAAATAAACGAGCGATTGGATGAGTGGATGTTTTTCTGTGTGTTGTGTGATTGAATGAGAGGCTGAGTGTCTCTGAGCTGGCTGCTTCACTCATTCGTCAAGCAGGTATGAAGTCAGTATTTTACACTATTTTCAAACAGCTAGTTAGATAACGACATCAGATGATGTTGTTTTGTCAATAATACTACTGGTATTACAGCGCTGTACTAAATGTGATGCATTCTTGTCTCTGCCCACCTGCTTCCTGGCGTCTTGTTTTCGTGATCCACCGTCTCAATGTTCTCTCCCTCTCCTCCCTTCCTGCTCTTTCTCCTCCCTCCCCTCCCCCTACTGCCTCCTTCTTCATCTTTCTCTCTACTGTTTGTTCCTGTCTTCTCCGTAGCATGCTTTTTATAAACTTGACTATGATGGCTGTATACAAGAGCAGAAACCACTGACACTACAGTGCGTTCTTTGATGATATGTTTGTATCTCGAGGCAGTGTGTGTGTGTGTGTGTGTGTGTGTGTGTGTGTGTGTGTGTGTGTGTGTGTGTGTGTGTGTGTGTGTGTGTGTGTGTGTGTGTGTGTGTGTGTGTGTGTGTGTGTGTGTGTGTGTGTGTGTGTGTGTGTGTGTGTGTGTGTGTGTGTGTGTGTGTGTGTGTGTGTGTGTGAGAGAGAAAGAAAGGCTCCTGACTGCTGTATGTCTCTGTGCTGCAGGTCTGGTGTGCATGAAGTCTAGCACGTCTGTGGTGGAGCTCGTAATGCTGCTCTGTTCTCAGGTTGGTACCCCCTCCTCTCCCCTTTCTGTTTACTGCCCTAACACATATGTTCCACTTTTCCAAAGCATGTCCAAACCCTTAATTTGTCCAACCTATTTTAAAAGTGATCTTTTTTTTTCTTTTCAATAATCGTCTGAGTCGTTAACACACAGGAAGCTTTCGGGGTTATTGATCTGCCCTGTGGGTGAGCGTGTAATGAGCGCATTGCAGATGTGATATCATATCAACTTATATGCACCATCACATCAAGGCCACAAAACACATCTTCCATGACAATCACATGCATATCAACTTTTCCGACAGGATTTTTACTTGAAATAACGATATCAAAGCCTGAAGGTTCCATTGACAGTATGTCTATCTTCTTGAATAACACTCATAAGAAGGAATTACAAAAAAGGTACTTACCACGACAAGCTTTCTCCTGAAGTTTCCTTTTTCTTTGATACGATGAAGTTTGTCCCCTAACTATTCTTCTTCTAAGAGCTCTTGTCCTTAGAGGAACCCCTCAGATTCTTCAGCTCTTCTACTCTGCTTTCTTCTCTCCTCTTACTGCTTCATCTTCAACAGAACCATCAGACTCCTCTTATTTTGCTGTCCATTTTAACTCAGTGTTTCGGTGGCGACTGCTTTCATCTACTACCACTCCAACACTACCCGTCCTCGCACCACTCCCTCTCCTTTCCCCCTCCCCTCCACTCTCCCTCTCGTCAGCATGTATAGTATTACCCCAGGCTCCGGCCTCGTCTGCCATTAGATGCCCAGGAGAGCGAACCCTAGCCCAGATATCGATCCTCTGGGTGGGGGGGGGGGGGGGAGTAACAGGAGATGCTCACACGTGTCCTTCACAGGCCTGAGAGCTGCTGGAGCTAATGGAGCTCTGATAGTTTGAGGCTTTCAACAACACTCTCATCCTGCTCAGAAGTCTCCACTCTAATATGCACAGACACATAAAACACTCACATACTCTTAGATGGGTGCTTTTTTATTGACACTTAGAAAGCTCTCCGGATGTTTCTCCATCTTTATTCTGTGCTGTGTTGTGCTAGTGTACCTTACACTGGTGATGGTTAATGATGGGTAGGTGTATTTCTTCTTGAATAAATAAATAAAGCTACTATTCTTCTCAACTCTTACATGTTGATCAGCTGATTAACTGCCAAGAACACATTCGGCTCTGTGACAATGTGTGACATTTAGAGACATTTATAACGTATCTTATTTTACCAAGTTCATAGAAGCAGTTGTTAGCAATGACAATCTTTAGTCTCCGGCTCCCTCAATGCTAATTAAATATGTACAAAAAAAAACTGAAATATTTAAATGATATAGTAAAAACTAAATGAGGGTCTAACCAACACGTTTAAAATAAGGGATAATACATATCATTGAGATACAAAATAAAATACAGGTGTATAAGTTAAACAGGAATGACAAATGCATAAACTGAAAGGAAACAGGAATGTGGTTTAGTTTAGTCAGTTTATTGAACATGTCAGAAACAAAAACATACAACAATAATATATATATATATATATACTCTTTTTTTCCCCTTTTTCTTTCTCACTCAAATTGATAATTATAACAAAGTACAAAAAAAAAAAAGAATAATAACAAAAAATAATTCTCAAATAGTCTCTGTCATGTTCAACAGGGGCAAGAAGAAGCTTAAAAAAACTTTTCCTGGCCCTACCCCCTCTAGCATATATTTTTCTTATAAATAAAATATTAGGTCATCGTCATCAGCGGCATTTTTGTTTGCTTTTTGACAAAACAATCAGAAAGACATTTCTTTTACAATTACAAGAAATAACAACAAATGGGATTTTACAGGTCCTGTTCATAACCATGAATGATTTGGCTCCTAAATAATACTTTCAGTTTAGATAGACTTGTACAATATTTATAACACCTTTTGATGAGATGCAATGAAGTTTGGCATTTGTTCGTACAGGTGGTTTTTTGAAAATGCAGTTTCCTCTCAACATGTGCATGCTTTCTCTCCGTATGAAAAGTCCCTGGATATTATGGGGACTTTTAATTATGTATATGTGTAATGGTAAAAGTACAAATACAAATATACACTTGTAAAACATAAGTAAAAGTATATAATAAAAAGTATGCATACACAAATATAATTTGAAACATTGCCTTTCTGGACAATGTTTCTAATAATGCTGGTTTATGGCAATATTTAATTCACATTTTTCACATGTTTGTACAGTAAGTAAATATCTTGATTCCTTAGTCTTTTCCTACACACAACACCTTTTTCTTACCATATAATGTTTATCCTGTGCATCTTGTACACTTAGGAGTGGCAAAACTCCATCCAGAAGAACGCAGGATTGGCCTTCATTGAGCTCATCAACGAGGGAAGGTAATCCATCACACAGACTGCACACCATCCCATAAGGCTTCCTGTGATTCACACATTAACCGCAACACTGTTATCACTGCCTAACAACTAATGGTTATTATAGAGCCCTAATGAGAGTCTTGCCAGGATAAGTGCACAGTGCCATGTGTTGGTTGCAATTAACCGTACAGTGATGGTCTTATTTCAGTGCCTTTCTTTTATTAGAAACTGTATTGTACATAATTAGAGTAAAACGCAAATAACTAAATATTTAAACATCCCGAAAAAGGATTCTATCTATTAAACAAAGCGGTTTATCCATACAAACATTATCTTCAGCTGCAGATAGACCAGTGTTATTGATCTAATTTAGGACAATGTATCATATTGAGGGAAACTTTCTTCTTCCATTGAAACTTGAAGGTGATGCTAATACCTGTATATACTAATACCTCATTTTTGTTACTCTCTTCCCCCCCGTCACCAGACTCCTGTGCCACGCCATGAAGGATCATATTGTACGTGTTGCCAACGAAGCAGAGTTCATCCTAAACAGACAGAGGGCAGAGGATGTACACAAACACGCTGAATTTGAGGTAAACACATAGAGCACCGGTACTGTTAGTGACATCAATAAAGCCTCCAGGGAACAAGCTTTGTTTTTATTGTTTTTTGTTACAATAATGAGCAGACAAACAGTATGAAAGCAGACAGGGTCATCCTGGGTAAAAAGAAATGCTTACTGTGTTGTAGAAAATATGATATATAATACACATACATACAATACGTACTTGCACACACATCTATACAATCGTACACACATTTATCTCCTTAGATGCTCCAACAGTATACATGTATGCATACCAGGGTTTCCGCTAGGATTTTCAATGTCGCTAGGTCAAATGTCCGGAAAGAATTTATTTTACTGGACAAATTTGAAACTTACCGGTCATGTTTCAATAATAATAATAATAAGAATTGTGTAGCAGAGTTTCCGTTAGCATGTAATTACCAGACTAGGACCGGATATGCCGATGTTTAAAACTCATTTAATGGGGCTCATTTTTATATTGCTTCAGTTTATAATTGTAACAGATCGAAAAGTTCAGATTCATTTTTCAATAAATGATACGCTTCCACAAACAACATAATTATTACATTCAAACAAATTACTTATAGTAGATGAAGTACATTATTCAAAAGTTTACATTAACTTTGAATAATAACACGGGAGAATTAAACGGATCCTCTCCCTCCCTCTCTCTCCTGACAGCCCGTCTGTTTCTCATGCAGCTCGCTAAACAGTGGGCGGGGCTTCAGGTGATCATGTAGAGCTGCGTGTCTCGGTCAGACTCAGCAGCTGATCTGATCTCTGATCTCTCTCTCGCGTCCGGTTACACTTCACTCGCGTTTATGTCCATATCGATCAGATCCAGCTCTCCTGATCGGCCTTTATAGAGAGCACCGATCAAACTATTAAGAGTGAATATCAGCCGATAATGACCGGCGGCTGATCGATGAGAGCATCCCTAATTATTACCGGACATTTTGACCGGCAGGTTTTGAATTTACCAGTTTTTAATCAATTTCACCAGCTGATGCATGCGTGTATACATATTTAGGCATGTAGGGCTAACAAAGGCAGGGTTACATCACACTATCAGGGTCTTTGGGCCACTTTGTCCACGATTGACCTTTTTAAATTCTCTGTCCTGGCTCTATGATTCTTCCATTTACAGATGAAGTTCGGTGTATTCGATCTTAGTACAGGGTTAAGTAAAGCACATTTTCAAAACACAGCAAGTAGGTGATAGGACATCAGTTGGGTACTCCTTGTTTTTTTACTGTTTCTGCATCTTGTATAACTCTTTCCCTCTCGCTCTCCTCCAGGCTAACTGTGCCCAGTACGCTGCGGACCGGAGAGAGGAGGAGAAAATGTGTGATCACCTCATCAGCGCAGCCAAGCACAGAGATCATGTGACCGCTAACCAGCTGAAACAGAAGATCCTCAACATCCTGACCAATAAGCATGGAGCGTGGGGGACAATGTCACAGAGGTGAGCGCGAGATGAGAGGAACTGGGTGTCCAATTATACCCTGCCACATTTTTAGATTGCTGCTCCGCAGGATGTCATTTGATAGCAGACGTTACACAGGGAACACTTCTTGCATATAATGAGAAAATGGCATCAGTATGTGAAGTGATTATTAAGTCAGCACCATCCATCATGTTAGGTCCATATCACTAAAACACATTACCACAGCAGATTATGGCTTTTATCTGTGTAAATGTAATATCATATATTCAATCATTTAAGTTGCAGCAGAGACTTAGAAAATCTATTTCAAGTTTTTAAATTCTAGATACAGTCAGTGCTGAAATAAAGCCATTTATAAAAGAGGACATGGTGTTATTAAACATAATTAATTGTACATGAACTTCAGCACACACCCACACAGAGAGACAGCTAAATGCTAACGTCGTAGCTGCCAGCTGTGTAAGAATGATCGTTTTCTTTAGCACACTTAAATACACACATTTAATCAATGATGGCGTGCTATCCAGATCTGCCTCCAGACTTGGGAAGGACACGGATTTAATTTGAGGACATGTGACATACAGCATCTGAATCCTGTCTCCTCCTGTCACTGTTGATTAGGTACATTGTACTGTGCATGCTGTTAGTGAGCAACTTTTGCACAGCGGAAGCTTTAATTAAAGTGAAATTGCATCTGAATTTCTCTGTCCTCAATTATGTTTGTTAACATTAGCTTAGTGCTGATGAATAGTTTCACACTTACATGTCTAAACCTTGCTTTTCATATTTGTTCTTTGGGCTGTTATATGTTGTTTTTTTTCTCTTATTTGAAGTCCAGTTAATCGTTTTTGTAGTGTTGGATGTTTTATTGTAAACTCACCTTTCTGCTCAAATACTGCCTTTTTACCCAATAAAGTGGGACCTTTTGACTGTAGGAAATGAGTTCTGGAAGTAGCTAGCATAAATGTCAGCTGTAACTTCAACTTCATTGCCCCTAAAGGAAAAGTCTCAAAATGCACCACTGACACCACTGAAATTACTAATTTAGGTTCTTTTCCTTTGACGTCTTCAGCCAATTACACGACTTCTGGCGTCTAGACTACTGGGAGGATGACCTTAGGAGAAGACGGAGATTTGTGCGAAACGCGTCTGGATCCACTCACGCAGACGTGTCCCTTAAAGCTCTGGAGGAATACAGTCAGTAATGTGCACCAATTTAAACATGTTGTCAATATCTACATTTTGCATATACGGTAACTCTCTAACATAAACTATAAACAGGTACAGAAGAAGAAGAGGAGGAGCTAAAGTCGAAGAAAACCTTCCGCAGCCAATCAGTGGTCGCCCAGAACCCAGAGGCGGAGCTTATGCTGGAGGGAGACGATGACGCCGTCAGCCTGCTGCAGGAAAAAGAGATTGATAACCTCGCTGGTGAGATTCACTAACATAAGCACACGCATGCACGCACACACACACACACACACACACACACACACACACACACACACACACACACACTCACACACATATACAGGCACAATGCTACGATCCAATTGAAGTGTAAACTGTCTATGACTCTTGTTTTTAGTCCGTTTCCGTCCAAGACTTTTTATCTCCAAAGGCAAGTAATGAGTTTTGCAGCCGCACTAACCATCCGGCTGATTTGCTGACTCAAGAAGATTTAATCATAGTTAACTAAGAAACTGACCAAATATCTAATTTAATCCATTTCTTGCTCTGTCTTACGACACACCTGATCGAATGTTCCCTCTATTAGGCGAAATAGAAGAAGTAATCAATCTTGACTAACATGAAATGACTATATTAAAGTACATTTCATTATTTGTTGTGTGTGATGATTGCTTACAACTGTTGTGTGTACTGAGCCTGTCAGTGCTGTGTATGCTTGAAGTAGTAATAAGTCATGTATCCCCCCAGGCCCCGTGGTTCTGAGTACACCGGCTCAGTTGGTAGCTCCAGTAGTGGTGGCTCGAGGCACTTTATCCATCACCACCACTGAGATCTACTTTGAGGTGGATGAAGAGGACCCTACATTCAAGTCAACTGATGCTAAAGTAAGGGCAACCTGTTTTTTTATTGGATATTTTTACTCAAGGAAAAGTGCTTCGCTTTTAATGTACTGCTTCTCATTGATTCAAATGATTTAATGTATTGTCTATATAGATTTTTCTTTATGTTAAAATATTTTTTTCAAAGGATGTCCAACCCCAACAGGTACTGGCCTACTCGGAGGGTCTGCACGGTAAATGGATGTTCAGTGAGATCAGAGCCGTGTTCTCCAGACGATACCTACTGCAGAACACCGGACTAGAAGTCTTTATGGCCAACAGAAGTAAGTCTGCAGATCTTTGTATTACTTACATGAATTCACATGTATTGATTTATCAAAACGATGGACCAGCCACTGATATTATGTATTGATTATTTGCCCTAAATGTCAACTTGTCAAGCCTATAAATAAATAACAAGTAACAAGCCAGAGTTAGCAGAAATACCACATACCACTTTTCTCCTAGTCTTGAAAAGTGGTAATTACTTTAGTCTGCAAAGCATTAAAATAGGTTTATTAAAAAGTATTATTATTATTTGAATAAACTCTAATAGTACTGAATAACAGACTGGCTAATTAAATTACCCAGTATGCTTCACTTCTGCAACTCGTATATCAGCTGTAAAACTTTATTAGTATGTTTATACAGGTTTGTCATTTGGGAAGTATTTTCTGTAGATTGGACCTTGAGAAATTGAAGAGAGTGGTTGCAAGTGATGCACAACTCATGGATTATTAGCTTCTGCATCATTTATTGTGTACGAAAGGTCAGAATGAAAAGCATTAGCACTGGCTGCGCTCTTGTATCCCGGTGCAGCCTCCCATACTAATGTCCCCACTACACGGTAGCTTATTCGCTGTTTGGTGCAAGTATCCATCTTTATGCTGATTATGTCCCGTTTGTTCCTCTTTCTCCAGCGTCTGTGATGTTTAACTTCCCTGACCCGGCCACAGTCAAGCGAGTGGTCTACAGTCTCCCCCGGGTTGGGGTAGGAACGAGTTACGGCCTGCCACAAGCCAGGTAGGTGCTGCTGGTCCTTCACTATCCTGGGTTGGAAAGAAATGTCTTCCTGGTGTGATGAAAAGAATCTTCAATATGTGTGTGTGTGTGTTTCCCAGGCGGATTTCTTTGGCTACCCCTCGTCAGCTCTTCAAGTCGTCCAACATGACGCAGCGCTGGCAGAGAAGAGAGATCTCTAACTTTGAGTACCTCATGTTCCTCAACACTATTGCAGGTAAAGTCCACTTTCAATCCTATTGCTTGAGCTGACTGCTAAGTCTGTTATTGAGGATCTTAGACTCAAAATAAGATATGGACGATAAGTGGTCAAACCCACAACACTATCCTCTGTAGCCTTCTTTGTTTTTATTTTGAATGAGTTGAGAGAATACTTCCAGTATTTTTCTATTTTTTTCTCTCTTTCTACTGTGTGATGTTGACATTTTCCAGTGTGACTGCTGCAAAGATTTTCGCTGATGCAACGTTATTTCGGTGCTCTGAAATGTCCTGTTCTGTGTTGTTCTAAAATACCTACAAAGCCAGAAACTGCAGGCTATTTTATTTCTCTCCATGTGCATGAATAAAAGAGGCCTGTGTAGAGGACTGTATTGAAGGGAGCAGATAAAGAACCTGGACGATTTTAATAAGATAAACCTTTGTCAGCTCCAGCTCAGCTGCAGCTTTGACAACAACAGTCACCAATGTGGTCTGTAAATAAGTATTTATACAGAAATATATCAATAGGAGCAGCCACAATGACAATGGACAAATAGGAAATAATTACGGCAGTTAAACATTTGCTATTTTATGTGTTCACTTATTTTTAAATATTTGAACATATCTATCAATAAACCAATATGTCATAATATATGTATGTTATAGAAATGAAAAAAGAGGTAGCAGAATAGGTTTGAAGGCTTTAACATGCTGTATGCTGGTGTGTAGCAGTTTGTCAACAGCGTGTGCTTTTATACCTCCCCCATGTTGAAGATATCTTTGATCACACTAACATACAACCGCGACTGCCAAGGCACAC
>NW_011369945.1:6248902-6267454 GCF_000735185.1 Notothenia coriiceps
ACAACCTCTTTTATAACAACACAGGTCTTCACAGATGTGTGAACCTCTCCAGGAGACTTCAAAGGTCCATTCACTCCAGGTCGAGGAGACCCTCAGTAGTGCTACTCAAAAAATGCTCTAAACCCAAGAAAAGGCTGTAATACAGCTCAAGACGTACCACCTAGGCTTAGCAGAAACATTTCCTAGTTGCATTTTCTCCAATTAAAGTAGAAAAACAAAGGCACATAAGACTGTGGATGTAATTCCCTGCGTTTCCTCCTACAGAGGATCAGAACATTCACAGTGTAAGATTTCACTGTTCAAAAGCACACTCTGTAAGGAACAGGAGAAACCTGCATATATCGTTTCCTGTTTGATTGTTGACTTAATTCTAATATTTCTCTGTGGTTTCCCTCAGCCAATCGGTGCACTGAATCCCAAGCGAGCAGCGTTTTATGCCGAACGCTTCGAGACGTGGGACGACGACAGCACGCCTCCTCACCACTACACCACCATGTACTCCACCGCTCATTCCACACTGATGTGGATGCTCAGAATAGTAAGTACCTGCTGCTCTTCACACACTTACAGACTTCGACCTTCAGCAGCTGCTCGAGCACATGGCAGTTTAAATGAATTTGTCTGTTCAATGTGCCCGCAGGAGCCCTTTACCACGTTTTTCCTCAACGCTAACGATAACAAGTTCGACCATCCGGAGAGAGCCTTCTCTGGCATCGGCTGCTCGTGGAGGAACTGCCAGAGGGACACAGCTGATGTCAAGGTAAGAAGACATGATGGGCTGATGATGGTCCAACGGAAGTGACTAGTCAAGATTATTATAAAACAATAAAAACTGTAAACTGAAATTGCCCAGAATTAGGAAAACCCAACAAAAACACAATGACGTGAATGCATCCAACGCAAGTGCTTGTCTATTTTAAACTACATTTGCAAATAAAATGTTGCAGAGTTTGAGAAAATAATTTAATTGTAGCTTTTATTTGAACGTCTCTAAAAGTATAAAGGGTATAAGGTGTAGGTATAAGGGTCAAACAGCTCATACGGTCATTCGATAAAAAAGTCTTTAAACTTTAAGATTCATTGGTTTCTGTTCTCTGCAGTTTATATTTAGTTCTCTGAGCTTTTTTTTTCTGTTTGGCAATGTTTAATTAGCTGAAAATATTCAAATTTCTGGAGGAAAGTCCTATTTTTATTTTAAATAAACAATGTTTTTTTCTGTTTTATCCATCAGGAGCTGATCCCAGAGTTCTACTACTTGCCTGAGATGTTTGTGAACAGTAATGAGTACGAGCTCGGGGTGCGTGAAGATGGAATTTCTGTGTGTGACGTGGAGCTTCCTGCTTGGGCCAAGAAACCCGAGGACTTTGTCCGCATTAACCGTATGGTAAGAGACTGACAGTCATTTCCAAGGAATATAAAAGCTGAAAGAAGGCTAGTTGTCTCTGCCTTTAAGTCCACTTGAAAGACTCTGATAATAGTCTTGACTCTCCCTTCCTTCCTCTCTCTGCCCCTGTGACCTCCACCAGGCGTTGGAGAGCGAGTTTGTGTCCTGCCAGCTTCACCAGTGGATCGATTTAATATTCGGCTACAAGCAGCGGGGGCCAGAAGCAGTGAGATCCCTCAACGTGTTCAACTTCTTGTCCTACGAGGGATCAATCAACCTAGAAAATGCAGATGCTGTGCAACGCGAGGTCAGTTTCCATGGCAACACTTCACTCTTGTTTGACTCCCAAATTGATTATCACAGTGCAGAAATCTTCCCTTGGTGAGTTTCTCATTCAAGATCGTATGGTAGCATCAGATCGATTTAATGTCTAAATCTCTTAGCTAAATACTCACTGGATATACAGTATACTCCCTATGGCGGAGGGAATGGTTCTCTAGAGATACACTCAAAGTACACGCATGTGCTTCATGCATACAAAAAGACAAACAAAATAAGTAAATAAGAAGGTAAAGATATGTGGCTTCACTCAACTAGTTTTTATGTTTCTCAAAAGTGTGTCTTCTCCTGTGTTAACCCCTTTTCTCTCTCTCTCTCTCTCTCTCTCTCTCTCTCTCTCTCTCTCTCTCTCTCTAGGGGATTGAGTCCCAGATCCAGGCGTGTGGGCAGATCCCCTCCCAGCTGCTGATCGAGCCCCACCCACCTCGCTCCTCGGCCATGCACCTGGTGAGAACACATCCTTGAAAAACCTGCATAGGTTTCAGTATCATAGCAGTAATCTCCCAGTATATGCTTTAAAAACACCTTCGTAAAACAGCAAGTCAGCAAGTCAGCTGTTCTCCCATACTTTTTGCATGTTCTTAATGTCTTGAGAAAATGTTCACTATTGGAACAGGAAGAGCGTTTTTCCCCAGTATGTCTATCTTTTATAGACAGGTTGATTTTTCCTATACTCCAATTGAGAGATGTTATTATATACACGTATATGTAATGCTGCTAGCCCTGCCCTGTTAGCCTCTCTCTCCTGCCTCGCCCTGAGCAGAACGAGGCCTCAGTGTCTCCACATCAGAGCCATCCATGTCCCCCTTACCTGTCAGTCCTGCCCCCCGACCAACCTGCGCCTCCACCTCCTCTCCAAGGCCTAGCCCCCCCTCAGTGTGTGTACCTGCTCTGACCCTGAGCTCCCACTAATATACCTTTTCCCGTCCCTCCCTCTGTTCCATCTGTTCTGTCTCTCCCTCTACCTCCGTCTCCATTTCCCTGCTCCGACCTCCCCTTCCCTGCTCTGCCCCCCTCCCTCTTCCTCTCTGTCCCTCTCTCCTTCTCTGTCTGTCTCACCAGTGTTTCCTTCCCCAGAGCCCGCTGATGTTTAAGGATCAGATGCAGCAGGATGTCATCATGGTGCTCAAGTTCCCCTCCAACTCGCCCGTCACCCACGTGGCGGCCAACACGCTCCCCCACCTCAGCATCCCAGCAGCCGTCACCGTCACATGTAGCCGGCTGTTTGCCGTCAACCGCTGGCACAACACAGTCGGTGAGAGCACCAAGAAAATACATTATAATGTGGAAATGGAAACCATAGATCCTCATGTAACATATTAAGTTATCCCCCTTTGAGGAATGGAACTGGACATTACATTATCTGAACAGAATAAAGTTTATACAGTTTTGTTATTTGACGATTTTGAGCATCTTGAAACTACACTATGGCAATCCCTTAATAATACAGTAACATACAATTAGTCATTAATCAATTAATCAATAAGTCTTAATAACAATTATTAATTTATCAAGGAAAACTTCCACAGACATACTGATTCCAGCTTCTCAAATGTGGTTAGCTGATTTTTCTCTTTTATCAAATGGAATCACTTTATTTTTAAAAAGATTGATCAGACAAATGCAATTTAAAGAACTCCCTTTGGGCAACGCTAAATTGTTGTTGTTTTTGTGGCAAATTCATGACATTATAAAGACTAAATTATTTAAGGATTTATACAAAATATTCATAAAAAACACCCAAGGAAAATAATTTCATGCTATATTCTATGCTATGTATCTTCTATGCAATTAACACTAATGTATGGAAGCCTGCAGTGCTTTAAGCCCCGGGTGAGAGTTTACTACTATGTTGTCCACATGTTGACAAAGAAATATGTGTTAATTAAACCCTCAATTGACCTTTAATGACCTAATTAGAAAAGCAGGGTAGGTTTAATGAATCGTGGTAGTGTAATTACCGCGGGCCATAAGGCAGCCCTAGTGACTTTGGTTGTGAAGATTTTATTTTTCAACATTATCCCGCTGTAGCGCATGCATCACAGAGCACTCGACTAGGGGATTATACGAGAGCTTTACGATGTGTGTATGTGCGGGTGTGACTTACTTTAATGTGTTTACCCTTTATCCTTCAGGCCTCCGTGGAGCTCCGGGATATTCCCTGGAGCAGGCTCATCATCTGCCCATTGAGATGGACCCTCTCATAGGTCAGTGCGCTAACACTTCCACAGCATATTTAATTGGTTTTATGTAATACCGATAATATTTTAGAACCAAGTAGTAGGACTTCATTAAATATATAACATGATATATTAGGGATTTGTGCACATATTACTGAGTACCAGGCTGTAATACTAACATGAGTAATAAAATATTATGAACAGTTATTAAAATGCTTGTGAACCATATGGCATTACGCTGCCCTTATTAACTTACGCTGTTCCCATGTAGCCAACAACTCAGGCGTGAACAAGCGTCAGATCACTGACCTCGTGGACCAGAGCATCCAAATCAACACACACTGTTTCGTGGTTACCGCCGACAACCGCTACATCCTGGTCTGCGGCTTCTGGGACAAGAGCTTCCGTGTTTACTCCACTGAGACGGGTAGGTTTGGTATTATTCAGAAAACCTGTTGAGCATTGTGTTTAGTCTAAATGTACCAGCAGGTGTTTTTAAAAACTCTATAAAAGCTGCAATCCTGTCATAGGTCCTAGTTTGAATAAAGATAATGTGGAATCATTGTAATTTTATTTAGATTTTTGTTTGGATATTTCATCAAGGGGAGATTTAGATTTTTCTTTTCACATATACACCTGGGCTTACACCTCAAATTATTTTTTGGACTAGAGATTTAGTGATTTATATTTAGTGACTCTATGTTCCCTAACCTGCATGTTTAACCCATGTATTTACACCTGGCAGTAAAGTAATCATGAATAAACAGGTTCTAAAGTGCGCACAACCGAAAACAAATGATAGTTTCTGGATACAAAAAAACCTACTAACTAAGTTAAAACTGGTGAGAGCTTTATTTACAGTGTTCAGATGTTTCGTTGGATTCTTGCCTTAGTTAATCACCCTTGGCCTACGAAGGTATGATTACTGTAGAGGGCACAGTGACTTAGCCTCGCTCCTCGTTCCTCTCCACAGGAAAGCTGACCCAGATAGTTTTCGGCCACTGGGATGTGGTGACATGTCTCGCCAGATCAGAGTCCTACATCGGAGGTGACTGCTACATCGTGTCGGGCTCCAGAGACGCCACTCTTCTTTTGTGGTACTGGAGTGGACGACACCACATTATCGGGGACAACCCTAACAACAGTGAGTGATGACTTGAAGGAAACAACATGTTTGTTGGACACTCGGTGTCTACATGCTCTTAGTTCAGACACAGGTCCCGGAGATGTATGGTGTCTCTAACTCTGTTTTCTTCTCCAGGTGACTACCCCGCTCCCAGGGCCGTACTGACAGGACACGACCATGAAGTGGTGTGTGTGTCCGTCTGTGCAGAGCTGGGACTGGTCATCAGTGGAGCTAAAGGTTTGTGTGCCCAATTTAAATTTCGATTTATAGATTATTTTCACTGTGAGAATTGAATAAAAGATAAAATATTGAAATGTTAGAACCCTCAGATACATAACAGCCGCAAAGCCATTGGACAAAAGACCTGTAGATTGCCCTCTCATAGATGTTGTTTTCCCATATGTCGTTGTTTTAATTTCTATTAGAGGTTAGGCTGATATTTCCTGATCACTCTACCGTCAGCAGAGCTAATTGAGTAAAATAACTTCTTTATTAATTCGCTCTGGTCTTGCTTCTCAGAGGGCCCATGCCTGGTCCACACCATCACAGGGGACCTTCTTCGGGCCCTGGAGGGACCAGAGCTGTGTCAGCGGCCCCGCCTCATCTCAGTGTCCAGCGAGGGCCACTGCATCATCTACTATGACAGAGGCCACTTCTGCAACTTCAGCATAAATGGAAAACTCCTGGCACAAATGGAGGTCAATGACTCCACGCGGGTAAGGCAGTCAGAGTTAATACTGTTCATTTCAACATAATATTCATTTTGGTGTATATTCATGCATGAATCCTGTTTTTATTTACCAATAAACAATGCGATATACTGTTGTTCAACACAATGGAGTAGTTGAGCCTCTTTTGACCCCTCTCTATTCTCTTTCTCTCTCCAGGCGATCCTGTTGAGCAGCGACGGACAGAACTTGGTGACAGGAGGCGATAACGGAGTTGTGGAAGTGTGGCAGGCGTGCGACTTCAAACAGCTGTACATCTATCCAGGCTGTGATGCAGGCATCCGTGCCATGGACCTCTCACATGACCAGAGGTAAAACAGACAGGCTGTCACTCTGAGAGTCAGTAGAATAATTGATAGAAGTTCACTATTGTTGTGAAGGAAACTGGGTCACCAGGGGGCAGCAGAGAATACTGAATAATCAGTAACTGTGAGGTTATTTTACCCAAACCTCAGATGATGTCCTAGAGAAAAATGCAACGGTTTAATGCAGGGGGGGGTCCAAACTTTTTTCACCGAGGGCCACATACAGACAAATATACAAAGGGCTGGGCCACTCACGAGAGGTATATTGCCTCATAAGTTCAGTTATAAGTTAGAAAAATCAATCAAATGTAGGTAAATTATTCTTGATACTTGAAAATGCAGCGTACATCCTAGCTCTCCATAGGGTTTCATTTATTGTGTTGGCAGCTCATTCCTTAAAACAGGAGCTTCAGACTGAATTGTCTGATTTTAATGAAGATTTGGCTTTTTATCACATGAATACTGTGTAATATATTTGAACATATATATTTGAGAAGTACAATATAAGACAAGTAGAAGTTTCATTTGTTTCATTATACTTTTTGAATTAGCTGAGGGTCGATTCAAAATGGTCCGTGGGCCGCATTTGGCCCCCTGGCCGTAGTTTGGACACTCCTGGTTTAAGGTATGCAATTTTCCAAAAGTATGTGCATAGTTTGGATGTGACTTACTGTTTTTGCTCTGCCCTCAGGACTCTGATCACTGGCATGGCATCCGGAAGCATTGTGGCATTCAACATAGACTTCAACCGCTGGCACTACGAGCACCAGAACAGGTACTGAGGTGGACAGCATGAGGATGGGAAGGATAGGGAGACGAGAGAAGAACAAAGAGAGGAGGTGAAGCATTCTGCTGTGTATCTGCGACACGGGGAAACTGAAGGTACAGAGGGGAAGGAAAAGCAAGTGCCAGCTCTAATCCCTTGTGAAGTTTACTTGATTTGAGGATGCTACAGCGCTGGTGGAAATAACTCCCTCTGTGCATACGTGTACGTACACATACGTGTGTAACCACAGACACATAGTACCCCGAAGATACACACCAAAACCTGCTCATAAAATAGACTGCAGAATGGGGGAAAGTCAAGCAGACCTTGTAGAGGTCGTTCATACCCGTACCACTCGCTGGACTGCTGCAGTTGCTGTTCCTGGTACGCTTCATGCTTTATAGACAAAGAACTTAAGTTTTGGTTTTCTTGTGTTTTTCTTCTCTATCAATTTTGTTCTTTACTTTTCCTTTGATGGGAGTTCAGTCAAATAATGATTTGGGTGGACTGTAAATTAAGACTCCTTCAATGTGTCTCAACTGATTAGAAATGGTTAGAAATTATCCAGCCCCGCCCACTCTTCAGAAAAAACGGTGCTATTGGCTTGATCTTAAAATTCACCCTTGAAAAAATGTCTGGGGTTATGATTATATTTTATCTGGATTTATTTTATTTTATAATGTTAATTTGATGTTATTTTATTTTCCCTGCAGCAGGGTTAAGTCTGATTCTTATGTAAATAAGGTTCTGCTTCCTTCAGAGCCAACACGTGTTCTTTCACTACACAAACTGCGCTTATCACCTTTAATTTATTAATGACTTGCTGTATGTAAAATATTGTGTAATAATTATTATAATGTTGACAAGATTGATGATGATAACGGCAGTGTCAAGGATGGTGATTATTTTGCCGGAGATGGTAATGATAAAGAGATCTTGCCAGTGCCACCAAGGATGACAACCACGAGACTGAGATGATTTCCTTTGTATATTTGGTGATTGTTTTGTCAAATATGTACATAAAGTCTTGGTTCAGGCTCGGCGGGAGACCTAATCAGCTGAATAAGATTGAAAGCGCAAAGGAAACCTTCACTTACCCACATTTGTTGATTATTTAAAAGAAGAGAATCAAATCAATGTAAAAGTTTGTTTTGTATTTGCACTTTGCACCAATCACATATCATTATTTATTAGCTTGGTTCTTTCTGGTCGGCTGCCATTTTGTTTAGGTCCATTTCCCCTTCGGGATTATTTGTGCATTGATGTTTGTATTTAAAGCGTTGAGCTCATGTGTGATTATTAGGTTTTACAACCTCACAGTTGTAAGCAATATCATGATTCTGTAGCTGATAGAGGTGGAAAGGAGTGAGGAGAGGGGATGAAATGTGAGAGGTACTGTATGTGTGAAGCCATCTTGATCAAATGCGCACATGCACATACTCTATCGACAGGTTCAACTTACGTATCCAAAAAAAGGTTAAATATTTTTGGATCTATGAAACCCTAAAAAACTATTGTATTCATGTTTTATTGCAAAGATGTAAAATATGACATGTGTGAGTTGAAAAAAAAATCATGATAAGAAAAATAAAATATGCAAAGAATTTGATGACTTGACTTTTCATTGGTGAGACATTCTGTTTCACCAAAAGCTTTCTTTTTGACTTCAAGACAACGGCACTGCAGAGTGAGCTCTAACTGCAGATTTAACAAGACACCGGTCTGAAAGGAATCCTGCTTTCTCCAAAGATTTCAAGAGCCTCTCGAGTCAAAATGTGCACTTGACAACATTGTCGAACTACCTTTCATTTCAAATGCCTGTTACTGTCAGTCACTTTCTGCAGCACCTCCTAAGAACTCAGAGTTGAGATTTACAGTTGAAATGTTAGTTTATACTATTAAATGGAACTTATTACAATCAAATTGTGCAATGTTTTAAGTGAGTCTAGTTCAATCAAGCATCATTCAATCAAGTTACTTTGTTTTGCTCTTGAATCACCCTTATGCAGCATACCAAGTAATATCTAAAAGAGATAAAGGAAGGCTCACATCTTTTAAAGGCAATTAAAATAGACAATGTGTGTAAGAAAAGAATGAAAATCCTTATGGTATTCATTCAACCCATTGACAAAAGTTAGATTTGCACAGGAAAGGTCATGGTCAGTACAAACACCCAGGTCATACATGTTTTTATCTTTACTGAATGATGTTGACAGGAATAAAATGATGCCCCAAAATACCAAAAACAACACAAGCACGGGGTAATTAATTTTATAACAATAAGTTCTGAATGTGGGATGTCTTGTCAAAGGAACAACATTTCACAGTATTAAAACACAAATGATGTCTTTTGAGCAGAAGCAACCATTACCATACGTAGCTTAAACAAAGAAGTCAGACAGGCTGCACAGAGCTCTCATGCTTCAGTCACTATGGAGACTGCAATCAGACGCCATACGAGCTGACAGGCAAGAGAGGGTAACCCGTCACGCTGCTAGAGCCAGGACCCAGATTTCATCTCGTTTATGTCACTTTTGACCCGGTCTGTAGCTGCAGTCAGAGGCCCGCGGCCTGTCAGTAAGACACACTTTCTTCCTCACCTTTACCAACAGCCTGATGTCTTGTGCAATGTCCGTTCTCCAGGGGAATCATGAAGCATTCTGATGTACAGTTTTAAGGTATCCCATAGTTTGTTATTAGACAACTAGACACACACACACATGCATATCTGAACAAAGCAATGGTCTTTAATATGATTGTAGTACTGTAATTATTTTATGTAGTCTACGGATATTATGAAACATGCTGGACGTACTTGAAAGCAATATTAATGTTTCACAGTAAAGATGACAAGCAAAATACAAGAAATTAACCTTTGAAAAATGAAGAGGAAAAATAGTATTCCCTCATTAAGCTTTTGTTGCTAGGGGAAAGTGGTCTCCCAGGTTCATTTGTCTTTGAAACAAGGCCAGTCAGTCTCATCCCTCAAGACCTCTTCTTCACATTGTCATCTTATTTCCCCTGTGCTTATGGAAATTGCATGAACACACATGACTTTCTGAACGATTGGGATTACTATATACATGCGTAAGCAAGTGTTTTTATATCACAATGAGGAAGTGATGGGCATCCATGTGTTTTGAGTGTGCAGGCTTTCCTGCTTTCAGCGTATAAGCATGCGTTCAAAGGGGGATCCTCGTGGACAAACATGTCCATGTGTCTGTACGTGCTCCCTCCCGTGAAGCTCAGGTGGACAGTGAGGAGATGGTGGACCTCTGAGATGAGATGCTACAGATCTCCATGTTGGTGAAGGAGCTCCCTCCTTCGCTGCTGCAGTCTGGGACCGATGAGGAGGAGGAGATGATGTTCTTCAGCCTGTGGAGGGAGATGATGAGCAGCGTCAGCAGGAATACCAGCAGGCCGAGGAAGAGCCACACATAAACGTAAACGTTGCCCTGACGTCCCGGTGATGAGGCGGCCGCTGATGTGGAAGAAGAGGTTGGCGAGAATCGTAGAAAGGTCCCATTGTCTATCGGAGAGATTGCAGTCTCATTATAGTCCACCAACGAGACGTCCATCCCTGACATCCTTGCTGATGTTCTGCATAAATGATTAGATTTGCATGAGAAAGAAAAAAAGGGTTAGTGAGATTTTTTGTGAAGCAACAGAAAGACACATCAACATTCATAATTTAAATGGGCAGTAGAAGAAATCTCTTGTGTCTGCCAAAGCTGCCAAGTGTTTATTTCCTCCCTCCAGGACACTTCAGCATGGCAGATGCTTGCTAACGCAAGAGCTGTCACCCACGTCCAGCTTTGGCAGAAATTAAGAAGGAAAGAGAGCCCTTCATTAATTCTGATTCAGCACCAACAATTTACTTCAAGGGCCCCCAGATGCAGAACAGATTTCTATCAAATAATAGTTGAAAATAATAATCATTTATTGTATCCCTCTTGGAGCATCTCATGGAGAGTTCATGCTAATTGAGAAACATCAAATTGATTCACAAGAGTACTCAACTGTTATTTGCAATATATATATATATATATTTGAATGTATTTGCAGCAATGAAACAAGCAAAACAGTTAAGTGTTGGTTTATCTACTTATAATGTATGAAATCTGTATGAAATACTCATAATCTTGCAATATACCCTCGCTGTATGTTCATAGATAAGTGCAAACATATTTATATTCATTTGTGTCAGAATTGTTGCTGATCACTCAAAATTATAGCACTGTGAATATTTTTAATGCAAGGATGAATTCATGAACAAACAGACACAGATCTACTGCGGACACTGTTCTGTTGTGGTAATCAAATACTGTTTGACTGTTGGAGGATACATTACAGCATAAAGAGCTTTACTGACCCGACTATAATAAAGAGAAACAGCAGGGGGAGTGCTTGTGTCATTGAAAGCCTGTCAGTCTGGAGCCTGGAGCCTTTTATGCTCATAAACGAAGCCATCCTTATCTGATGAAATTAAACTCCTCATAATCAGCTTTCACAAAGACAGCTGAGAGCCTACCCTCCTCCATTGCATATTAATACTGCTGATATTGTTCCACTGCAAATTACTGCATGGCACAAAAGTGACATGAACATGTGACTGAGTATTGTGGTATAGAAATGTTCACAGTATTTGTGTTGGGGGGAGACAGAGAGTTGTATTTGGGTTAGGCCAGACTTCTGTCTTGATCTATGACAGGAGAAAGACACTTCAAAGGGACGATTGATTGACCATGACCAGAAATGTAGCAGGGGGGTCATCAAACACTCTTTGCAACACAGCGGTGTGAGCTCATTTCTCTCTTATTTGCCAGCTCTCCCCTCCTTCGTCTCCATTTCATGGTTATGCATTTCACCATGGACCGACCAAATTATATTCAGTGAATGGACTAAAATGCACATCAACATTGTTCACAATATATATCAAACCAATGTATATTTCTCCAGATTCTTAGATATTAAAAACAAATATAGGACTAAGACATAATATACATTTGTATAATATGTTTACAATGGCGAACCAGAATCATATTTAAGAACACTTTTATTTTACCTCTGTAAAGCCTACTGTAGGCTAGATTCAATTACTTTTTGCACTCGATTGCAAGATATATTGTGTAAAACGAATCATAATGGCAACAAGAGTGAGTCAGTGTAATCACACTTTGTTGAACATGATGCACTTAACATTACATTCATGGTAGGCCTATGTTCTTAATAGTAGCCTACTTGTATGTTAAGGAGATAATAAACGTTCGTACATTTAAAAAAAAATCTACAAACTGCAATAACTACAAAGCCCAGCATTACTCGTGTGAAAGCTGGTTAATAAACACAAATGCTCCTTCAAAAATGTGGACAGTCTGTAATTGTAATGTACTGTATTGGCTCTAAGTGCTATCTGTGAACACTTTTTAGCAGAGGTCGGGGGTCAGAGCTCAGCTGTTGTTCCTTGTCGCAGGATTTATCTCGTTCAAAGCTGAGATAGTTTACCCCAATATCGTGTAAAGGGCAGTTTGCCGCATATTGCCAAAATATGTTTTGCACAGGTAAGACAACTACTTTCTATCTTGACTCTAACATTATACATTTTTGTGAACACCTGTAAAAAAAAATTGGGATCTAAAATAATGCTGAGAGTAAGCCTGGGATACGTGTATGTGCTGGAAGAACTAGCAATTTCCAAAAGCGATTAGCATTAGCCAATAAAATTCGCCTGCTACTAAAAGTGGTATCATTCCATTTTTCATTGGGAGTCTCTAAATCCACTAGCAGTTCATTTGTATATTTTATTGCAATTTATTTGACCTTGAGTTTTATGTAAGTAGAGTGTGTTAAATGTAAGAAAACTTTAGTAGACAAGTCAGTTAGCTACCTAGCATTAACTTTGTAGCCATTAACCTGTAAAAAGCATTGTGAGTGGGTTATTGTGTGGAGCATGGACAACTAATTCAGGTGTTTGTTGTTTTAGAGCAGGCTATATGTTATACTTTGGCACTACAAAACTACTTGTTGTACTATTGCAGAGAAAATGTTATTGAGTGTTTGTGCAGTATTGACACATGTCAGGTAATGAGCCTTAAATTAAATTAAAATGAGAAGATTAAAGCAGCAGACTCAACTAAAGTCAATTGCAATAGCAGAGAGATAATGCCAGATGATGATATAAACACTTTTCTGACTATTGCTTCTACTATGTTTTGCACAGTTTACCTTTTATAAATGAAAACAGTTTATATTAAATGTGTTGCACCTGTTTGATCCCAACGCTTTATTCTGTTCCTGTTACATTTGTCAGTGTTTGAACAAAACGTAATCTTCTATTGAACAAGGTTGCTTTTTGAAGTTTTAACTCCAAACTCTTATTCACTCCCCCTTCATTCTCTCAATTTGTCTCTCTGTGGATGGTACAGTTGACAAGAATGTTGCTCTCTTTAATCTACAGCCTGCTGTACCTCCGGGGAGATGCGCAGCATAATGAGGAGGGAGAGTTATGCTTCTCTCACTTTCTGTAATTGCATACTCTCTTGCCCCAACTCTGTTTTCTTTATCAAATCCTCCCAGTGGTTTCCCCGACCCAATGAAAAATGTCTCGCAGTCTTTGTTGACTTATATGTTTTTTACAGAGTTGAAGTATTGATATTCATTGCACATGCCTGCCCCTCTCTCCTTGAGCTGTCCTCTAACATTGCCATCGTAAATCTACACTTTTTAATTATATTATTATTATTATTTCTTCCTGAAATGATTTAACCATCTTGATTTAAACATTTGCATCACGCTGATAGCTACATTTACTCAAAAATTCTGTCTCAATGTTGTTATTTCTGCAAAAAGATTCTACTAACTTGACCCTGAAACTCTCTCCATTCATTCTCCACCTCTTTGATTTAATTTCACTTTGCCACTTTTTACATATCTTCTCTGCTGTCCTTCTCCTGTTGTCACCCTCCCACTCTCTCCTGCTCTGTATAGATTGCTGTCGTTAATGATACGTTGTTTTGAAATCTGTGATGAAGCTTGTTCATTGTGAACTGAAGAGGCTGATAATTGGGCTTAATGATGCTTTTTGTATCCTGGCAACAAGGTACGTTCAGTTCTTTTTCAAGCTAATCTACTTTAAGAGGGCAGGCCGTGCAGGCCCGCTGAGGCTGAAGAGGTCAGACATACGCATGCACACACACACGCCTACATTAAATGAATCCCGGTAGTTATTTTCCTAAGGAATAGCTAGAAGTGTAATACAGAGAACAAACAGGGCAAATGGGAAAATTGTGCGTCCTTATCTTGAAAAATAATGCTTTTTATGTGTTTTTTAGGTAGTAAAATCATATACTGTACAGCTGCTCTGTCTCTCTTGTTGAAAGTTACACCTCTGATCACACCAAGCACCCGATGTAATGGCTTGGGCTGAAGTTTTCTTTTTTGTAGCTGTAACACCCCAGAGTACTCTTTAACAACACCGAACAAAATATTTCCAGGAGGTGTGAAGAGTGTCTATGATCATTATCAATTATTACAGTTTTCTACTGAATGTAATTGGAAAACCATATCTTTCCGAAAAATAAAACCAATCATGCTTTGCTTGCTTCTCATGCAGCTGATCCTCCGTCTCTGCTGATTCTCTCCACATCCCAAAGACTAGTGTGACCTTGGTCAGCTCTTTTGTCAGCTAAGCCTCCCTACATTTCTTTTTTCTTGGATTTTAGGAGAATAAATGGCTAACTCTTGATTTCTTTAGTATTTGTGCCTCATTGATATCTCTCTTTCTGAGCTGTAATCTGACTTGTACTTGAGTTTTTGTATCAGAAGCATGTTTCTACTTCAGCTGTTGTTTAACCTTCATGTTATTGGTGAACTCTGTTCTTATTCAGCTTCAAAAACACTGTTTTATCAGCTAGGTACTTCCACATGTTCGACATTTTACATCGAGCAAATGTGCAAGACCAGTTTGTGGCGAATGGAATGTAGTACTCAAATTCTTCTTCACAATCCTGACATATTAGTTTTATTCAGGCCAGATTTAGAAAAGTGTGGCATTGCGTGAAATGAATGACTTTTTACTTTTACACAGCAGTGTGGTGGTTTGTGAGACCCTTAACAATAAGGAAGTAAAGCCATTGTCAACAACACACAAGGGTTAAGGTCTAACATGGAAGTCCTCTGTTGGCTTTTTAAAACAGCTGATACTGTGAGTGGAGCTTGCCACATTAGTTAAAGTGTGTATGGTGTGTCTTGCCTTCCCTACTGTCATTCTCCATCTCAGAGGAGAAAGGAGTCTTGCTAAGTCTCACACTCACTCAGGTGTGATTTAAACTACTCATACACTTCCCTCTGAGCTGATATGGTCTTTTCTCTGTTGGACTGCAGGCGGAGATGAGTGCTAATTAGCTGCCAATGTCTGCTGCTAAGATAACACATCTTTGAGCCGGCATACTTTCACATTAACGCTGGAAATGAAGGGTTAATGATGTTTGATGAAACAATGGAAAGTCAGCCATGATGGTTTTGATGAGGTTTAAATGGCTGGTAATGCAGATAAATCTGGTGGCTTGGAGGTGAAATGTTCACTTCAGCGATGGTGCCATGTCTAATTACCACACTCTCCACCTCTCTGGGTAGAGAGTAGAAATGTAACAGCAGCTCCAGTATCTGGCATTGTGGCTGACAGTGAGGTTAAAACTGCGCTGTCGTTGTCGGGCAGTTGAAGGGCAGCTTTGTTTTGCCCTCCAGGTGAGCAATCCCATCGGACTGTGACGTCAAAACTAAGAATAGCCTGTCTGGTCTTCTGAGTCAGTTGCATTCCATTCGACCGGACTTCACAAGAGCCGGCCATTTTCTAAATGCATTCAATTCACTTGATTTAAGTCTCTGACCTTCTTTAACTTCTTTAACATAGAAGTATGTCCCCCTCACTCCCAGTCTGGGCCATGTGGAGTTCAGGCACTTTGAATCCAAAACTGTTCTGCCTTTCAGCCTCCTCATCCTCCTGTTTCCTCCGGAGTCTAACAGCCTCGGGCTAATAGCTGGGTCCTGGCAGAAAGGCTTCTCATTTTCACTCTCGGCTACAACTTGCTCTTTTATGATCTATATATATTTCAGCTTTGTATTGCCCCTTAACCTATTAAAGAGCTCTAAATATACTTCAGTAAAGCCTTGGTTATCTCTACTGCACACTCTTCTGACCCAGCTGCCCTGAGCACATTTCTCTTCATTCTTCCACAGCTTTCTACTCTCTCTACTCTCTCTACTCCACCTTTGCTTGTCGGGTCTTGACTTGAGCGTATGTATGGTCCAGCGCCATTCTGTATCTATAGCCGTCACGCCTTCTCTCCCAACGCTGCCCTTTGTCCTGATCAAACTCCTTCCTTAGCAGCACTCTCTCTCAAAGTCACTCCTCACACGGTCCCCTCCTCCGCTGCTGGTGGAGTGTGTTCAGCAAAACTCCTGAGACATTGTGCCGTGAAGCTTCCTCTGCTCCACTTTCTCAATCTGTTCCTCATCGTCCTTCATCTTTTCATCATCCCTTGTCCTCACAATATTCTTCGCTGTTTTATTTTCTTATGTCTTTTGTACACTGTGTATTTTTAGTTTTATGCAATACATTTGAATGATTTAAGATTTGATAGAGGATTTTAATCTATCCCTATTTCTATCCATTTATTCTAAAGATACATGCAAGTATGGTTTTATTGGTTTATTTATAAAAGATATCATTTTTGCATGAGGCTGGTTTATATTCACAACAGCTTCCCAATCCAGGACCCAGTAGAGAAACGGATTGCAACATGGCCGTGGACCCTCCACTTTCTTCTTATTAAAACATTGACATCTCTTTCGGTGACGGGGAATAGCCTTAGCCATTACTGACAGTTTTGTAGTCCATTCATGCACCTTATGCACATATTTACTAAAACCTTAACCCCAGACACAGACAACCCCGTCTGTTCAGTTCTGGTATTGGCTTTTCACTTCATGAATAATGCACAAGATCCATGTGTGGCAAAATGTCATGGCATTTGGGCCATATTCTTTTGTGTGTGTGCTTCATACAGTATTCACACCACATGCCTCAACAGACGAGCTGTACAAATAGCACACATACTATTAACTTGCATATATATATATATGCCAACACAACAATTTCTACACACACGGCATACACACACACACACACACACACACACACACACACACACACACACACACACACACACACACACAGGCTTACACACGATTCCAGCTCAAACAACAGATTGTTGGGGGATAAAAGTACCCCTGAATTTCAAACATGTTATATTTTTCATATGCTGAGCCAGATCAGCTGACCTGAGGCTCAACCACATGAATTCCAAATCGCCTCAGTAGCCCCAAATAGCACAGATAACCCACTTATGGGTCAGAGATACGCAGGAATGATGAAAGAAGGAAGACGGGGATTTTTTAATGCGTCAGAAGCTCTCAGCTGATTTCCCACGAGATGCTAAACAATTTATCATTTTCAGTTTGGATAGTTTACTTTTAGAAGTATGAACTTTAAAAGACTGTCTACAGTTATAAAGACAAGTTACATATGTCAATAAATTACACATACTTCTATTACATGTAGAAAAACAGGTTGAATTTGAATGAGTCCACAAAACAATAAACAATGTTTTTATTCATTGCTTGTACATTTGAATGATACAATCCTGAAGTGCACCTGAGGGCACTCGACGGCTCCTCCAGGGGTCGAGCACCGCTGTCCGTCTGTTATCTGATTCTCTCTGAGTTTACATTTGGGATTCGTGATCATTACGTATGGGAAGACATTTTGGTCAGTGGCCAGTGTGGATAATGAGCTTTGATGTGAGTGTTATTGTTTGTGTGTGTGTGTGTGCCAGTCCATCCCTGTGGTGAAGTGTATTTTCTCCTTCTCTATCTGTTAACTACTCCTTAAAGCAGTTGTTAATACATTTGATACTGATCGTGTCCTTTAGCAGTTCATTCTCTCTCTTTGTTTATAATGAACTGGGAGTCATACATCATTTTAAAGTCAAACACACCCTGCTCTTTCTCTCAATGCACTGAAAACACTTTCTTGAGGTCCGTTTTTCTTCTCTAACCAGGGGCACAATTGCTTCACTCATCACTTCTCAACTGCCACAGGGAGCGTGCTTTCTTTCCGAGGCTGGTGAATTAATGTATACATTATTTCATACCCTTTACATGTATCCTTTTCTGCAAGCCACATAGAACAAGTATGCCCCTCTCTTCCTATATTTCAGAATGTCATCCTTCCTCTACAGTATGTCTTTCATCTCTCTCCCAGTGTTTGTTCTCTCATGAATGCTTTACAGGCAGAAATACAGCACTGAATAAAGTTGCTGGCATTGAAAAGAGACGGATACATTTGAGGCATCTAAGGTGAATAATTGCTTTTTGTATTCAGCAGGAATCCCTTCTTACAGAGCAGATTAACACTGTGCCTGCTCTGTCTCTAAACGATTTGGAAACATTTAATAAAAAACAGCTTCAAGCATTAGAAGCATATCTGATATCGTTTAAAAAAGGAGATGTTATACAGACCTTGTTTAATGTGTGAGACCGGTGTTCCTTGCTGGCGTTCACGTTGTGCAGAAATCCATCCCGTTGCGTGTTTGGTATTTCAGCCGAGCGAACCAGATCTGCTGCCCCTGAGATCTTCCCTCTGAGCCTGTCCGCTATCCCCCC
>NW_011369945.1:6267472-6267901 GCF_000735185.1 Notothenia coriiceps
CCCCTCTCTGTCATTCAGTGTGACACACACACACTCACTCACACACACAAACACACTGTCGGATATGAGTCCTCTAATATGAATGGGCTCACATTTAAAAGGGAACACACGCATGCACAAGGTCTCTATCTGAGAGGCTGTAACTAATGAATTATCTTGTTTTTTTTACTTGAGAGGGGTGAAGAGGAAAGAAGAGGGGGAGTAGTGCTCGCTCTAAACCCACCCCATCTCTCAGTGTGACAACCCCCCCCCTCCCACTTTTCTCTCTGCCGCTCATCATGTTTCAATAATGATCACATTAACAGTACAATCTATTCTGTCTCTAATTTTCATTGAGCAAAGACTTCTCACACTGTTCAATTGTTACATTACAGGGGTAGACATCAGTCGGGTCAAGTGTGTGTGTGTGTGTGTGTGTGTGTGTGTGTC
>NW_011369945.1:6267986-6272679 GCF_000735185.1 Notothenia coriiceps
GTCTGGGACTTGGATCTTGCTTTGTTGAGCATTTGTGTGTGTGTGTGTGTGTGTGTGTGTGTGTGTGTGTGTGTGTGTGTGTCAGCCTGTTCTCTGCTCTCAGCAAACTGCGTCAGTATCCAGTAGTGAGCAATAACCGGCTGCCCATCATGCAGGCACTTTAAACTCCTCAGACGAGACCCCAAATTGGCAGATGAATGAGTAAAGGGCGGCCATGGAAGAAATAATTAGCCTTTAACACCCTTTAGTTCCTCAGCGCATCTCTTCTCAACTCTCTTCATTTTAAAGCTCACATCTTCACTTACCTCTCTTGCTCTCCCGCTGATCCCCACTTTTAAAAGTAAGTCTCTTAACGGCAGCAAAGCACATACATTCTGTAAAGTGCACACATCTTTATATACAAATTGAAAATTGTGATGAATATGCTATAACTGGATTTATTTTTTCTCACTAAATGCTTATTTTTTAAGAGGAATATCAAAGTCATTCATAAACAAAATATAAGTCATTATATTCCCTTTAACTAACTTGCTAGCTAACTGTTCTAACCAATAACAATATCTGATTAAAGGGGCAGTTCCCGCTCTTTTAAATTAATCAGATAGTTTGGGATTTATGTCTGACACATTTTGACATTTTCTTTTCTTCTGCCACTGCTCTAATACAATGGAGGTGGAGCCTGTTTATAGTGCTGATGGCATTGATTCTGTTAAACAGTATTAGCGGCTCTGGGAGGCTGTAATCACTGAAGTCATAGTGACGCTTTCAAATGATAACGTCAGTGGTTGAATGCTAATAGGTTCATAATGATGATTAGGGGTTTTGATGTTGTCTACAATGTTCAGCGTCTTAGATAGCATGTTAGCAATATGCTAACTACCATACATAAAGTACAGTTGTGCCTGATGCATTAGTTTCGCTAGTATTTTGACATAGGCTACAGCAAAATACTTCACTAAATTGCATGTTTTTATTTGATTGTATTTACTTGTTTAAAATGAAATGTGTTTTTAGGTTGACTTACAAAATCTGTCCAGGGACTACGAAAAATAACCTTGGCTAACCCACATTTACAGAAATGTTAATTAACTTGCAGTGTCCCTGTTAAATAAATACAATTTGACCTGATGATAGACTAACAGTGTTAAGAGATCACTGCAGTTTAAAATACATTGTTCAAGAGGCACAATAACTGCTTGTACACAAATCTGGGATAATCAGTCAAGTGGGTGTTAAAATACTTCACAGAAAAAATGTACAAACTCAAGGAAAAGTCAGAAGATCCTCAGTCCACATAATGGACAGACCTTTTTTTATAGAAGTAGAACATATGAGTTGCTTATTCAGGTTAACCTACCTTTTGGTGGTTTACTTTGACTGGGAAAGGACGTTGCTTGAAAGTAAACAATTCAGTGTCCTCTGATATAAAATCAAATGTGAGCATGACCCTGAATCTGATGAATGAGCTTGCTAGCACCTTAATGATATTCATGGTGTTAATCATGTGGCAGATAGCACCTGTCTCTCCTCTGTGAAGGGGAGCACAGATGCCTCCGTCCTCCGCCATCTGCCCGCTGACACAGGCACACTGCCTGCAAGCAGCATCGGAGCACAGAGGGATACTGTAGAGATGAGAGGACTATGACTTTATTCCCATCCAAATCCAGCTTTCCCGAACATCACATAGCTGGTATTCATGTGCACTTCACACAGAGACGTGACAGGTCTGGGATTCATCTGATGAGAATATAAATGTTTGAATATCATCTTAATCTGAGCCCCAAAAAGAAATGTCGATAAAATATTTTGTAGTGAGTTCCGCTAGGCTGTTTCACTGGTGTTGACAGTGTTGCGGGAGACACCAAGGACAGAGAAAAAGAACATCATTTAATTCTTCAAATTATTATTTTCCATGACCTTCATTCTACTAATCACACTCGGAAGAGACCATTTCTAAACAGGGAATCGTTACAGTCACGCAATTCTATATTTGCCTAAAGAGGGAATATGTTTGGCAAAGCTAATTATGTGGATGTGATTACACGTCTCTGTGCAAGCTGCAGTGTGTGGTTTCGTTGTGCGTGTGCGTGTGTCAGTGTGTGAGAAAGAGGACTGAAGGACGGAGATAAGAGTTTTGGCCTCGGCTGGTTTTTGTTACTAATCCCAGACGGCGTGGCCACCAATTCCATGTCATTCCCTGATATTCCAGCCTGTTCTGACTCCATGCAATCCCAAGCCTTCCCTTGTGAGGAAACCAGTGTCTGCACTGCATGTTAATGAGGGGGAGACATGCAGTATTGAGGGGGAGCAACTTCATTGGACGATTTTGGGGTTGAACTGAGTGTATGTTTGACAAGGAACAATTTATAACTCTTGGATAACTTATTAGTTTCATATATGTCAGAAGTTCTAGGTATTGTAGATGCACTGGCAGATATGCATCTCACCCCTCTGGTAATCTGCGGCAATTTGCAAAGCTCCCCACTGAGAGGGAAGTTCACAAAAGCAAAATGTAAGACTTTGATGAGTAGAGGAAAGCTGACTCTTTCATTTGTCTTCCCCTTATTGCGAGTCAAACTATCCTTGCATCCTTAATCTCTGAGAAACTGTTAAGATGTCACATATTAGGTCCATGTCACTGTGATGATGTGCAGAGTTATTTGTGATTTTCAGTTTAGGTTTGTTAAAGATTTTTCAGATCAGACACCAGCCAATAAATATGCACGGACGACACTCCGGCTTTTCGTCTCATGGCGGTGTCTTGCCAATCAAAATGAGCTCCACAGATCTGACGACATGGAGCAGAGAAAATATACTGAGGCATAAAAGACAGACAGACAGACAGACAGACAGACAGACAGACAGACAGACAGACAGGCAGGCAGGCAGGCAGGCAGGCAGGCAGACAGACAGACAGACAGACAGACAGACAGACAGAAGCCTGACAGCCGAGGACTTGTCCAGAATAACAATGAGTGAGATGGAAATGTGTACTGTGGAATAAAACACAACACACATGTATAAAACAAACACGTCTGAGCAAGACGCCCAAAAGTAGACTGAAATCAGCGCCCCTATAAAACCTTAACCGCTAATAGTGTTGGCAATTTCACCCGATCCCTCTGAGGGTACACTCTAAATTCATGAAAGAAGAGAAGAAAGGGAAAAAAATGTCCTCAAAGTCAGATTCATTTGAATATATGAATAATTTAGTGCAACCAAAGATTTCAGGCCCTTAAACTGCAAATACAAAAAAGCTCTTAATCTTCAGACATTCATAATTCATATGTACCATGGCTCAGACATGGAGATATTTGATGCACACGTTTGCCATAAAAGGTATAGAAGATGTAAGGTCTAAAGCTTTCACACTGTGCAAAATCACTGCATGGGTTTGTTTCTTTTCACAATTCAGTAAATCAGTGCATATTTCTCTCTCTGTATTCCTACTATTCACTTTGAATACTCTACGCAGACCCCAAAAGAACACGATTAAACTTTCATCACATCTTTATGGTTTACACCACATGCTGTGATATCCTATGAAGTGTCTGCTTATAGATTGACTTGTCTCTGCAGGTGTGTGTTGTGTTTTCACAGTTTGAGCATCATAATTATTCCACCATCATAAGAAGCAGACAATAAGAGCGCTCCCACTTGACATAACATGCCCCCTGCCCTCTTTCTTTTCCAAGCTCATTTTTCTTTTTTTGCCCCTGGCTCATTACAGTGATGCGCCTTTTCATTGAGAAGATTGGCACCAAATGTCCCCATCATATTCCCCAACAAAAGCTCCTTTGATCCGCATGAGGGTCATTTAAATAAAGCGTTATTAGCACAAAGACGGTGAGACATGTGACCTCCACGCAGCAGGCGAAGAGGATAAGAGGAAACTTGAGAATAACTAGTAATCATATTTGATGTTGTTTGTTGGTGTTTGTCATGAGTTTTGAAACTCTTCCCCTCTACATATGAAATGTTTTGCAGTGTTTTCCTCACTGATGCCCCTGCAGCTTGCCACAGATGATTTGGCCTCTAAAGTTCTGTTGTCTCATGATCTTATGGAAGCTTGGATACGAACGTGATGATTACCAGTAGAGATGTCCCGATCAGATCACGTGATCGGGGATCGGAGCCGATCACGTGATTTTCAAAAGATCGGAATCGGGAGAAAAAAATCGGGGATCGGGATTTAAAAAAAAAATTTTTTTTATAAATACTTTTTTTAAATTTTGTATTCAATGTTACAAAACAAAAATGACCATGTTCAAGTCTTAAAGTCATCCTGAGGCCTTAGTTTTGGTTTCAAATTACACAACATCATGTATGTGTTGCTTCTTTGGGGCTTGTTTTCATAGACCTGGTTGCTTATTTCTCTCAAATCTGGCAACAGAGTGGGCGCAGTGTCTAATTGTAGCAGTAAGCTAACGAGTACTGATAAGCTTTATTTTGTTTTGATCCAATGCTGCACAACTGAACTGATCCAATGCTGCTGTGAAAGAAAGAAGCTATATCCATGTTGGATAGAATATCCAATTTAAATAAAAAAATAACCTTAAGGGACAACTTGAATGCTTTTATTCCTTTTTTTTCTCTTAATGCATGCATTAAAGATCGGATCGGGAAAAATCGGTATCGGCAAATTGTCGGTTTCCGTGTGCAGAGACAGGGCTGCTGTGAACGTCGGTCTGTA